>NW_026099573.1:33243809-33281378 GCF_025091365.1 Daktulosphaira vitifoliae | reverse complement strand
ACTACTTTATTTGTGGTCCAATATTTGTTATTAATACTAATCTACTTACCAGCGTCAAATAATTTTTCTATCATTTCTATTTTTTTTATAAATCTGACTTTTTACCTGCCTACAGGAGGGGATTCAAAATGACAACTTTTTCAAAAAAAATTTACTTTTTCAACTTAAATTTAGAAAGTGTTCCGGAATGNATTTACTTTTTCAACTTAAATTTAGAAAGTGTTCCGGAATGTCTGACACTTTTATATATATCTTAAATTAAAGCTAATGTAATATACTTTATTATGAAAAAAAAAATTTCGAACTTTATTTTGTCTTCACGATGAGAATAGTTACCATATGCTATTTTTTTGTTAAAATTTTCGATTTTATATTTTACATTTTTAACTTTAAAATGTTATGACTTTTTGAAAAATGTATAGATCAATACAATTTTTTTATATGAAATAATATTCATATACTTCTTTCATTCGACATACTTTTTTTTTAAATCGGATCATATCCCTTAATACAGGGGGGGTTCAAATCTTTATAATGCATAAAGATAGTGGAACTTTTTCAACTTAATTTTTGAAAGTGTTCTAGAAATACTGACACGTTTATATATATCTTAAATTAAAGCTTATGTAATATATAATAGCTACCATAATCAAAAATATTCTGTATTTGTGTTAAAATTCTTGGTTTTGTATTTTATGTTATTATAAGGGGATTATATTGATTTTCATAAATATTATATCAATCTAATTGATATAGTATAAAAAGTTAAATATATTTAAATTATTTTGTTTAAAGTTTATTTTTCATAAAAGTATATAATTTAAAAAATTTGAACTTTTAACCTTTTTTTAGTTAAACTTGCAAGTTTAAAATTTATTTCATTAAATACAAAATTTTATGAAGATTTCAAAAATGATTTTGTTTAGATATATGGTATTAAAAACTAATATAATTATTATTAACAGTAATTTTATGAAAAAAGTTCAAAATTTCGTTGAAATTACTTATAATATTTTTTGTATTTATATGGTGATAAATCATTTTATATAGCTCTTGGTGTTTATAATTGAAATATTCAGAACTATTACTTATAGATATATTCCATAGTTTTTAACTAATTATTAATAATATCAAAAATTAGTGGTGATGGAAATCTCATTGGAGACTTGAATTTAACACGAAAAATTAAATATTAAAAGTATATTTAGAATCTGATGAAAATTCCTTGTAAAACATTTACATTCATTATTAACAACAATTTGGTTTCTGAAAAATTGTGTATGATGCCCTTCAATTTTTATACACATTTGCCACAAAAGTAATAACTACTTTATAATTTTGTATAAATTCTCCGAAAAAATTATAATACTAAATTATTAAATATCAATCTCACAAATAAAAATGTTTATTTGACAACACTAAATATTGATTTATAATTTGATAATAACTTAAGTTTTCAAGTAATACTAAATAATACAATGTTATATTAGCTTAAATATTTTTTATGAGTTATTATTAGAATAACGGAAGTAGAAAATAAAAAAAGTGGTATTTTTTGGTCATAAATAGAACACATGATTTTGGTAGTATAAAAATGTCTACAAAATATTTGATAAACAAAAAAAGTAATAGAATAAAGAATATGCTAAATCGCTCCCTAAAAAATTCTCTTCCCTACTATTATAAAATCCCACGGACGTTTTCGTGCATTAACCTTATTTTTATCTCTACAGTTATACAAATATGGCAGAAGTTAGTACTCCAAACATTTATTTTACATTATTGTTATGTAGAAAGAGTTGCAACCCATTTATGTTCCAGTAAACACTATACAACAAAAACAGATTTTAATGATATACAAAGTAAATTATTGTGTTCATGTTTACAATATTTCTTCACCTACTTTAATGACGTTTATCTTGTAATGTTCCCACTGGAAACTATAAAAATGGGAAATCTTGTGTAAACAAACTGCACTTGGATCGCTTAGAATTTTACTTTTGGTTTGTATATGTAGTACGATCATTCTGATAAAAAGAAATATTTCCAAAAGGATGTGCAGTAACTGAAATAGTCTTTATAATGTCGCAATTTTTTTTTTCGCACTTTACAATGTTTTTAACAGTAATTTTTAACTGCCGACTGGTTGCTCAACAAAGTATTAAATTGGATGATTTTATCGGTGGCAACTTAACAAACAACAAATTTGATACTAATGATGCAGCTGTTGACACTCAGTACGCTTCGTGTAAAATTATTACGGATCGCATTGTAGCCACCGCCGAAGGGAAATTTTCTAGGTTCTGTCATGGAATCTGTAATATCAGTAAGTACAAAAAAATATTTTAAAGCTTGAATTATATAAATTTATCATTATTAACAACTGTTAATGACGTTTTTAGACGAAACCAATAGTAAACTCAGTCAAATTGAATCATTGCTATCAAACAATTTTGATGAAATAAAACAACGAATATTACTAATAGAAAAATATTTTTCTAATGGCAATCATTATATCAACTTAAACAAGTAATAAACATTTGTTTAATGATGCTTAAGTTGACATATCAATTTATTTACTTGATTGAAGTAACATATAGCATTCCCGTTATACAAATACACGATTTTTAAATCATTTTTGTGGCTTTTGAGTTAAATATTTTTCAGTTTTAATTAATATTGTAAACAATATTAGCCACAAGTGATCAATTATTTTTGTATAATATAAAGCGAATAAGAATTATACATTTCTGAATTAAGAATTTGGAGTGTTTAATTGATAAAAGGCAATCACACACTTTAGTATTATATACAGTATTTTAAAGGTTAAAAAATGTATTAGACATTTTTATCAAAAACCTTGTTGGCACGCTAATAAATAATAATTGCTTAAATAAAATAAGTCCATTACAGAAATTATTCAAATCGTATTATGTAAATATATTCATGTTATAAGATTCAAATAATTTTGTTATCATAAATAAAGATGTATACAGAGCGTCCCCAATGTTTTGACATGATTATTAACTTTTGAACTAATAAATATTTTTTTTAAGTTTTTTTTTTTATAATTTTTTAAATTTTGGACTATGTTTAAAACTAACCTTTTTATTATTTGTATCTTCTAGGATAAAAAGTTGTATATATATTTTCTTTTTCTATTTATTTATTTTCTTTTTGTCTAAAACTGTAAAAATTATTTTTTTAAAGAGTAGCTAACTCCAAATATTTGCGGAATCAAAGGTTATTAAAGATCGACTTATATATAGTTATATCAAAATTTAATTGAATTAGTAATTATGTTGTGCATCAACAGGAACTTTCAAAACCGCATAACTCTAAACATATTTATTTATCTATACTACTTTTAAATATTTAACAAAACATTTTTTTGCTATATAAACAAATTTATTTTATATAATCGCATCTCATGTTTTGTATTTATTGTAAACATCTGACAAACGTTTATGATAAAAATCCATAACCTTAAACTTGATCTGAACAGAGATGTGAATCAAATTACTCTCATTATTTATCAGTATGCAGAACAATTATTAAAGACCAATAGCAGATAAATAGCACGTTGATCATTTCACAATTGTATTAATGTATATTGCAACATTTGTTACAAACAATCTTGTATTTTCTTTTGTTTTAATAAGTCGTCAAGATAACTCTATTTTATTAGTAATTTAGTTTCGATAAAAATATTGAAACGTATTATTTAATATTTTTAACTATATATTTTTATAATTACTAATTAGTAATAGAATTGTTTATAAACATTAAATTTTTTGATCAATAAAAATAGTAATGATTCTAATTATATAACTTTTTGCATTTCTGGTTTCTATCAGGCGTTTGTTTGTTAAATATTTTTAAATAATACTAATTTGAAATTACCGTCGGTAGGACTATTTCATTGGTGCAACAAGAACACAATTTTTGGGGCCACTAAATTCAATTTTCTTCTACCTTAAACAATTTATCAAATAGTAATATGATTTTTTTTTTCTAAATTTTTGAGAGGCTATAATATGGTTTATATGACCTAAATGATAAATAATAAATTCATTCAAACATGAAATTTACTTCTTTAAGTTAATTTTGCTCTAAAAGTAATTATCAATATACTCTACTTAAACCATAAAACACATTAAGGTTTTAAAAAATATTTTTTTTTTGGAACGATTCATAAAATTTTAATGTATGTTATTATATTAAAAATATACTTAATAGGGATATATAAACGCAATTTAAATTAAAATTTAAGAAAAGTGGTCCAATTTAATTTACTAATCCTTTTCTTAAAATAATTTTGTGTAACTGGATATGGAGCTAGTGTGGGCTTGAGAAGCTAAGCCTCAAAGTTTAATAAAGTATACTTATTGTGATTTAATAACATATTTAAACCGAGGTAATAAATGAATATATTGAAAAATCTCTGTAAAATATTATGGTGTATAATTTTTCCAAAAGTCTTCTTAGGTTATTCTTATGTATGTTACGCAATTTTCAAGTAACTCCGTTAACTTCGGTGCGAAGCTAAGAATGATGGTTAGAGAAGGTTTACCATAATATAATTATATTATTATAATTATTCCATAGTATAATTTTTATTCCTGTTTATGGAAACTCTTAGCTTTCACAAGACCAATTTTATTGGTCTATGCGTCAAATAACCCAATTTAATTTAATTAAACCCGTTATCGCCAAAAATTGGAAAAACCTTCAACTTTATAAATTTAGAAAAATGTTTTAAAATTACACCACCAAAAAAATGTATTTTCTGCATTTTAAATTGTTATAAATAAAAAAATATATAAACCCTAATAAAATTCATATTTTATTCATATAGGCAATTCTAGAGACAAAAAGCTTTCTTTTAGTATGGTTTTTCTGAAAATCCAATGAAAACCTCTAGGCTTAGTAACATTTGTAAGGGATCAACCCTTGTATAATATTTTTCTTCAGTTCGGTTTTTGAAAATGTTCTGGCAATTGTAAGAAAATATCTGGCAATTTTTAATTTATATTAGATTAAAACTTTAAAGTGTGCTAAAATATTAAAAAAAAAATTTTTCATGATAGTTCTACTATAACTGTTAAAGAATTTAAGAATTCCGCAATTTTTCCAAAAAAACTTACTTTATTTTCAATTTTTGTTACGGTATATCTTATAAATTGAAGCCTATACTAAATTTAAGTTCTTCACACTACATTATTATTAAAAAAATTAAGGCGTTTCGACGGTTTATCTATTTTGAAAAAATAATCACAAAAAAGAAAATTTCCATTAGTTATTGATATTATGTATTATTTTGGTTTTAATATTCATCAGACTATTTTTCCATAAGTAGCGTGCGTAATTAGTTTGATAATAATTAACAATATATTGACATTAATGTACTATTTCAACAAAAAATTTAACAATTAAAATTTCAATATTAAATCACTGTCAGATATCTTGTGTTTATACTTATCTCAATTTTTCAGCGATATGACTATGCTGAATTTTTCTTTATGGTTTAAGTTATTTATTTTTATAATTTTCAAATATTTTTATAGACATTCTTTGGCGGAGAATTCGTGTGATCATAGAAGACAATTGGAAGTTGATAAATACAACAGCACCGTTTTCTTAGATAACCAAAAACAAAGAACTTTCGTTTATTATTGGAAGGTACGACATTTTTGGAGAATAGTTTTCGTTGATTCGTTTGCACATAGCCCACCGTTTTATATTTCTACACGTAGTTATCGTCTACAATTAAGCATCGAGTCTAATGTAACAGCTCACACGATTCTTGTAACTGCCGCACTAGTTCAGGGTGAGTACAACGCTAACTTGACATGGCCTTTTAGTACCCGTTTACGACTTAGCGTACTTGACCAGACAGACGTTCGACCAGAAGATATTGTATCCTATGAAAGATACGACACTGGAGTCTATGATCAACCTAAAGGAGATGAGAGAAAAACCATCTGTTCATCAATAGAATTTCATCGTGACGTTCTAGCTTATCGCCAATACGTTGTTGATGATAACTTGCTGGTCAAACTCACGGTGTTTTCATAATTATAGAGTTCGCTTCAATGACGAGAAAAACCCATTATCAGTATTTTAAATTTAGAATAAGATTAGTACATTAAAATAATTATTTTTGTGTGTCAACATTTTTAAAAATTTAATGAAAGTCAGCTACAAATTTAAATTCAGGTAAATTATAATTCACTAAACATAAATCATTCAATTACTCGAAAAATAAAAATAATATTGAGAATTTATTTATCACTTTTTAATAACATCCAATTATTGGTTAATCATATTGACATTTTTTTTAGGTCCATGTATTACGGCTTATTAGGTAATCAACTATTTTATCTTACACTTAATACTATAATTTTATCATAGAAAATTGTGAAATTTTACAAAAAAAATAAAAATGTATTTTTGATAAGAATAAATTATATCACGTCATATTTTAAGTTATGATAACTATGATTTCAAGTAATAAAATTATCTTACTTTGTATTAGAATATGTAATAAGTTACCTTTTAACTCTTTCAGATCCGATTTTCCATTTTTAGTTAAAATTACTCAAAATCTTGTTGCTTACATAATTTAGCATTTTTTGTGCTGGAAACATTGTTTTAATTTTAAAATTACTATTATAAATTAAAACAACAAAAGAAAAAAAAATATGGGTACACAATTTTGTTCGTAGGATCTGGAAGGGTTAAGTTACTATACAATTGGTTGGTATATTGTTGATCACTAAATTTCCCCTAAAACAATAATATTATGAAATTTTTTTTGTATATTATCATTTATTTCTCAACTTATAGGTATTTAAATATATTTTTTAGGTCTATTCCTTTTAAAGGTACTAACTTAATTTATTTTTTTTGTGGCAAAAATGCTGCCAATTTTCTATAGAACAACACTTATATACAATAGTGAATGATCTAATTAAAAAAATAACTGGTTGACAAGAAATTTTAAATCATTATCTCTGAAGCTATAAGCATTTTAAAATGTAGACTAAAAATAAGTGTCAGTTATCTTATTATATACTACAAGGGACTTACTTTTTTGGTACCTTTTTAGTAGAATATTTGGTGATGAAATATGTAATATTTAATCGAGTTAAACATAATTTACCAGTGCGGTTTATAGAAATAAAATAGAGAAGCAAGGTATTAATTAAATACACCATGACATAAACTTTGCACATAAACATTCCATTACTTATATAACCAAATATGCTCAATAAATAGTATTGGATAATAATTTTGTAAGGAAATTTAACGATATACCAAAGTCTGAGTACGATATTTAACTAAGTGGAAACATTAGCTTATCAAAATTAAAAACAGGATTTGACTTTTAACTATAAATTATGCAGTGTTGGGAAAGTTCCTTTTTAAATGGAACTCGTTCCGTTCCCCGTTCATTTTCTAAAATATGAACTCGTTCCAGATCCTAGTTCTTTATATTAAGAAGGAACTTGTTCCAGATCCAGTTCCTCCAAAATAAGAACTCGTTCCACTCTTCGTTCCTTTTATGTAACCAAGTTAT
This sequence comes from Daktulosphaira vitifoliae, assembly GCF_025091365.1. Taxonomy (NCBI): domain Eukaryota; kingdom Metazoa; phylum Arthropoda; class Insecta; order Hemiptera; family Phylloxeridae; genus Daktulosphaira; species Daktulosphaira vitifoliae. The sequence continues at coordinate 33,273,796 of NW_026099573.1, read as the reverse complement.
TTAAAAAATTGTGGCAATGAGATCATGATAACGGTCATCAATGATATATTAGTTAACAAGAAACGACGATAATATTCGGTGCATTATTTAATATATGTACACATATATTAAATATTTACTGTATACCTACATGTGATAATAACTCTATAGTCAATTGATTCATTTAAACAGCCTACGATCTCGGCTGGGTATATAGGGGACTTCCATTGTCAAAAGTCAACTAAAAATACCTTGATATTTTAATGTCTAGATACGAAGAAAACTACACTAAAACATGTTTATAAAAATTTTTAGGAACTGTAATTTCCGTTCACGTTCCTTAAAAAATGGAATTTGTTCATTTTCCTCGTTCCTTTATTTTAAAAGGAAGCAGTTCCTAGCTTCATTCCTTCAAAAAGAACTCGTTCCAGGAATCCAGTCCTTTTGGAACCAGTTCCTTCTCAACACTGAAATTATGACATTTAAGCATTAAATGAAAAAATCAAGATTTTATTTAAATAAATTTTGCATGGTCCAAATGTGTAGTCTAATTTTTGATAATACAAGAAGCTAAGTATTATTACTTGAGTTATTGATCGATTTTTATAAAGTTATATCGTTATTTGGGAAAAACTAATCATTATTTTTTTGACTAAGCTTTTTATAATATGATATATTTTTTTCATTAAGAATTGAAAAAAAAAACTTAAATATGAATCAAGGTGTAACTAATAAAAGACCTAATGTGTAGTTTAATCAAATAGCCCTTAAGTTATACTGAAAAATTATTATTATCACTTTCAACTTCTTCAATTTTGTATTTAAATAGGAAACAATTAAATAGAACAAAAATAAACACGTATTATAATGATGTCAATTTTAGATAAAAGATTAATATTTTATACACATACCAAATACAATACATATACTATAAAATTATTATTTATAAATAAAATAATTTATAACAATTTGTTTGACCTTTACAAATAAACCGATTACACAATATATAATACGTAATTTGTAAATACAATACACAGAGTGAACCAAATCTTATAAGACACTCATTATTTCAGAGGCTAGTAAGAATTTTTAATTTTTTTAAAGAGAAAAAATATTAGGTTTAAAAAATTCTATATTAAGTTGTAGTTAATTTTTTTTCAGTGATAAAAGGTCATAATTATGATTTTCTTAAATGAGAAACTTTATTACTATTTTTATATTACTATTTGATTTCATTAAAATGAATACACATTACAAGAATTTGAATATTATTTGGTTTCAATACTTTTAGTTACATTAATTATATTACATCGAGTAACTAATGTTAAAGTGTCGCGTTTAGTATTCTAATTTTATTTTCATTTAACCCCAAAGTTGGGGCGAATTCTAAGTTTAAAAAAAAATTCGATAATTTATTATTAAGTTAATAAAAAAAAATAAAATTTTGGTCACTTTAAACACATAAGATTTATGATTAGATGGTGTTAATTTTATCTTTAAATCTATTACGTTGTTATTTGCTATTGTGGCTTTAAATGGCTATTCAAACCTTAACGTTTCCATTTTGACTCACTTTCTCTTGTTTCAACTGTAATGCAATACAAACTGTTAAATTCGGCTGATGACATATACACTTATATATAGAAAATTAAGTACTCAATATATTTATTTTTTTTTTGGTCATTTTACCCTTAATGTAGCAGAAAATGAGTAATCGTCAAAAGATCATTAATTTTTACACTAATTGAAGCAATATCAGAAAAACATTTATCTTACTCTAGAATCATCTCAATAAGGACGAAAGAATTATTTAATTAAAATTCTCCCTTCAATAGAAAATCAAATGGTCTACAAATTCGATCATTTGTAATTTTTCCTAAATACAACAAATCTCGAGTAATTGTGAAATTTTAAAATACATTTTTAAGTATTGCGCGTTTACAGACTGCGTTATAGAAATATAACAAAAATTGGTTAATTAGCAAATATTATTTAATGCAAAATACAATTATAATCGTTTTCGTCACCTCATGAGTGATAATAATTTCATGATATCGCCAAAACCAATTTTCGAAATTGTCGCCGCCGACGGTCACACGTGTACAACGGACTCCGCTAGGTGCGCCACAAAACGATATAATTAATTGTAAAAATATAAGAAAACATGTTTCGGCCGATTACAAACTCTGTGGGATAAGTAGTTTTAGATATGTGATTAATATGTCAAATTAATGATTAATTAACTTTTTCTACATCCACACTTGTGGATAGATTTTAATAGAAGTAAAAAAACCGCATAGTTATATGACTAGAATAACAGATTGCGCAGATGGGGATGCAAAAAAGGGAGTGGATTCAGAAAGGATAGTCGTCTGCGTGAGAAAACGTGTAGTTGTCGACATCAACTTGGTCCGAAAATCGATTATTCCTTGTACTTGTTGGCCTATTGGGTGACGTGCAGCGCCATCGTATTACGATAACGCAGTGTAGTAATTAAACGTTAAAAATATATAAATATATAGTGTCATAATTCAATACACCAGTTATGGGACTGTGAAAAAACCATTCTATACTCGTGATCATTAGTAAGTAAATATTTATATTATTTACTTTAGTTATAATTGTTGTATAAACTGGACTATTTTACAACATTAATTAATTAAATGTAATCCAAAAACGCAATTGAGGACAAATTATGCATGATTATACTATTATCAGCTGTTCTTTTACAAAGATAAGTAATATGGTGTTGTGGGTACATTCTATTCCAAAAACTACATTTCAAAATTATACCGCGTATAGTTAAATGAAAATATTTATTAGAAAGAGAAAATTAAAATCGACTCCCTAATATGTTTAATTATAATGTATTTATTCTGTTTGAAGCACTTTAAATGTAAGAGGTAGAACTGAAATTTAAAAAAAAGTTGAGTTAAATACTCAATTGGACTAAAAATATATATTTCTATTTAACACAAAAAATGTTTGGAAAAAATTGTTGAAAATATATAAAAATCATAAGAAACAGATGTGTGAGTAATTACGTCCATGATTTTAAAATCACTACAAATATTTCAGAATAATACAAAATTAGATCATTTAAATTGCAGAAAATGGTAAAATCTGTGTTTATTTTAAACATCACATTTAAAAAATAAATTATCAAAGCATAGCTGCACTAAATTTAACGAATTCGATAAAAATAATATGAAAACAGTTAATAATAGTAAATTATTATTAATAGCGATCGCCATTATCAAATTATGAGTTTACGTGTGTACAATTTTATAACCAAATGTTTACAACGGACAATTAAAATTATTTATATTTAATCGGTCACAGCTTATAAATTAGTTAAATTAATAATTAATGAGTGTTTGAATCTTAAATCGTTGAGCTGAATAATTAGATGAATAGCCTATTAAAATAGCCTATTAAGTTTGCATATAAAATTTAAATAACTAAGTGTAAACCTAAAAAATACGCATCTGATAAACCTTGAAGGGGTAACAAAATTATTAGCCTTGTCAATATTCCATAAAACTAATTCCAAAGGTATGAGTGACATTTTCCATTAAACGGGAAACGCTTATAACCGTTAATCGTAAGGCTGATAGTCTCCACTCTTACAATCCCATAATAATGATAATAATATAGCTATTTTTGAAAACTAATGCAATATTTCGTTTAATGTACATTGAAAAGACTTTTTTTCTTTGCTCATAAATTTAGTAATATTTAAAAATATGACAAAAAAAATTTTTTTCTGCTTGCATCAATGCTTATAACATCCACTAAAAAACAATTCTGAATTCAACCCTGCATTTATTTATAAGTGAGAGTACATTGATTGAGAAATAAATAACTGAAACGTAAAATAAATGAGTATAATACTTTTATTACATAAATTATACAATTAAAATGTAGTATGTTTTTCTTGTTTAATTTTAAAACTGATACAGTCAGAATGTCACTTAAAACTTAAATTAGAGTGCTATTCACTAGTAATTTTTTACAGAATATAAGTACTTTCTTTTGTGTTCTCGTCATATTCGAATCCAAGATTGGTGTAGTTGATTTTAATAATGTCATCGATACTATTGACAATTAAATCACGTAAAAAATCAAGAAATGTGTATTCTTCGGTGGAGTTTTTATTATTTTCTAATTTTTCAGAATAATTTTTTTTCAAACGATTTTTGAGTGACACATCAGAAATTTTTTTATGACAAAGGTTCAATATAATGGTTTCTGAATCATTACTTAATAAAAAAAATAACACATTATTAAATTCTAGGTATGTATCTATAAATTGATCAGCGTTCAATGCTCGTCTGACTTCAATAGAGTTTAATTTATTCAATAAATCAATTAAACTATTCAAAATTGTTTTTTCAAAACTTGAATTTAATGAGTTCACGAAATTTAATGCGCTTAGAAAGCGTATTGATACTACCTTTACATGTTCAAAAGTTAATATAAATGTTTCCATACATTGTTTTTGAGTCTCGAAAGTTTTTTCATCTTTATTATACCACCATTCATAGTTCATAAAGGTTAATACGATACCAAGCCAGTGCAGAATTTTTGCGTACTCATAAGTTAACAATTGCGAAGCCTTTTTTATTTTGTCATAAGTATTATTTTCAGTAACAATATTCTCTTTGTTAGAATCAGTTATGAGTAAATCATTTGTTTCAAAGGATGTACCATTTTCGATATCATACCACTTGTATTCATGATTGAACGACCATTTTTCTGCCTTAAGAAGTGAATTCAATATATTAACAATGGTTGTCTGATCACATGATGCCGATAAAAAAATAGTGTACAAGATGAGTGACAATGCAATAATAGCGAACGATTTCATAATAATTGTAAATACACTGAACAAAGTTTCATACAAAATTTATTATTTTTATTAGAGAACTATTAAAAATGATACTATTTAACTGTTTTGTTAAAAATATTTTTTTAATCTTCAATTATTTATAATTTGACGTCATATTAATTTTAAGATAAATTAACTAAAAAATTAACTAAAACTTCTTCTTTTATTGTGTTTACTAAAGTATTTTAATACATTTTTATCATTTATTTATAAAAATTTTGACACTGAGTATTTTTTTATCGATTTAAATTATTGCTTTTAAATAATATAGTATAATCCATATATTTACACAATTATTAATATAATAATACCATATTATATCAATAATAGTGTATTATTAATAATATTTTGGTGTTTATTGAAAATATTTTTTTCACTAATGTTTAATTTTAAAAATAGTATAAGTTATAGTAATGTTAATTACTGTCAAATACTAGTCCCTACTGTGATGGTTTTAATGTAATATATTTTTCATTTATTTTATTATTTTATATCATATATTCTAACATGATTACTTGATGTAATGAGATTAGCTATTTTATTGAACAGGGGTTTGATAAATTTGATTGTGTGATCGTTTCACTAGACTTATACTCTTCTTGTTCGAATAAACCTTAAAGATTAATGGATTGTTGTAGCTTTTGCTCACACACAGCCTTCTTTGAAGCCTTACTAGATTAGTCTCTTAAAAAAGACAATAGTGTGTGTGAGTAAGGTAACCATGAATAAAAAATAACTAGATGTACAGTTATCACAGAAAAGTTAATAAAATAATTATATATGAATAATATTAATTATTATAATTATAATAATTATATTTTAATAATATTATAATATCTGTCAATAATTTGACTAGAACAATGTATAAAATATAAACTTATTTAATTTTTGATATTGTAAATGTGATAGCAATGAATAGAATTTATAGAATTAAAAATAAGAATGCATTTTTTTAAACTCCAAAATAGAAATTGGAGTACATTATTTCTTATGTGGAATTTTCCAAACACTCAAAATACAAAATTAAAAAAAAAACAGCACAGGGAGATCTTGGGAAAGTGTAGTAAAATAATATTAATATGAATTTCTTATCACGAGAGGAGACTACAGTAATGGGATCCTTGATATTTATTGAAGTTATTGAATCTAAATGAAATAAAAATCAAATGAGTTAAACATTTTTTTCTATCTCAAAAAGAATTAAGAAAAAATTCAGTACCACAGGTGTGAAAGACCCAAGTGTTATCGTCTCAGAAACCGTACGTCGCATTCGACACTTAATAAAAATGGAAATTTAGCTAATTCAAATTTTAAAGTTATTTTTCTCGACTTCAAAGAAACAAAATAATTTAAATATGTTTAACTTTTTATACTATGTCAATTAGATTTATATAATATTTATGAAAAATCAGTGTAATCCCCTTATAATAAAATAAAATACAAAACCAAGAATTTTAACAAAAAAATAGCATATTTTTGAATATGGTAACTATTTTCACCATGAAGACAAAATAAAGTCCAAAATTTTTTTTTAATATTAAAGTATATTACATTAGCTTTAACTTAAGATATATATAAAAGTGTCAGTATTTCCGGAACACTTTCAAAAATTAAGTTGAAAAAGTTCTACTTTCTTTGTGCATTTTAAAGATTTGAACCCCCCTGTATTAAGGGAAATGGTCCGATTTAAAAAAAAAGTATGTCGAATGAAAGAAATATATNTTATTTATGAAATTTGTTCATGGAAAAATAGTAAGCACCTTAAATAGTTTTTCAGAAATGACTTTATAATAACTTAAAATAACTTTTCAAAAAGTTATAACATTTTAAAGTTAAAAATGTAAAATATAAAATCGAGAATTTTAACACAAAAATAGCATACGATAGCCATTTTCATCGTGAAGACAAAATAAAGTCCGAAATTTTTTTTTTCATAATAAAGTATATTACATTAGCTTTAATTTAAAATATATATAAAAGTGTCAGACTTTCCAGAACACTTTCAAAATTTAAGTTGAAAAAGTAAATTTTTTGTGAAAAAGTTGTCATTTTGAATCCCCTCCTGTAGGCAGGTAAAAAGTCAGATTTATAAAAAAAATATACCAAATGATAGATAAAGACGTCATGCATCTATAACAACAACTTATATTGATATAATTATTATTGAAAAAATTAGCGATTTTTAAATTTGTAATTTTTTTGGAGGTTTTCCCCATTTACGCGGAACGAGGGAAATTTTTTCAATTTTTGAGGGTAATGTCTTCGACTAGATACAATTTGTGATCTTTTGATATATCGTCGAAAGAAATCGGTTCAACGAGAGCTGAGAAATGTGGTAACAGGCACAAAAAAAAAACACATCATAGTAAAATTTTTTAGCTTCGCATCGAAGCTAAAAGTTGGTTGCATGGTAATAATCTCAACTCTTGTGAGTTATACAACAGTCATAAGTAAATTAATTTAATTTAAGTAAAAATAAATTCTTTTTAGTTTTCGATAATGTAAAAGCAATATCAAAACGCTTTCTAGGTGCATTACAGTTCATGAACACTTTAGATTCAAGTGTTCAATTATATGTTCAAAAAAAAAGCTGGAAGGTCTCAGCTTCGCATCGAAGCTAAAAATATAAAAAAGAATTTTTTTACAATGATCTTGTTTTTTTATTAACTTTTATGTTAGTTTTCACTATGAAAACAAATTAAAGTCTGAATTTTTTTTTTTCGTAATAAAATATATTACATAAGCTTTAATTTAAGATATATTTAAAAGTGTCAGTATTTCCGGAACACTTCAAAAAATTAAGTTAAAAAAGTTCTACTTTCTATAAGAAATTTTTAGTTTTTAACTCTTCCTATGAGGTAAAGAGTCAAATTTATAAAAAAAAATATATCAAATTAAAGACAAGATCATGTAAAGACATGATGCATCTATCAAAAAATATTATATTTATTTGTTCATTTTTGAAAAAGTTATAAGTTTTATTATCATTTATAATGTTATTGTACTAATTACCAACATATCAATTTAGTAATAAAATTTGTATTTGTGCTGTTATGTTTATATAAGTCTTATTTTTTAACATTTTTAATCTTTATAATAATACTATAATATTTTAAAACTTTTTTAGGGATTACAAAAAATGTTAAACGCATAAAATCTTTGTTAAGATTGTTATTAAAATAACATTTCAAGAGCAAATAAACTTCGAAATATATGAGCATAAAAGTCAAGTATTATAAATCTTATTGTATATAATTTAGTTGGTAAAATTGAAATACACAGAGACCGAAATTACACTTGTATTAATAATTTAATAACTTTATTTTAATATTAATATTTATTTTATTAGTAGTGACTAATGTTTGCAAAATTGCTATTTTCATAAGTTACATTGTTTAATTATTTTGCACGTGATAAATATTTATTTTTCACTTGTAAGTTGAATAAAAATAATCTTAAAATAAAATTAAAACTTATCTAAAATATTGACAGCTTTATACATTGGAAATGTTACAAAGTGTAGAGCTCGCAACAGAAAAAAGGGGCCTTGTTATATTTTAGCTTCCGAAATAAAAAAAAAATTAGGTAGCCACCGATAACTAGAGATGATCGACTATAGTAGTCGAATCATTGGACAACTATAAAAATATAAATAATAGAGTAAATTGAGGTAAAGTCCATACTAGGTAACAGTCTAATATTGAAATAATTAATTAAATTTTTTAGTCATGAGCCAATGGTTGATGAATATAAAATATTAGATCATTTTTACATTTATTTATAGTCGCGACAAAATCATAGGGATAAAATTAAATACATTATGTGGATTATAAAAATTTTTCATGCTTTTATGTTATAATTCATTTTTTAAGAATACTATTTTAAGTTTATAGAGTAATTTTTATATGACTTAAACTTGTTTTATTGGATATAGAATATTTTTATTTATCTATATTTAATAATGACATAAATTTAAATAGACTCAACTTAATAATAATAAACACTAAACTTTCGTCTTTACTTTCCAATAAATAACACAGAACAAAATCAATATTACATTGTAAATTACCTCATGCCTCTCACAAGATCAGTCACATATCCGTTACATACGGAAGCGTCTATTAATAAAATGTTATAACATATAATAATTCTATAAAGTCTAAAGTGGTGGTGGCCACAACATCACATCACCCTAGTGAACTTTTGTGTCATTATTAATACCGTTGTCCGTAACTTATAATAAGAGGAGATTTTTGAAGGAATAATATACTAAATACAGTACTCATAATACAAGTCCAACTGGGTCTCTCCGATGAGCAGGAACGATGAACCGTTATCGGCCGGATCCTTATAAAAAAATTTCATGTTTTTTTTTTTTTTTACACAGTCACTCGTGTAAAATACAGAAAATGAAAGCTAAAACGCACATAGCAGAAAATTACAAAAATATAAATGTAAACTATTACGTACGGTCGATGACTAACAAAACTAGTTTTGATATTCTTACCAAAAAAACATACACTCGCCATTGTAAACATAGTTGCGATCCGAAAATTAAACATGGGGCTTTGGAGAGATAATTGAGCTTTATAAGAAATTAAAGATATTGAAAAATACTAAAATTAGCATGATTTCAATTGATCAAAGAGATTTTTACCGGTCATAATTTGATCAATATTAAATATCTGTATTTAAATTCTACATTTTATTTATACGACACATTGTTTTTGCACATTTAGTCGTTATTTTATGAAAGTTAAGTTAGGTTAATGTTTAAACTTAACTGAATAACTTATTAAGTAAATTTGATTTTAGCTTTGATGCGCAGTTGACAACGTATTAATTTTACTATAATGTATTTTTTTTTGTCTGTCGTCAATTTTTAACAGCTCTCACCGGATCAATTTCTTTCAATGATATGTCAAAACATCACATATCGTATTTCATTGAAGACATTGCTTTTAAGAATTTCCCAAACAATTACAGGACAAACATTGCTCTTTAAATGGACGATATACCCCAAAAAATTACAATTTTTAAAATCGGTAAATGAAAAAAACAATTTTTCTCGTTTATTTTTATTCAAAACTTTCTCTAATTTGAATAAAACGTAATTTCATATGATTTTTCCTGTTGATTTTTATTTTGCTATTACAATAAAAAAAGGTATTTATGAAATCGCGCTCAAATTGAATCCTTACGTCATAAAACAGCAATATTATATCGTTTTTTCAAAAAAAGTATAAGTGTGATTTAAAACAAACACATGTGTTCATTAAATTTATCTTTGAACAATTTGCCCTTCTAAAGTTATTATATTTTTAAAACATTAATTTATTATTTTAAATTCAAGAAAATCATCGTACTCCGCTTACCCTAATGATGAACAAGCAGCATAAAAACAAAATATAGCTAAGTTAAACAACAAAGACTAATACTCATTTATTTTAAAAAAATCAGTTTAGCGATAGCTACATCTGTTTATGTGCACGTGAAGAAGTGTAAAAAATAAATATATTATAAACTTTATTTTCTAAGTTATATAAGTAATAGTTAGGACCGTTTTCGGGGGGTAGTAACTTAGCCTAATCTAAATTTTAAAGAAAATCGAGATCGATAGTTCCACAATCTTACTGCTTTTACTTTGAGAAACCCGTTTCTCATTAAAAAACAATTCACAACAATCTAAGAAATAGAGCAAAAATGAAAAAAATTATGACACTTAATATTTTATATTTAAAATATTATAGAAACTGGATTTTAACGATCTCTCTGTTATCCATAACCATAATCAGATACAATACAATATTTGAATTTTTTTACTTATTATTATTAAAATGATTTTAGAAAAAATCATGTTTTTTTTTATTTTTATATAAATTTTAATAGTTATGAATTCTTAAGAAATTAATTATGAGGGAAAATAGCAACTTTGTAAAATGATGGACTGTTCAAAAATTTGCCCCATTCTAGTGAAATTTGAAATTATGCATCTGCTTATAAGTACATACATTAAAATTTCTTTTTATTGAAAATATTTGATTGGTGGCAAGTGCCTTTTCACAAGTATAAGAGTGAGTAACATCCCCGAAAAATATGAAGTAATGAAAAATTGTAATCGTGTGAAGGTATTGGACTGTTTATGTCTTGAACATCAAAAACAGAATTTTGTGGTACATATGTGTTTTACTAATATTAAAAATGTTAAAAATAGATTTTTTACTGTAGTTTTTATGGTAGATATTTAGAATTTATTCTTTTTTTCGAACAAAAAAAAATACATTTTATATAGACAAAAATATTTCTTTTAGCTAACCTATCTTAGATTAAAAAGTTATTATCTGAAGTCACTAATAACTTAATTAAGTTTTCTATTAAAACTTAGTAACTTATAAATTATAATTCAACTTTATTTTTTTAAATTCAATTAAAACACTACAAGTCAGAAAAAATGAGTAACCTATCTAGTCTAAATTTTAAATAATAGATTTGGTTAATTATAAAAAAAAGCACACTATTCAAGACAAATGCAGCTATGCGTTGTAGTTAAAAAAATCCAATCAAAAAGATGTAAAAGAAATCTAATCATTTGAGCGTATTATAAAAATTGATTCTAATTGTAAAATATATTTTTAATTCATATGAAACTTAAAATCATGTTTTAATAGTTTATTCACGAGTGTAACGGCGGGGCATGGTTGTTAGGTGGACTTTAGCACTCCCAAAAATAATGTAACGCATTTATTAGTTTGATTGAACAAATATTTAATTGATGTTATAACTTTTTTATTTTCAATATCGTCCAAATTAAAATTTTATAATTACTAAAAAAAAGATATTTTGACAGATAATCATATATATATATATATATGTATAAATCCATTTATATCCGTATCCGAATAACGATAATGATAACAATGCATTTTAATTTTTGTTTTCGTTGACATATCTATGATAGCTAAACTAACGCTATACTATCTTCATGGGTCCGTAAGTTTTACCTAATTTTAGTACCCTCAGAAATTTTGGTCTTGTAGCACATCTACTAGACCAAATTAAATTATTTTATATCATAAATAATAGTTAAACTATATTTTCTAAACATGTAATATTAAAAAAACCCAGCACAGGGGGTTCGCGGCACAGTGGTGACGTGGCATAGTTGGATCAAGTATAATGATATCTGACAGTGATTAAAATCACTATAAAAAAAAACGCTTCGATGCAAATCTTTAGATAGTATTTAATTTTAAAAAATTGGTGAATTATTCCAAAAGCTACATAATCTGCTAGTTCCTTATTAATATCCTGATTAAGATAAAGTATGTCGAAGGAAAAAGGGATTATTAAAAAATATGTTACTTGATCCAACTATGCCACGTCACCACTGTGCCGCCACCGCCCTGTGCTGGGTTTTTTTTATAAACTTTGATGTCTGTTTTCACCATGAAGATAAAATAAAGTCTGAAATTTTTTTTTACCATAATAAAGTATATTACATTAGCTTTAATTTAAGATATATATAAAAGTGTCAGACTTTCCGAAACAGTTTCAAAATTTATGTTAAAAATATTAATTTTTTGTGAAAAAGTTGTCACTTTAAATCCCCTCCTGTGGGCAGGTAAAGGGTCAAATTTACAAAAAAAATATATCTAATGATAGTTAAAAACATCAAGCATCTATAAAAAAAAACTTTATTGATATGTTCAATTTTTAAAAAGTTACGGCAGTTTTTAGTAAAAAAATTTCGAAAATTTCGAAAATTAGCGATTTTTAATTTGTAATTTTTTTGGAGGTTTCCCCCATTTACGGGGAACGAGGGAATTTTTTTCAATTTTTAAGGGTAATGTCTTCGACTAGATACGATTCGTGATCTTTTGACGTATCATTGAAAGAAATCGTTTCGGTGAGAGCTGAGAAAAAGTGGTAACAGACACAAAAAAAAAAAAAACACATCTTAGTAAAACCAATACCTTCTCAGCTTCGCATCGAAGCTAAAAACAAACAAAATGTTAAAATTATTTTTGTAATAAATAGTTTATCACTACAAGTATTTAGGATTGATGTTCAATATTATAGTGGTGTCTATAAGTTGTGTATTAACATACATAGACAAAACTAATAATCAGTTTAAAATAAGACTATGAGACCAATGCAAATGTTGAAATTTTTGGTATTCAATAATAACAAACCTTTTCAAAGGAGCTAAAAATCACATTTTTTCCTAAAGTTTAATCTGTTTTTATCATTTTTTATTCTTTATTTTATAAAATGATAATAATAATAATAATAATGTTATTTATACTTATTATTTTCTACAATTTGAAATTATTAATGCATGCAGAAATGATTTGTTTTTGAACATTTTCTTTTCTTTACCATACGTTTAAATCATTTAAAAATATATATTGTGATACAGAGAGTTTATTGATTTTGATCTCAATCATACATTGTTAATAAGTTAGTATTATTAAAAAATAAATATTTACTAATTTATAACTTCAATGATAAAAGTATTTTTAAATTATAATTATTTTGTTGACCTTTATAAATTTTATGAAAATTATAAAATAGTTATGTTTCTAATAATTGTTACAAGATTGTTAAATAATTTTCTGAAATTTGTTCAAACATTCTATAAAAAAAATTTTTTTACTCCCCTTTAGAAATTGTATCTCATACACGTAATTTAAACAATGTGGGGGGACTTGAATTAATTTTTTCTTTCTTTAAATATATAAATGCTCATAATTTTTGGGGGACTGTGACTAGTTTAAAAATAATTTTAAAGCAATTTTTTTAGTAACTTGCATTTAAAAATTTAGACTACATGAATGTAGCAGTGTTTAGGCTGCTCTTTTTTTAACAAATATTAAAATAAATATTTAAAAAAATGTATTTAACTACCCCTTGTATATAGCTTCATAAGATTAATTTTTCAATAATATTTACTCTTCAAAAAAGTTAAAAAAAATTTATTTGTTATTATTTTATTTTTTTCATTATCCTATCAAGGTGATTTCAGTAAGACATTTATTTTTGCAGAAACTATAGAAAATTTTAAATTTTTGTAAAGAGCAAATTATAAGTTCCAAAAAATAGAATATTATATAGTAAATTAATATGAATATATATAAATACATACAGGGTGATTTTTTTATCATAACCTGCTCAATTACTTGCAGAATATATATAATTTAAACATTTTTTTTTTGGTTTTTTTACCTACATATTATTCTTCAATTATTAACTATTTAAAACTTTTTATGTTCATCTCTTATGCCTTGTAAGGGTGTCAATTTTGTTTTTTTAAATGGGAACACATATTTTTAATTTAATAAAATGTTTGGATTTTTAATACAATAGTAAATGGCATTTGAATTTTCAGTATAACTTTATTAGTTTATTAGATATAAACATTTAAAGTTTCAAATTTTTGAGTTAATATACATGTATAATACACAAGGGATTACAGATACTGGTAGCTTATTGGATTTTTATGACATTGCTGTCACAGTCACGGATTGTTTATTATCAATTATGACTATCAATAGATTTCTGTATTATCAGTTGGTGTATTCTTAAACTCACAACAATGTGCCTTACTAACATTGATAATAACAATGCTGTGTACCTGCTGATATTAGCAGTATTACATAGTTAACAATTCAAGAATAATGTGTAAAGATAACCAAAAAAAAAAATGTTTAAATTATTATTACTCTGTAAGTAATTGAATGGGTTATGATAAAAAAATCAGCCTGCATATATATATATATATCAGTGTTGAGAAGGAACTAGTTCCAAAAGGAACGGATTCCTGGAACGAGTTCTTTTTGAAGGAACGATGCTAGGAAATGCTTCCTTTTAAAATAAAGGAACGAGGAAAATGAACAAATTCCATTTTTTAAGGAACGTGAACGGAAATTACAGTTCCTAAAAATTTTTGTAAACATGTTTTAGTGTAGTTTTCTTCGTATCTAGACATTAAAATATCAAGGTATTTTTAGTTGACTTTTGACAATGGAAGTCCCCTATATACCCAGCCGAGATCGTAGGCTGTTTAAATGAATCAATTGACTATAAATAGAGTTATTATCACATGTAGGTATACAGTAAATATTTAATATAAGTGTACATATATTAAATAATGCACCGAATATTATCGTCGTTTCTTGTTAACTAATTTATGTTAAAGGTTTTGGGTTTTCTGATTTATTATTTCTAACTTATATGTAGACAATAGACATTGGTCGCGTTGACACAAGTCGTTAGCATTTACTACCTGCTTATAAATATAATTTTCGAATACTTTTAGATAAGGAATACTACAAATTTGTTTTGTATTCGACTGCTGATGAAAATCATTGATGACCGTTATCATGATCTCATTGCCACAATTTTTTTAATAACTTGGTTACATAAAAGGAACGAAGAGTGGAACGAGTTCTTATTTTGCAGGAACTGGATCTGGAACAAGTTCCTTCTTAATATAAAGAACTAGGATCTGGAACGAGTTCCATTTAAAAAGGAACTTTCCCAACACTGATATATATAAAGAGGAACTTTAATCGTTTATTTTTATATTAAATTGTCTTTATTGTTTTCAACCCTTGGCTCTATGAACGCCTATAGAACCTCCATGCTAATGTATTCACAAAATCCATACAAAGTTGGTATACTTGGTAAAATTACATGCCACATCTATCTATTTTTATCATAAAAGATATTCAACATTTTTATAAAGAACAAATTATATGGTTCAAAAAACTATAATAAATGTCGTCTATTAAAATAAATATATATAATTTTGATCTGAGTATCAATTTAAATTAAAAATACCAATGTTTAATAACATAAGAGAGATAATTGTAGTTTAAGAAGTAAATAAATATTCAGGAGTTATTAATAGGAATTTTCTTTAAAAAGAAGAAACTAAAAACTTTTTTCATTAGTTTTTTTTCATTTCTATACATATATGTATTCAGGTTGCAATATCTTTATTGGATTTTAGTTCAAAAGATTTTTATTTCCCTAGCCTTAAGTTAAAATAAATTATAGATAATATATAGAAAATGACAAATTTTTTTTGTTCTAATTTTTTAATTTTAATGATTCATTAATCTTAAAATATTTGCAAAATTAAACATAAATAATTGTAGGCAAAAGATATTTTAAGTATATACCAATAATATCATATTATTCTTAAAATAGTGTAAAAATATGAATTATATTTATTATGGAAATGTAGTAAATAATCAAAGAGATTAATTTTTTATTTTAATTGAAAAAATAATACTCAGTGTCAAAATATTCATAACAAAAAAATAAATCATATAAATTTATTACCACAGCAAAAGTAACACTTTAATTTATCTTCAAAACATAAATCATACAAAAAATATAGCAAAATAGTTAAAAATGCACTTAAATGTTGCAGAAAATAGCCTATAACAACAATTAACATTAAATGTATACTTAATATACTACCATACTGTCGTTTTTTATTTATTCAATACATTTATTATTTTATTCGATTAATATACTTGAAAATTTATAAATTATTTATAGATTAAAAATATAGAGCTTAAAGTTAAAAAATAATAATTTATTATAGTAAAAAAATATATAATTATTCAAAAATAATAAATAAACATTGCAGTAATTCTTTTTATTTAGATCGTTAAAAATTCTCAGTTTCAAAAATTTCATAAACAAAAAAATAAATCATATAAATTTATTAACTATAGCAAATACATTAAAGCGTAAACTTAATTTATCTTTACTTTAATAAGAAGTCTAATGATATATGATAGAAGATTTTAAAACTCTTATTTACATTTCAAAATAGTTAAATAGTATCATTTTTAATGGTTCCCTGATAATAATAATAAGTTTAGTATCATTGCATTGTCGCTCATCTTGTACAATATATTTTTATTGACATCATGTGATCAGACAAACATTGTTAATATATTGAATTCACTTCTTAGGGTAGATAAATGGACATTCAACCATGAATACAACTGGTATGATATCGGAAACTGTATTTCCTTTGAAACAAATGATTTACTCATATCTGATTCTAACAGTAAGAATATTGTTACCAAAGAAAATGTACATGACAAAATAACGATAGTTTTGTAATTATTAACTTATGAATACACTAAAATTCTACACTGGCTTGGTGTGAATTAAATATTATAAATGAAGAATGGATGACTATTTAAAAAAAAACCTGGCACAGTGGGGTCGTGGCATAGTTGGGTCCAGTATAGATGATATCTAACAGTGATTAAAATCACTATCATAAAAAACTCTTCAATGCTAATCTGTAGAAAGTGTTTAATTTTGAAAAATTGATGGATTATTCCAAAAGCTACTTGATCTCCTATCTCCTTATTAATATCCTGATTACAAGTTTTATTAATTTTAAGTGTATTATATGAATATATATATATTGTATAAATATATAAAGGTAAATGGGTTTATTTAAAAAAAAAGTAAGTCGAATGAAAGAGGTATATAATTAGTATTTATTATATAATAATTGTATTGAGCCATATATTTTTCAAAAAGTTATAGCATTATAAAATAAAAAATATAAAAAAGAATTTTTTTACAAAGATCTTATTTTTTTATTAACTTTAATGTTAGTTTTCACTATGAAAACAAACTAAAGTCTGAAATTTTTTTTTTCGTAATAAAGTATATTACATAAGCTTTAATTTAAGATATATTTAAAAGTGTCAGTATTTCCGGAACACTTCAAAAAATAAAATTAAAAAAGTTCTACTTTCTTTAAGTAATTTTTAGTTTTTAACCCCCCCTATAAGCAGGTAAAGAGTCAAATTTATAAAAAAATATACCAAATGATAGGTAAAGACTTGATGCATCTATCAAAAAAACTATGTCAATTAGATTGATATAATATTTATGAAAATCAGTGTAATCCCCATATAATAAAATAAAATACAAAACCAAGAATATTAACACAAAAATAGCATATTTTTGAATACGGTAGCTATTTTCACCATGAAGACAAAATAAAGTACAAAATTTTTTTTTTAATATTAAAGTATATTACATAAGCTTTAATTTAAGATATATTAGAGTGTCAGTATTTCCGGATCACTTTCAAAAATTAAGTTGAAAAAATTCTACTTTCTATACGCATTATAAAGATTTGAACCCCCCCTGTATTAAAGTAACTGGTCCGATTTATAAAAAATATGTCTAATTAAAGAGGTATATAAATATTATTTCTCATAAAAAATTGTATTGATCCATACAATTTTCAAAAAGTTATAGCGTTATAAAGTTAAAAATATGAAAAAGAATTTTTTTACAAAAATCGTATTTTTTTTATTAACTTCGATGTCTGTTTTCACCATGAAGATAAAATAAAGTCCGAAATTTTTTTTACCATAATAAAGTATATTACATTAGCTTTATTTTAAGATATATATAAAAGTGTCAGTATTTCCGGAACACTTTCAAAAGTTAAGTTGAAAAAGTTAATTTTTTATAATAAAATTGTTGTTATGAATCCCCCTTGTGGGCAGGTGAAGGATTAAATTTCTTAAAAAAATACATCAAATGGTAGATAAAGATATTATGAATCTATAAAAACAATTTATATTGATATAATCATTATTGAAAAAGTTAAGGCAGTTTTAAGTGAAAAAAATTAAAAAAATTAGCGATTTTTAAATTTGTAATTTTTTTAGAGGTTTCCCCCATTTAAGGGGAACGAGGGAAATTTTTTCAATTTTTGAGGGTAATGTCTTCGACTAGATACAATTTATGATCTTTAGACGTATCGTTGAAAGAAATCGGTTCAGTGAGAGCTGAGAAAAAGTGGTAACAGACACAAAAAAAAAAAACACATCATAGTAAAATTTTTTAGCTTCGCATCGAAGCTAAAAGTTGGTTGTATGGTGATAATCTCAACTCTTGTGAGTTATACAACAATCAAAAGGATCGTAAAAATAAATTCTTTTTAGTTTTCGATAATGTAAAAGCAATATCAAAACGCTTTCTAGGTGCATTATAGTTCATGAACACTTTAGATTCAAGTGTTCAAACGGAAAATGTTATTACACTTATTGGTTTATTAAAGCGCATTTCCTTTTATCCAGACTTGCATCTATCGGTTGGGTTGGGTTTTTCTACTAATGATAGTGGAACAAGGTCATGAACAGCTTTTATCACCTCAGATGGGTTATATCAATTTATACGCATCCCCTTCGGTGTGACAAACGGTCCAGCAAATTTTTCCAAACAAATAACAACTGCTCTATAATCTTTTTTTGTTTACTGTGGCATCAGTTTATTTAGACGATGTAATAATGCCAAGTGAAACTGTCGAAGAAGGTTAAAAAATTTAAAATAGTTTTTCAAGCTCTTAGAGAGGCTGGTTTGACTTTAAGAATTGACAAGTGTAGGTCTTTTATGACTAAGATAGTGTACTTAGGATTTGAAGTAAATAAAGACGGTATAGAATTAGTGACGAGAAAAACGTTAGCTATTAAGAAATTTCCTATATCAAAAGATGTCCGAGTTGTGCGTAGTTTCATAGGTTTAGCGAGCTATTTTTGTAGATTTGTTCGTAATTATGCTCTTAAAGCAGGACCCCTTACAAATTTGTTGAGTAAAAATACTAAATTCGAATGGAGTACTGAACAACATAATACTTTCCAAACAATTTATTGTACAAAAACCAATTTTCAAAATGTATAACACTGTCTGAGTGTAACTATACTATTGAATACATAAGTAGGTTTTTGTAATTCAGCACCAGATGCACTTAGTCGCAGTCCCGTAGAGCCCGTTGAAACAATTGAAACAGCTAATTTATACGTAATTGGTATTAAAATAACTACAGTCTCGGTAGCATCAATACAGCGAAACAGTGTTGAAATTGTAGAAATAATAGAGAAAATTAATGATAAAGACTTGAAGGTAACAAACAAGTATGATTTAGAGGATGTTCGGTTGTACAGAAATACCAAAGGAAGAAGGCGTTTGTATTTACCCAAAGGAATGAGATATGATATAGTTAGTAAAGTCCATCGTCATTTTTTACATTTGGATATGGATGAAACTTTATCAAAAATAAAAATAAGTTATTGTATTCCTAAAATAAAAAATTTTGTTATATAGTATGTAAATAAAAGTATAAATTGTTTATATAACAAGGTACCAAATAAAGGAGCTACTTATTGGCATCCTTTGGATAAGTGTAATCAACCAATGTTAGCTGTACATTTAGACCATTTGTGTTAACTGATAGGGACAACAAGTATGTGTCGACTTTGTAATATTCTCCTCTGGAACATTACAAAATCAATACTTCTTTTATTTCTCTACCTTTAATAAACAATACACTGTCTTTGAGACACCACAAAAGTATTAAATAAAGAAAATTAATTAAAAGTAACTGGTTTGCCTTGATTGGAGTACATATTGATGACTCAATATGCCTATAAAAAAGTATTATACATTCGAGACGCTCAATCCTTGTTTGTGGTACATTATATAAGGGCTGAGGCCCCTGTTTTTCCTCTCACTCTTTTGTCTCTTTATCTCACTCAACAATCTCTTTTAACAAGTAACTATTTAAGATTATTCTCTACATATTGTAGTGTATTCTTTATACTGTGTCTCTATATTTTTAACTTTTCTTATTTAGTCTAAAACGCACATTTATTAAAATAACTAACACTTTGCTTAAAGATATATACGCTTATATGATTCCCATATAATTCTCTTTTATTAAATTATCTACTATAATTTTAAATAACACTTAACAACAGCAAATCAACAATCGAGAATCTATCATCAGTGAATATTAGGTAAGGGTAGTTTTAATACACTAACTACACTAATTAAGTAATAACTAGAAACAAAGTATTTGTATTTATTGTGTCTTTATGGATAATGCATTATCATTCTTCTTTATTACCATCCTAATCAACTTTATTTTTAGTTATTACAACTTTTATAGATGGCTATAGTGAGTAAGTTATTGTGAGTGTGGAGGAAACAAAAGCGTACGTACGACTTATTGTATTCTATTATGGCAAGCCACTTAAATTATTAGCGATCGAGGTTTCGCCTATACTTCAGTGATTTTTGAAAATTTTTCTAGAGATCATAATATTATACAAGTAAAATCTGCAATCAAGAGTCCTAGAAGTAATGGTCAAGTTGAGAAAACAAATGGTACTGTTATCAAATGTTTAACTATGATAACTGAAAGTGGGAAGAACAGAGATTGGGATATAAAGTTAATGGAAGTAAAATGGTCAGTAAATTATAGTGTACATAGCTATAAAGCAAATGGATTAATTACTAATAGTAATACTAATAGAAAAAAATGAAATTGTTAAGATTAATATGCAATCAGGGAATTTTATAATTACTATTTACAGTACATTTATCAGAAAAGTTAGATTTATTTACATTTTTATCGTAATAGATCACTTAAATAAAAATCATAGTAATCATTTTTAATTAACTTTTGGCGTTTAAAAACATTCTACAATGGAAATATTCAGAATTTAATTAATTTTAATGATTATATATATAAAAAAACCAATAAAAAAAAAGTTATTCAATTTAGTCTATTATAAAATAATAATTATAAAAAAATAGGGCAGTGTTTTGCCTTTATAAGATATTTTAAAATAAAATAAAATACAAAACCCAGGATTTTAACAAAAAAATATAATATTTTTGAATACGGTAGCCATTTGCACATAGAAGATAAAGTGTCGGGACAAATTTTTTTTTTTAATTTTATAGTACATGACATAAGCTTTAATTTGACATATGTTTAACGGACGCAGTATTTCCGGAACACTTTCAAAAGTTAAGTTGAAAAAGTTCTACTCATTATACGTATATTACAAGTTTTGAACGACCTCTGAATAAGGGTGAATTGCCCGATTTAAAAAAAAAGTAAGTCGGATGAAAGGGGTATATATAATGTATTTAGAAACAAAAATTTGTGTTAATCTATACATTTTTCAAAAAGTTATAGTAATTTAAAGTTTAAAATTTAAAATCGAAAATTTTAACACAAAAATATAGTTTTTTTTAACTACGGCAGCCATTTACATGCAGAAGATAAAGTGTCGGGACAAATTTTTTTTTTTCATTTTATAGTAAATAAAATAGCAAGTAAGATTAATGAATAAATAAAATTAAAAAATTAAAACAAAAAAATAAAACCCAGCACAGTGGGGTCGCGGCATAGTGGGGACGTTGTATAGTTGGGTTCAGTATAGATTTCTTACTTGCTATATTAAACATCAATAATTGTAGACAAAAAAATATTTTAAGTAAATACCAATAATATCATATTATTTATAAAATAGTATAAAAATATGAATTATATTTATTACGAAAGTGTAGCAAACAAGCAAGGAGGTTAATTTAAATCGATAAAAATAATGGTCAGTGTCAAAATATTTATAACAAAGAAATAAATCATATAAATTTATTACCACAGCAAATACATTAAAGAAACTTCTTTAATTAACTTAAAGAATCATAAATCATACAAAAAATATAACAAAATAGTTAAAAATACACTTAAGTTTTGCAGACAATTTTAATTCAAATAATTATTTATAAAGCCTATAATGTCATTTAACATTGAGTGTATAATTAATATAAAACCATACTGTTGATACTAATAATATCTTTTAAATTTTAAAATAGTGTAAAAATAAAAATCAAATTATATTTTATTTTTTATTTTTTATTGCTAAACTCAACGGGCGTAAAGCCCTTTACAAAATATATAATGATACACAACAGACAAAAATATAAGAAGTCGCATGATAGAATACAAATAAAAATATTTACATAGTCTTTAAAATATAATAGAAACTAAAGATAAACAATTAAAAATAATGATAAACAATTAAGAATAATAATGCTACAGCAGAGTTGATTCTCTTAGGTACAATAAAGTTTTTGATTTAAAAAGTTGGCGTGATAAATTAAAAAAATCAAGTGAGTGTGATATTTTATTGGCTACTCTAAGTGCTCTAGGGAAAAAAGAAAAAGCTCCACTATTTGTCTTAAAATGAGGAATAACGAATAAATCTAGGTTACGTGTATTTAAAACAGGGATTCGAAAACCAATAATTTCTAGTAATTCAGGACAAAGAATATGACCATTGAGAATATCAAAAATAAACATTATGTCCGCTAGAGTTCGTCTGAGGGACAGACTATCAAGGCCAAATGTTTCCTGTAGTGGAATAACTGAATTTTTCGAGTAGGGAAGATTTAATTTGTATGAAATATTTTTAAGAAACTTATTTTGAACATTTTCTAGTTCGGCATAATAGGTAGAAAGATTTTGCGACCAAACAACTGATCCGAATTCTAAGTTAGATCTGACCAATGAAGAAAAAAGTGTTTTCAGGCACTGCAGGTTACTGAACTCATTAGTGTTTCTGTTTAAGAAACCAAGCATTTTATAAGATTTGCTGAGGATTGTTTTATGATTTATTTTAAAACCAAGATCATTGTCAAAATAAATTCCTAAATCTTTAATAGAATTAACTCTCGACAAAGAAAAATGATTTATTGTATAACGATGAATGAGGGGATTCCTTTTGCGAGTAAAAGATATTATTTTGCACTTATCTATGTTAAGAGGTAAGTAATTTTTTTCACTCCATAAAACAAATTTGTTTAAAATCAATTGAAGATTTGTTTGATCAATAACAGAATTTATCTTGCAGAAGATTTTAGCATCATCAGCAAATAATAACATGTGTGTCTTATTAGAGTCATCCAACACAAAATGGGGTAAATCATTAATAAAAATTAGAAACAGCAAAGGACCTAAGTGGGATCCTTGAGGAACCCCCGAAGAGACCTGAAAGTTATAAGATGTATGGAATGAGATTTTGATGGCTTGAATTCTATCAGTGAGGTACGAGTAAAGCCATTTAAGAAAAGTACCATCAATACCAAAAGATTTCAATTTATAATATAGTAAGATATGGTCTACTTTATCAAAGGCTTTCTGGAAATCCGTGTATAAGGTGTCGACTTGAAACCCCTCATCTAAGGCATTAATAAGATAATTTTGATAAACTAATAAGTTAGTAAAAATCGAGTGTTTTGCCAAGAAACCATGCTGAGTGGGACTAATATAATTTAACAATATGCTAGACAGTTTTTTTGTAATAATAGCCTCAAATAATTTAGGTATAGAGGAGAGTTTAGAGATTGGTCGATAGTTAGTGATATCGATTTTGCTGCCAGACTTGTGTATGGGCGTAATAAATGATTTTTTCCAAAAACTAGGAAAGACTCCGGTTGATAATGAAAGGTTAAACAAATAGTGCAAGGGTTTAACAAGCACTGAATAGCATTTTTTTAAAAATATCGGTGGAATACCATCTGGGCCACTAGATGATTTATCATCACTTGATAATAAGTAGTCTAAAATTTCATTTTCAGTAATGGACATCGAGATGATATTTATATCATGAATATTAACACTAAGAGATTCAAGAATATAATTCGACAAATTGTTTTTAACATAAACTGAGGAGAAATGGTTAGCAAATAGTTTACAGATATCATTTAAATTATGAGCATGGGTATTTTCTAAAAACATTGACATCGGAATATTAGAGTTACTTGATTTGAGAGATTGAATATATTTCCAAAATGATTTTATATTAATATTAATGTTTTTTTCTATTTTAAGAATATAATTTAATTGGAGTTGTTTAGATAGTTTCTTACATTCTTTACGTAAATTAGAAAATATAGAGTAGTCAGATAAAGAATTAGAAATTTTGTATTTTTTATGAGCAGATTTTTTGAGTTTAATTAAATTTCTTAAGTTATAATTGGACCAGCATATATTGTGATCAGAGTTGAGATCCAATTTTATCTTTGGAACTAATACATCAAAAGAATGATTTATAATTTCATGGAATTTTAATACGGCACTTTCTAGGTCTAAAGTATAAATATTATCCATAATATCTATACAAGATAAGAGAGCAAGAATGTCATTAAAATTACAGGAATTAAAGTTGAAAATTTCAGGATATATAGACTGGATAGCGGGAGTAGTGATTGTAAAGGAAGAGATAAATTCTAGAGGTGGATGATATAAATCAATAAGAGGTATAAGAGAATAGTTTGAGGAATGAATAAAATCTGCAGTAGAGTTTGTAAATATTAAATCCAAAATACCCTTATGATTGTTGATTATGTTATTAACCTGCTTTAAATTTAAGTAATCAATATAAAAATTAACAAGGACAGAAGAAATTGGATTTCTAAGTAAATTAAAATCACAAGTAGAGAATTCATTTAAGTTAAAATCACCAACAATAATAATATTTTTAATGGAGTATTTTACTAAAAAATGTTCAATTATGTCGCAATGCTTGTTATATAAATCAATATTGGAATTTGGTGGAAAATAAACGCAACCTAGAAATATATATAGATATATATAAATATATATATCTATATATATATTAAATATATATATAGATAAATATATATAGAAATATAGCAAATAAGTATTACGGTTAATGCTTTATTTTAAGCGATAACCGCAATGTCAAAATTTTCATATATCAAAAAATAAGTCATATAAATTTATTAACTATACCAAATACATTAAAGCGTAAACTTAATTTATCTTTACATTAATAAGACGTCTAATGATATATGATAGAAGACGTTAAAACTCTTATTTACAGTTCAAAACAGTTATATAGTATCGTTATTCATATTTCCTTAAGAAAAATAATAAGTTTTGTATTGAACTTTGTTCAGTGTATTTACAATTAATATGAAATCGTTCACTATTATCGCATTGTCGCTCATATTGTACAATATTTTATTATCGGCATCATGTGATCAGACAACCATTGTTAATATATTGAATTCACTTCTTAAGGCAGAAAAATGGTCGTTCAATCATGAATACAAGTGGTATGATAGGGAAAATGGTACATCCTTTGAAACAAATGATTTACTCATAACTGTATCTAACAAAGAGAATATTGTTACTATACATAATTATTATGACAAAATAATAATGGCTTCGCAATTGTTAACTTATGAGTACGCAAAAATTGTACACTGGCTTGGTATCATATTATATTTTATGAACAATGAATGGTTTTATTGCAATCCTAATAATTCTTACGAGACTCAAAAACAACGTAAGAATTCATTTGTAACAACTTTCAAAACAGTAAATCAGGTATTAACACGCTTCCTATTGGCTTTAAATTTTATAAAAATTTTAGATTTAAGTATTGAATCAGTAATTTTGAATAAACTTATTAAACTATTGACTGAGTTTGACGAACAGTTTAACTTACCAGAAGTCCAAAAGCCAATAAACGAATTTAATTTTAAAGATACATTTTCGGCATTTGACGATTTGTTCTATTTTTTAATAAAAGATTTAAGTAATATTTTAAGGACATTTTATAAAAAAGAACATATTCATAATGATACCATAAAAAGTGGTTTAAAAAAAAAACATACTGAAAAATTAGGAAATAATAAAAAATCCATCGAAGAATACACATTTTTTGATTTTTTACGTGATTTAATTGTCAATAGTGTCAATGAAATTATTAAAATCAATTACATCAATCTTGGATTCGAATATGACGAGAACACACAAGAAAGTACTTATTTTCTGTAAAAAATTACTAGTGAATAGCACTCTAATTTAAGTTTTAAGTGACATTCTGACTGTATCAGTTTTAAAATTAAACAAGAAAAACATACTACATTTTAATTGTATATTTTATGTAATCACAGTATTGTACTCATTTATTTTACGTTTCAGTTATTTATTTCTCAATCAATGTACTCTCACTTATAAATAAATGCAGCGTTGAATTCAGAATTTTTTTCTAGGCAGTGTTTTAAATATTGGCGCAATAGTAAAAAAAACCCAGCACAGTGGGGTCGTGGCATAGTTGGGTAAAGTATAGATGATATCTGACAGTGATTAAAATCACTATCATAAAAAACGCTTCGATGCAAATCTGTAGATAGTGTTTAATTTAAAAAAAAAAAAATTTGTTAAACTAGCATATTTTTGAATACGGTAGCCTTTTGCACATAGAAGATAGGTCGTCGGGACAAATTTTTCTTTTTATTTTATAGTACTTAAAATAAGCTTTAATTTGATATATGTTTAAAGGACGCAGTATTTCCGGAACATTTTCAAAAATTAAGTTGAAAAAGTTAGTTTTTGTAAAAAAGTTACTATTTTAAATCCCCCCAGTGAGCAGAATAAGTGTTAGATTTTCAAAAAAAATTATATCAAATGAAAGGGAAATATCTAAGGTTTCAATACAAAAAAATATTATTTTTATTTGTTCATTTTTGAAAAAGTTATGGCAGTTTTAAGTACAAAAAACATCCCGATAAAAGGTGATTTTTATCGCAAACATTACATTTTTTTTAAATTTTCGACAGCCATTTGCACATAGAAGATAACGTGTCGGGACAAAATTTTTTTTTTCATTTTATAGCACATAAAAAAAGCTTTAATTTGATATATGTTTAAAGGACGCAGTATTTCCGGAACATTTTTAAAAGTTCAGTTGAAAAAGATCAATTTTTTATACAATGTTTCAAGTTTTGAACGCCCCCTATATACGGGGAAATTGTCCAATTTTAATAAAAAGTATGTCAAATGAAAGATGTACTTATAATGTATTTAGAAAAAAAAAATTTGTGCTGATATATACATTTTTCAAAAAGTTATAGCATTTTTAAGTTGAAAATTTAAAATCGAAAATTTTAACAAAAAATAGTTTTTTTTGACTACGGCAGCCGTTTAAATGTAGAAATAAAGTGTCGTGTTAGGGGCTTGTTTAATAGTTGAGGATCTTGGTCAAAACCAAGAATCGGAAGCTACCCGACGTCTGCCCAAATATCGTCCCTATCTCCTTAAATGAGTTTTAATTGCCTGAAGGAGACACAGGCAATCGTGTACCTTAGTTACAGGGGATAGATTATTAAATAAAATTAGTCTATTGTTTTATGTCAACGACAAAGTAAAGTTATATTTTAGATGTTTAGTAAATATAAGTTATATGTAATGTACAATACGTCTGACCTGAATCCTAGTACAGTTGGTTAGTAGGTATATCCAAGTGAGACGGAGTTGGTTGGCTATGATGACAATTGGCGATAGACGGGTCGTTGAATAAAACAAGTTAAGTTATAAATAATATAAATAAGACGAAAGTAATAATATTGAAAACTATGTCTATAACGGCCACTCAAACACAACTGCCCTTTGTTAGTTCGACGTCAGTAGCTCCGGGCTACAGACGAGTAGAATTGTCACATCAGCATCTCCCTCTATGCTAATTAATATGTATTACGAATTAAATAAATAGAAATAAAACGTGTGTAATATAAGTGGTAAGAACATAATAGTAAATTTTCTTACATTACCCTCTCCCCTATTAAAGGTTCGACTCAGAACCTTATAAAAGGTCAAAATATTAAGAAAAAGAGAAAAGAAAGAAGAAAAAAATTTTTCTAATAATGCTTAAAAAGCTTTTATGTTATGGTTCTCTTTAAAATTAGGGGTGGGAACCTTGTTATGTTCACGAAACTTCTTGTAATCTTGTATCTTCATGCGTTCTTAAATTGTTGTTTTCTTACGTAATTAGTTGTGGTATTCGTTTTAATTGATAGTGGTGATATTCATAGTATATATTATAATTGCCTCCTACGACTTATTCTGTTGTTCTCGAAGTTCGTTAGCACTACAAGATTTTTGCTTTTATTTAAATTTCATAGGGTAAATTTATATGTTAATGTTAGGTTACAAAGTTAGACTTATGATTATGCATTGCGATTGAATAGAAATGAATATATAAATTTTTTATGTATTTAAATTTATTTTACAATCAAAATTAATTTAAGTTAACATAATTTATAGAATAAAAACGTTGCTAAAAATTCTACAAATTTACAATTTGCTATCTTACTTTTAACTAGACAATGCATAATAACTTATAAAAAATAAAAATTGTGATAACGGGACTATTTTATAGTTATTATACAATATAAAAATATACATGTATTTAAATAATACTTATTATACCTAGTCTACTAGTACAACTGTACAGAACGTAAAAATCAGAATCAGGTTTCGATACGCGGAATAAAAAATAAACAATTAGTCAATGACAAAAATTTTTTTTTTCATTTTATAGAACATAAAATAAGTTTTAATTTGATATATGTTTGAAGGACGCAGTATTTCCGGAACATTTTCAAAAATTAAATTGAAAAAGTTAATTTTTGTACAAAAGTTGCAAATTTAATATCCCTTCCAATGAGCAGGTTAAGTGATAGATTTTCAAAAAAATGATATCAAATATTAGGTAAGTATCTAAGGTTTTAGTATAAAAAAAAATTATGTTGATTTGTTGATTTTTGAAAAAGTTATGGAGGTTTTAAGAAAAAAAAGTGAAAAAAATGATAAAATTTACCGATTTTTAAATTTGTAATTTTTTTGGATATTTCCCCCATTTTCGGGGAACGAGGGAATTTTTTTCAATTTTTAAGGGTAATGTCTTCAACTAGATACGATTTGTGATCTTTTGACGTACTTTTGAAAGAAATCGGTCCAGTGAGAGCTGAGAAAAAGTGGCAACAGACATAAAAAAAAAAAAAACCCAGCACAGGGGGGTCGCGGCACAGTGGTGACGTGGTATAGATGGATTAAGTATAATGATATCTGACAGTGATTAAAATCACTATCAAAAAAAAACGCTTCGATGCAAATCTTTAGATAGTGTTTAATTTTAAAAAATTGGTGGACTATTCCATAAGCTACATTATCTGCTAGTTCATTATTAATATCCTAATTAATATAAAGTATGTAGAATGAAAAAGGGATTATTAAAAAATATTATTTCTCATAAAAAAATTGTGTTGATCCATACACTTTTCAATATGTCATAGCATTATAAAGTTAAAAATTTAAAAAATAAAATCGAGAATTTTCACACAATAATAGCATTCGGTAGCCATTTTCACCGTGAAGATAAAATAAAGT
>NW_026099573.1:33148279-33243378 GCF_025091365.1 Daktulosphaira vitifoliae | reverse complement strand
AATTTAAGATATATATAAAGTGTCAGACCTTCCCGGAACATTTTAAAAATTTAAGTTAAAAAAATTAATTTTTGTGAAAAAGTTGTCATTTTAAATCCCCCCTTGTGGGCAGGTTAAGGGTTAAATTTATGAAAAAAATATACCAAATGAAAGGTAATGATATTATGCATCTATATAAAAAAGAATTATATTGATATGTTCATTTTTGAAAAAGTTATGGCACTTTTAAGTAAAAAAAATTGAAAAAATTTCGAAAATTAGCGATTTTTAAATTTGTAATTTTTTTGGAGGTTTCCCCCTTTTACGGGGAACGAGGGAAATTTTTTCAATTTTTAAGGGTAATGTCTTCGACTAGATACGATTTGTGATCTTTTGACGTATCATTGAAAGAAATCGGTTCGGTGAGAGCTGAGAAAAAGTGGTAACAGACACAAAAAAAAAAAAAAACACATCTTAGTAAAACCAATACCTTCTCAGCTTCGCATCGAAGCTAAAAACATATCATAGTAAAATTAATACCTTCTCAGCTTCGTATCGAAGCTAAAAAAGTTGTATTACCATATTTTAATATATCATTTAATTAATTAGCAAAAAAAAAAATTATTTTTCAACGTACTTGAATCGAAACATTGTATCAATGTTTGAAATTAGTAATAGTAACATTGTTATTCTGAGATTGTAAGAAAAAATGCAAGTGGGTCTTCAGCCTCCTATAAAGTTTAACTTATACAGATATATTTTACACCGAATACATACATATATACGGTATATTCGTTTAATATAAGTATAATATTATATTTTGAAATACCTTACAAAATTTTTTAAATCATTAGATGTTTATCTCATTTAAATTTAATAAATATCAAGGATCCCATCACAGTAACCCCTCCTCGTTTGAAGAAATTTCTTATTCATATTAAAGTTTTTTTACTATGTGGTTCTGTTTTTATGGCTCTAATTTCAACTTTAAAAAATAGGTTAAAAATGATATTTTAACTGATTATTTTGAAAATATTAAATATCAAAATCTGTAATAATTTAAATTTTTTGTGTTTTTAATTTTTTTTTTATCGTAATAAATAATTTCAAAAGAAATAATTTCTATATAATTCCTGGTGTTTAAATATATGATACATTTAAAATATTCAAAACTATTTTCCTTATAGTTATATCATATAGTTTTTAACTAATTAGAAATAATATTAAAAATTATTGTTGATGCAAAACATATGATTGCTGATCATGAAAAATTGAATAATAAATGTATATTTTTTTGATTATGATGAAAAAGTTCTGTTTTTAGCTTTCAATTTTCATACACGTTTGACATAAAAGTAATAATTACTTAATTATAAAATACTTTATAATTGTTTATAAATTCTCCGAAAAAATTACAATATTAAATTATTAAATATCAATTTCATACTACGTTTAATTGCTTTAATAGACATTTATTCATAAATTATACTTATAAATCAACTACTAATTTGGAATAATAATAGAAATAGGAGTTAATTTTGCTTTTAGAAAAATCAACCAAATTTTTAAAATTAAAGACTATCTTCAGATTTGCATCGAAGCGTTTTTTATGATAGTGATTTTAATCACTGTCAGATATCATCTATACTTGACCCAACTATGCCACGTCCTCACTGTTCCGCGACCCCACTGTACTGGGTTTTTTGGAATACTTTTGGTCAAAATATTAAAAGCACGTTGAAAACCAAAAATTTTTTTTTTAATTTTCACAAAATGTCCATTTTAATTTATATAATAAAATTTAAAGGTTTGTCATAAAAATTTCAATAATCGACTTTTTTTGATAACCTATAAAACATACTTATAAATGATTACGTAGTTGAGTGATTTTAATCACTGTCAGATATCATCTATACTGAACCCAACTATACTACGTCCCCAGTGTGCTGGGTTTTTTAACACTCACCCTGGCAAATTCTAGTAGAGTGTAAAAGAAATAATAAGCAACTTTTTGTATGCTTTTTATAAAAATCCATTGAAACATCTAAATGCAGGAATGGATTTACTACGTATGTAAAAAATATTATTTAAAAAAAAAACAAATTGCGTTTACGAATCGTCGAAAAGTTGGAGGAATGCATTCTGAAAAGTGGCATATTTATATGCAGGCACTATAAGCAACTGCTTACAGCGGTAAATTTTATAATATTTATATTGATAGCTACAAGTAAAGTTAAATCTATTTTCAATTTCTCGATAACAATATCAGAGGTTATTAATAAAAAACAAGTTTATTACTTTAAAAGTATCTTTTTTATCGCTGTTCTCTGTTAAGTTTTTTATACCGAAAAAATTGACTAATGTCATCTTAAAATCTGTTTTAAAAAACATATATCCGAGCATGTTATTGTAATAATTCGACTAGAGTTCGCGTAGCTCCTTTATGGCGCGCTATTAATTTAGGTATATTTTTTGTTAAATATTCTTTTTATTTTGTGGATATCAGTGCAAATAGAAAACGGTTAAGTGGTGCCCAATACAAAAATATTGCCAAATTAATAAGTGATAGACTACAACATTTTTTAAATCAAACATCCAAGTAAACTAATTCTACAGATTTTATTGTTGTTCGTATTATCAGGTTAGTGACAGTAAAATAAAAAATACTTTGCATTTTGGAGTTTGTTGAACCAGAAGATAGTTGCAGGTTCTCTCAGTTCAACTAAAATGATTTTTAATACATTAATTATGGTGACCAACCCAGTAAAATGGATTATTAATGAGGAATTTCGCGATTATTTCACAAAAAACAAACAAATCCAAAATATTTTTCCAAATATTGATATAACATTAAGAATATTCGCATATGTACAAGTGTCTAATTGTACTACAGAGAAATCGTTTTCGTGCCTCAAACGCGTCAATAACTATTTTAAATTCACTCAGACTGATACAAAGTTAAATAATATCGCATTTCTCAACACGAAAAATTAAATGTTGAACGAACTGAATAGCGAAGATTTAATTGACTCATTTGAGAAAATTAAATGTCGACATAATTATGTTAGCAATGTAATACATTAAAAATAATGATTATTTTATAATTTATTAATAAACAAAAATTTGCTTGAAAATCTTTTTTAAATACTTTTGTTTTGAGGAGGAATTAGTAGTGTTATGGTGAAAATAGAGAAAATTGACCCCCATAACTTTATGAAAGGCGAAAAATTTTGAAATGCCTATAGACAGAAAATATGTAAAATCACCTCTGATTCCGAAAAAAAAATTTTTTTTTTTAATTGATTTTTCAAAATATGTTTTATATAAAAATATTAAATCACCTATTTATGAAAGGGCGACGTTCAGATAAAAGCAATTTTAATGAGGAGCGACGCCAAGGGGTTGAAGGTAGACAGCTTCACCTTCAAAATTAACTATTATCCTTTTCTCCTCCCCGAAAACATTAGGTCTGAGAAACGGCTGTTGACTGACAACAGATAGAATCTGACATCAATATAAAAAGTTATATTGATACGATGTGTTATTAGATATTATAGATTATTATTATCATAAACTTAAAATAAATGATTACTTTTATTTTAAGTAAAGTGTTATTTTTTTATTTCCCCGATCGACAAATTAAACCTCATTCAACACCAATATCTCTATTAATTGTTTGTTAAAAATTGAGTGATTTAAAAATTATATTTAAAAATATGTGTTAATAATCCCGCCTATGAATTATTTCACTTATGATTTTAAAATTAAGTCATTTTTTTTTTTTATTGCTTTTATTAGTCCATTAAGGGCCATAGTGAACTCCCCCTAAGAGGAGGTTTTCTTAACCATTTGTACTCCGGGACGGGTGTTTAGTACGTTGCCGGAGATTGGGATGGCGACTCCAATTACCGAACTGATCTCTTGTTCGGCAAATGAAGCCGCCCGTGACCGAGTTTCGAACCCGAGACAGTGAGCGTCAAGCACCGCCGCATTACCGACTCGGCCACATCGTCCCACAAAAATTAAGTCATAGAAATAAAAATGAAAAATTTATCTTTATAAAAATAAAACTATGTCACACAGATAGTATTAGTATTTTAGTTAAACATAACAATTTTTTTATAAGTGTTTTTATTAATTAGTATAATCTCAACACATTAGAGTTGTAGAATAAATCTAATTACACATTTAAAATCAGTGCGAACATTTGGTATAGGGAAGTATATTCTCGACTATGATGAAAATCCCTTATGAATCAAAGTATTTTTCGTAATTAACCAAAATTTAAATGTTGAAAAGTTCTGTATATAACTCTTTAATTTTAATACGCGTTTATCATAGAAGTAATGAAATATACAACTACATCATATTTTTAGCTTCGATGCGAAGCCGATAAGGTATTAATTTTACTATGATGTTTTTTTTTATGTATCTGTGAACACTTAATCTCAGCTCTCACTGGACTATTTTTTATGAATAATATGTCAAAAGAAAACAAATTGTATATAGTCGAAGACATTATCCACAAAATTGAAAAAAATGGCCTCATTTCTCGTAAATGAGGTAAATCAACAAAAAATTTTAAAAATCTGTTATTTTCGACATTTTTTTGCGAATTTTTTTTTCCTTAAAACTGCCATAATTTTTTTTTTAAATAATCAAATAAATATAATTTTTTTTTTTTTGTAGATACCTTAGGTTTTTTATAATTTCTTCGTAAAAATTATAATATTACATTATTGAATATCAATTTCAAACTAAATTAAAAATTTTTAATTATAGCAGTATTTACATAATTTTAATGAAATACCGTTTTTACGTTAGTCCGAGACACATAATTTTTATATATATATATATATATATATAATTATTTAGGTTATAATATTCATAATAATTTATAATTATTTAATATCAATTGGTAGTCAGTTTATAAGTTAATTGTATTCTTAGCCTTAAGTAAACTAGAATATATTTATATAACAATGTACAGTTTTATATTCATTATAATACAACTTATAATACTTTCATATTAAACATCATTAATTGAAGGCAAAAATATATTTTATTGATATATCAAGCATATCATATTATTCTTATAATATTGTAAAAATATTAATTATATTACACTATAGAAATGTAGCGAAGAAGCATTGCGGTTAATGCTTCTTTTTAATAGATAAAAAAATGCAAAGTGTCAAATTATTTATGAACAAAAAAATAAATCATATAAATTTCTTATTATATTACAGCAAATACATTAAAAGAAACACTACTATTTATCTTAAGAATTTAAACGATAAAAAAATATGTAGCAATATTGTTAAAAATATACTATAATAAAAATTTCTATTTTAAATAGTTGTAGCAGTTTAATCCAACGTAAAATGATTAAGTATTGAAGATTTAAAAAATATTTTTAACAAAACAGTTAAATAGTATATTTTTTAATAGTTCTCTAATAAAAATAATAAATTTTGTATAAAACTTTGTTCATTGTATTTAAAATTATTATGAAGTCGTTCACTATTATCGCATTGTCGCTCATTTTGTTCAATGTATTTTTATCGACATCATGTGATCAGACAAACATTGTTAATATATTGAATTCACTTCTTAAGGCAGAAAAATGGTCGTTCAATCATGAATACAAGTGGTATGATATCGAAAATGGTACATCCTTTGAAACAAATGATTTACTCATAACTGATTCTAACAAAGAGAATATTGTTACTGAAAATAATGCTTATGATAAAATAATAATGGCTTCGCAATTGTTGACTCATGAGTACGCGAAAATTCTACACTGGCTTGGTATAATGTTATTTTTTATGAACAGAGAATGGATGCATAAAAATTATAATGAAGAGTTGGTGACTCAAAAAAAATGTTTGGAAACAATCATATTAACTTTTGAAAAAGTAAAGGAGGTATCAAAACGCTTTCTTAGCGCATTAGAATTCATGGACTCTTTTGATTATAGTGATATAACAACATTGTATGAAATTATTAAAATATTGAATAACTTTAACTCTTTTGAAATCGAAGGAGCATTAAATGCTTTTGAATTAAATTATTTATTTCTAGAATTTAACGATGAATTATTTTATTTAATCTGTGATTCGGAAACCATTTTAATGAAATTTTGTTTTGAAGAAATATCTGATGAATTAATAGAAAATAGTTTGAAAATGCAGTATTCTGAACAATTAGAAGAAAAAGAAAAATCCATAGAACAATTCACATTTTATAATTTTTTACATGAAATCATTTTCAATAGTGTCGATGAAATTATTAAAACCAGTTACACCAATCTTGGATTCATATTTGACGAGAATACAAATGAAAGTACTTATATCCTGTAAAAAAAATATTGGTAAATAACAATTTAATTAGTTTTAAGTGACATTCTGACTGTATCAGTTCCAAATTTAAACAAGAAAATAATACTACATTTTAATTTTATATTTTGTGTATTCAAAGAAATATTTTCATTTATTTTACGTTCTAATTATTTATTTCTTAATCAATGTACTCTCATTTATAAATAAATCCGGCGTTGAACTCAGAACGAAACAATAAATAGTCTTTCATAAATAATAATCATTGAACAGATTCATGTTGATACAATAAATAAAAAAATTTCAAATCTAAAATATATTTATTGTGATTTAACGTTTAAGTCGCTCATACCTAAATAGGCCATCAAAATTTGTGACCATGTCTCCAAGACCCTCTAATCCGGCCTAGTTACTGTTCCATTATAAATTTACTGTATTATTGTACTTATTTACTGACAATTACCTAATAAGCAATTGATCATTTCCTATATAGTATTATTCTAAGTAGATTACTACTTAAAATAAAAATCTTATTTCATACATGAGCTTCAATTTATGATCTTTTTTTTTTTTTGAATCTTTAAAAAAGTGTCAATATTTCTGGAACATTTTCAAAAGTTAAGTTCGAAAAGTTAATTTTTTGTAGAACGATTGCCATTTTGAATCTCCCTGTGGTCATGTAAAGAGTCAGATTTTATAAAAATGTACCAAATGATAGAAAATTACTTAAGATATATTTAAAAAAAAAGTTGTATTTATTAATCAATTTTTCAAAAATTTGTGACAGTTTTATATAAAATAATTTAAAAAAAATCGAAATTACTAATGTTAAACATTGTAATTCACTTATAAGTAAATGTAGCGTTGAATTCATAATTATTTTTTAAGCAGTGTTTTAAATATTGATGCAAGAATAAAAAAAGTTGTATTACCATATTTTCATTTATTATTAAATTGATTAGCAAATAAAAAAATAGTTTTCAATGTACATTAAAGGAAGCATTGCATCAATGTTCGAAATTAGTAATAGTAACATTGTTATTCTTGTAAGGAAAAATGCAAGTGGGGTTTCAGACTCCTCTAAAGTATAACAAATTCAGATATACTTTACACCGAATACATACATATATACGATATATTAGGTTGATATAAGAACTTATCATATTTCAAGCTTTAACTTTATAATTTTTTATTATATCATCAGAATAAAATTATTACACTGAGTGTAAAATAAATTTGAAAACTCCATATTTAAAGGCCAATTTATTTTTAATCTCTTTCATGGTTAATTGAACATATTATATTTACGTTTAGAATTAATGTTCAACTCAAACGTATAAGTATAGAAATCTACCTTAATTTTTGAAAAGAATGTGTTTGCCGTCAGTTAATATGCCACTCATATCTAGCCGTTGAAATAACTTTATAAAATATGAACGAGGCTTATAATTTTATAACCCCTCCAAGGTGTATAAGGTACATATTTATGGTTTTTCACTTAGTTATTTATATTATATTACAAATAAAATTTTAATAGACATTGATCTAATTATTCGGCTTAACGATTTAAACTTCAAACATTCATTAATTATTATTAATTAATATAACTAATTTATAAGCTATGACCGATTAAATATAAATAATTTTAATTGCCTGTTGAAAACCTTTAGTTATAAAATTATACATACCTAAACTCATAATTAGATAATGGCGATCGCTATTAATAATAATTATTTATTTTTAACTGATATAATATTATTTTTATTGAATTTATTAAAAAAATTTATAGTTATTCCATTATAATTGAATTCTAAAATGTATTGTTTAAAATAAACACACATTATATCATTTTCTGCAGTCTATTTTTGTATTATTCTGAAATATTGATAGTTCTTTTAAAATCATTGACGTCATTACCCATACCCATGGAAAACCAACTGTTGGTGATAAACATATGTTTACTACCAACTAAAATTAATTTTTATTAAAAATTAAAATTTACTCAATCTCTCAATTTTTTGTTAAAAATTATAGAGATATTGGCGTTGAATAAGGTTTAATTTGACGTTATTTGAAATAAAAAAATAATAACAATTTAGTTAAAATAAATGATTACTATTTAACTAACTCAATAATAGAATATAGAATAAATTATGATCTAACATATGTTTATAGGATCTGACACACACATAGAGTATGCTAAAATATAGTAAAAATAGAATATTTATTTTATTTATAATTAAATTTAAAATTAAAATTAAATCAAATCAAATCAAATAGCCACTATAATTACTAAAAAATGTCTTATATGTGTTTCGGGAAAAATGTCACCACTAAATACCAGGTAACAAAGTACGTGAAACTCAATGTTTGTTTAATAGTCTTTACGACTTACAATACAATTACAATTTGTGAAATGATTACCGTATACTGTACAACAGAAAAAAAAATAGTTAATTTTACTACAAATTATTAATTATTATTTTAACAATTGTTAATGGGCAAGTGTATCTTTCTTTAAAGATATAAATTAATATATAATTACTGTTGGTATACTTTTTATTGCGAATTTACCATAGAACTTTTATTTAAATTGTTTTAAATTGATCAACAAATCAGTGAACAATAAAATGTTTGGCCTAATTTGAGCTTTATTTTTATAGTATCTTCTTTTTAATGATTCGATATCAATAATGAAACGACAAAATGTGCGTACCTTATCTTTGGTTGTATGTACATTTACATATTTACTGGTCGGAGCAGCTGTTTTCGACGCTTTAGAATCAGAGACCGAAAGAAAAAGATGGAGCCATTTATTGGGTAAGCAAAATTAGTATTGCACCTAAAATTGTTTTTAAGCTAAATTTAAGTACTTATACGGATTATACAATATTGTACATTTAAGTACGACAAAAAGTTTACTTCTTCAGTTTTCTTTCCAGGCAAACATTCTTATAACACAAAAAAATATATGCATACAAAATTCTAGAGAAATAATGCTTTCTAAAATTGTCACACAGTTTAAATAAAATATGTGTGTCTGATTTTGACGCATGATAGAAGAAAAGCTTCTTAACGGTGGTTTGAATGAGTGAATAAAAAAACCTATTAAGAAATTAACAACGTAATTTTTAATTAAAAATAAGTATAAATAATAATAATAATAATATAATGTTTAGCTATTTGCGAGCGGGTTGCTAATCTGTGTTTTATGTTAAAAATAATACGTCACTAAACACTACCCCTCTCCTCGTCTTTTCTAAATCTTCAAATACCAATGTCTCAAAAAGCAATAATACTGAACTGATAATTGACCAGTAAAATTTTTAAATATTACAATATCAACATATTTTTTAAATTGATGTAGTGAATAGTAATATTGTGATGAGTGTAATTTATTAATGCCTTTTTTTATGTGAGCATAAAAGCAATAGCATCATTCATATTTCGGGGTAATTTATTCACCGTATTGTTAATTGATATTGGAAACATTTATAATTTGCCTAAAAATACCACGTTGTCTATGCACATGCAGCTGCTTCTAATTTACATAAATGGTATTCTTAGTAGATATTAGCCACCAAGAAATCAAATACAATTATGATAAATTCGATGGTATTAAAGGATAAGAAATTTTATTGTATACTGATAAAATATCAATTTTCTTTTTTTTCAATAAGACTTCACTAGTTAAACAAACCTAAGGAACTACGATTTCTATGTTATAATCCTTTAATATTTTTACAGAATGTTTCGATAGTCTCGTGATAAATATTCAAAATCATTTTTCCACCACAGATGATCAAAAACATTAAAAGAATTTTAAAACTCTTTTCTTTAAAATTTTTCAAAAAATGTATATGAGTATTTAAATGACGATGATACAATGAAAATTTCAAT
The DNA here is from genome assembly GCF_025091365.1 of Daktulosphaira vitifoliae. Classification (NCBI taxonomy): domain Eukaryota; kingdom Metazoa; phylum Arthropoda; class Insecta; order Hemiptera; family Phylloxeridae; genus Daktulosphaira; species Daktulosphaira vitifoliae. The sequence continues at coordinate 33,233,161 of NW_026099573.1, read as the reverse complement.
TTATTAGTTATGATTAATATCTCTTGAGATGTTAAATTTCCTATAGACAAATGTATACCCACCTTGTATTCTTTAATTAAGTGGTGGAATTTATAAAATAATTTTCATATCTCTTAGATTCTTTACTGCATTGCAGTAAAAATACGATTTCATAATTTTTTACTTGACTAGCTCCATCTATTTTTTAGGATGATATATTTTATACGCTACTTATATTATTTGCTACAATTTACAGGCGTTTTTATTGTTATTAGTTTTCTAACTAAATCTGCAATTTCTTCATTATCAATATTTGAAGCTGAAATTTTCTGTCTTTTAGCTTCGATGCGAAGCTGAGAAGGTATTGGTTTTACTAAGATGTGTTTTTTTTTTTTTGTGTGTTTGTTACCACTTTTTCTCAGCTCTCGCTGAACCGATTTCTTTCAATGATACGTCAAAAAAAATTTCCCTCGTTCCCCGTAAATGGGGGAAACCTCCAAAAAAATTACAAATTTAAAAATCGCTAATTTTCGAAATGTTTTAAATTTTTTTTACTTAAAACTGCTATAACTTTTTTAAAAATAACCGAATCAATATAATATTTTTTTATATAGATGGACGATATCATTATCTTTCATTTGGTATATTTTTTTTTATATGTGACCCTTTACTTGCCCACAGGGGGGGATTTAAAATGACAATTTTTTCACAAAAAATTATTTTTTTCAACTTGATTTTTGAAAATGTTTCGGAAGGTCTGACACTTTTATATATATCTTAAATTAAATCTAATGTAATATACTTTATCATGAAAAAAAAAATTTCATACTTTATTTTATCTTCACGGTGAAAATGGCTACCAAATGCTATTTTTGTGTGAAAATTTTCGATTTTGTATTTTACATTTTTTTTTATTTTATTATGCTATGACATATTGAAAAGTGTATGGATCAACAATATTTTTTTATGAAATAATATTTTTTAATAATCCCTTTTTCATTCGACATACTTTATCTTAATTAGGATATTAATAATGAACTAGCAGATCATGTAGCTTTTGGAATAATCCACCAATTTTTTAAAATTAAACACTATCTAAAGATTTGCATCGAAGCGTTTTTTTTTATAGTGATTTTAATCACTGTCAGATATCATTATACTTGATCCATCTATGCCACGTCACCACTGTGCCGCGACCCCCCTGTGCTGGGTTTTTTAGATGTAAATTTAACTGATCAACCACTTGCCGATTGGGAGGTATTAGTTTGGCGTTTTAACTTAATAAAATAATTAATTTAATGGTTAAGTGTAGACTGATTTATTTTTGTGTTAACATTAAACTCAATAAAATAAAGTTTAACCAGCAGTTTTTATCTAACATACGAATTTATGCTCAAGTGCAATGTGCATTGCACTTGATGGATCCACAGCCGTACATTTTTATTTATGACCCTTTCAAATTTACTTTAAGAAACTTTGCTTCAAAAAAATTGTTCAATCGGCAAAAAATAATTGTTTTACACCTTCCTCCATTCTGTTAGTTTTACGGCTGTCCTGATTGAAATTAAATTTAAAATAAACAATTAATTAAATTGAATAATTCAAAAAATATTGTTTTGAAATCATAACTTATTAATAATACGATTAAATATTATTATTTACATAGAACTTAAAGCTGCTTTGGTTAGAAAGTATAACATTAGCAGTGATGATTACCGAATGATGGAAGTGGCTATTATAGAGAATAAACCTCATAAAGCTGGTCCGCAATGGAAGTTTGCTGGAGCTTTTTATTTTTCAACGGTCGTATTGGCCATGATTGGTAAGAAATTTGTTCTTTCGCATCAAAATCAGTACATAGATTAAATACACAATTATAATAATATCTGATAAAAAACATGTTTAAAACACGTATTTATTGTCTATTCTATTAGGCTATGGTCATTCTACACCAGTAACTATAGGTGGTAAAGCCTTTTGCATGGCTTACGCAATGGTTGGTATACCACTAGGCCTCATCATGTTCCAAAGTATTGGTGAACGTTTAAATAAATTCGCCTCAGTGGTTATCAAAAGGTGAATACACATGTTTTTAAATATGGTGCAACATTTTACATAGTGAAATGTGACATAAATTTAATACAATTTTTTATTCAGTTTAGTTTAATGCTTAATTATAATAAATAATAAGTATACTATACAATTTAATTTAAAGTGCCTGTAGTATTATAAATACTAATATAATAATATTATGGCACGAAGTCATCATTAGGTTATATTTAAAAATCACTCAAAATAAATAAATAAAATAAATTATATAAGGAATTCACAAAAATGGTCACCAAATTCACGTTAACTCAAAATATAACAAGTATTAAAATAATGTTATTGTATAAAAATTTATGATAATATGGTAAATTGTGTTGATGTTGAAGTTGATAAGAGTGTTATTCAATGTTAAAGATGTATTAATAAGTAGTGTTGTTTTTAAAATCTGTATATTTCTTTAAAAAAAAAGTTGAAATTGTTACTTTTAAATTCATTATGGATATGTAATTCTTCATTACATAGGATATCATTTACATACTAATATTTTTTATTTTATTTTTTATTTTAATTATTTAACGCCAAACGGCAATTTACAGGAATAATATTATGGTAACCTAAATATATAACATAATATAACAAAAAGAAGAGAAAAAAAAATAATAATAATAATGTACATGCATATATGTAAAACATAGAGTAAGAAACTATGACAACAAAATAATGATGACAATAAATTAAGATTTATAAGATAAATATAATATAGATATAAATTTATATTAGACAGTTAAATTTTTATAAAAGTAAATGTAACCAAAAAACTAAGTATTATTGAGAGAGCGTAGCATTCTGTGTATTGGATTATTATTATTATAGGAGGTATGATGAGAGGGAACATGAAAGGGAAAGTGATTTCTAGTGGGATAGGATGGAACACGAAAGGATATAGAAGACAAAAGGTCTGGTGCATCAATTAGACCATTAAGGAGAGCATCGATAAATGAACGGTCTGCATCAAATCTCCTGGAACTAAGAGTAGGGATATTAAGTGTGGAACGAATAATGGAGTAATCATGAGGGGGGTGCATAATTTTGAGTAAATAAGCGGCGTAAGATATAAAGCGATTCTGTACTCTTTCAATACGGAGTTGATCTTTAGCTAAGTAAGGATGCCACACAACCACTCCGTATTCTAAAATAGAGCGAACGAGTGAAAAATAGAGGGAACGTAAACAATGTGGAGAAGTAAAGAGGTTAGTATGTCGTTTTAAAAATCCTAAAACTTTTAAGGCTTTGCTAACTATAAAGTTAATATGAACGTCAAAAGATAGCGAAGGAGTCAGGTGGAATCCCAGGTCAGTTACTTGAAATACACGCTCTAACATGGTACTATCTAGTGAGTAGGAGTATAAAATAGGAACGCGCTTCCTGGTAAATGTCATAATATAACATTTACTTATATTAAGATCTGCTTGCAATAACAAACAATCAGAGGGAGAAGCTACTTTTGTAAACATTTTTATGTCATCTGCAAATAAGAGGACATGGGAATTAGAAAGGTAATTATTAATAGAGTTTACATAAAGAATAAACAACAGAGGACTGAGGTGTCCACCTTGGGGGACGCCCGAAGGAACTTCAATAATGTTGGACCTAGCACCATTGACAAAAACATATTGTTTTCTTGATGCAAGGTAGGACTCTAACCAGGAAAGTAAGGGGTCACCAATACCAAGAATTTTAAGCTCAGATACAAGTAGACGATGGTCAATTGTATCAAAAGCTTTTTTGAAGTCCGTAAAGACAGCATCAACTTGATAATCTTTTTCGAAGCTGTTTAAAATAAAAGTTGTAAAGGACAAATTGCAGGATACGGTAGATTTACCTGGACGAAAACCATGTTGTTCATCAATGATGATATGGTTAAGACTTCGCTTTATACTGGAATAGACCAGAGATTCAAATAATTTGGCAATATGAGGCAGGATGGAAATTGGCCGGATATACTATATTAATATTATTGTTTAAAATGTTTGTAAATCTTATTTTAATTTTTAATTTAAATTAAATTTAACAATATTGTAAAAAAAAAAATGTATATTTATATATTTTATTTATAATTATTTTAATACGATTGTTTTAATCCTTATAGATAAATTAAAATCTATGATTTATTTAATTTTTTATATAAATGCCACAAAATTATGTTTAATGCAGATTGCCTAAAATATTGAAATCAAATATAGAAAATTGTATGATCATTTTAAATGTCCGCATAGTCCAAAATATCAAGAAACAGACCGAACCGTTCTGAAATATTAAAAGAGACCCATTATATGAATTTAAAATTAAAAAATATTAACTCAAAAAAATTACTAAATAATAGCGGATAAAAATATAGATCGTACCTTAGCAAACTGAATCATTAATTAAAATAAACTTTCAGACAGTACCGGATCGATACAAAAAATAAAAATCGAATCTGAATAGTAAAAATATAATTAAAATTCACTGAAATTTAAAATTAATAAATTTTAAAAATAATACATTTATAGAAATTGTTTTTAGCATTTGGTCTTATATTTAAAACAAGTTCAATAAATATTTGAAATTAATATTGACAAAAATATCTAAAAATTTACTCATAAATAAACTTAATGTAAAATTATGTATTTATGAGATACTTTATTAATTATTATAAAAATTTTATAAATATAATTATTTATTTTATTATTAAAGAATCATTATAAAATACATTATTTTAATTAAAAAAATTTTCTTTAGTGATAAAATTAAACAAATTATACATATTATATAATATTTTGTTAGTTATGTTTAAAATTATTAATTACTCATTTTATGAATAACAAATACTTGCAGTTAGATTTAAATTTATAGTTGTTTCTTTCCTTGATTATAAATGAAGCTAAATGACGGCATTGTTTAAATTTTTTCATACTTAATTTTATTTTTTTCCAACATTATGTAGTAAAACTTTCATGCATAGGTGCAATTCGGTGGGCCGTATCTCCACCCAACAATTTTTTTTATAACTATATGTTATTTATTACAAAACAAATTTTTCGTGAAGAAAAAATCAATTTAGCCATCTCAAATTTTTTTTATAAATTTACGCCAATTCTCAAATTAAATATACAATATTATACTGATTCAATAAGTGGACCATTTTTTGAATTTAAGGATGAACCGCGACCGCACTGATAATTTTTTTACATAACCGTTTAGAAAATAGACTGTTCATTTTTTACTTCACATTATCTATGAGCGGACCAATTTTTTTTTTTTAAAGTATAAGACCGGACCTTACCGAACCGTGGTCTAATCCAGATTAAACCTAACTATGCAGTTCTTTGGGTCATTTTGAAATTTCCGATCAATACCTTATTATTAATCAAGATAAAAAGTGTATACCTCTAAGCTGACTTAGACTAGATTTTATAATTATAAATAACATGACAAACGAAAATTACAATTTTTAGAGCAAAACAATACTTAAAATGCAACAAAGAAGAAGCAACTGAAATGAATCTCATGTTTGCAACTGGTCTTTTGTCATCCGTTATAATTACCACGGGTGCAGCTGTGTTTTCACGATATGAAGGATGGAGTTACTTCGATAGCTTTTATTATTGTTTTGTAACACTTACAACAATAGGCTTCGGTGACTATGTTGCACTGCAGGTAAACAAGACCAATCATAAAACAGAATATTTCCCCTTTTGAACAACACATCATTCAGTAGACTTGGCGTGTAATGAATTTCTGTACATTTCTGTCGAGGAGTAAACGAGTAAAACTTAAATTAAGTTTAATACGTTTAATTCAATGTTAGATTTAAAAAAAAAATGTAATCGTACATTATTGGAGTTTGAGGGAGAGGGTTTACTCTTCCTAAAAATTAAATTAGTTAAAAAAAAAAAATTAAAATATATCTTAGGAGTAAAATTATTACAAATTTTTCTAACTCTGTCTATTAATCTACAAAATTATAAATTCGTAATGAATATGGTTACTTATATCTATTGATGACTCTACTGATGTCAACATACAAGGTTTAGAGAAAATAAACAAAAAAAAGCCAAAAACTTATATGTGAGATTCGACGAGGATGGGATTCGAACCCACGCGTGCAGAGCACATTGGATTAGCAGTCCAACGCCTTAACCACTCGGCCACCTCGTCATGTGACTGAATTTTGATGAAATTGAAGCTTGTAACAACAATCACTTTTATATTACTATTGATATTCATGTAATGATAAAAAAAGGTATGTTATTTGATACTTAAAGCTACGAATTTGGGCTTTGAACGTTTGATTTATTGGTTAAACAACTTATTTATAAATTAAATTTAAATTAAAGCAATAAAGGATACAATTCATTTCAATTAAAAAAAATTAATAGATAAAGAAGTAAGGAAGGAGACTAAATTATATGAGAATTTTATTTACTATTACAAATTTGAATGAATGAGAAAAATCATAACTGGATCGAATCCAATTTTTTCATATGCGCACATTTTTCAGTTATATTTTATTACAAGAGTAGACTATTTTGACTTTTCAATACTGAAAAGTTTTATATTTTTTTTATGCAATAATGCAATTTTATGTTTTATGTGGATTCATAATGATTTTATTAAATACAATATTTAAATTGTTTCTAACCTGAATTTTAATTGTTCAAATAGAAAGTTAATACTAATGGTATGAATTATTAAAGGTAAAGGTGACTTTAAATAACTTATTTTGAATCTGAATATAATTTATACCATACAGGTTATCTCAGTAAAAATAGAAAATTTGAAGATGTAGCAATTTATTTAAATAAATTTACTTATTACATTCCTTAAATTTAGTGATGCACTTAATAAGTTTGTTTAATTCAATTAAACGTATATACACGTGATACAGGAAGTTATTAAGTACTTAGCATCGCTCACTTAGAACATAACTTAAATACAATATTTTCTCAGCATTCATTATTCTAAAAACAAAAATTAATTAAGTGTCATAGCTTAAAATCCTTCGAACTTTCGCAAACTATATTTTAATGTTCTGTTTAATCATTAGTTTACGTAATTATTTGCACTTAATTTTTTAATAGGCATTATTAAATGGTCATTTAAATCTTAATGTTCCTCTTCAATTATTTTCAATTACACCCCAACATGTAATTTATGTTCCGAGATCAAAGTTTTTACTTACTTCAGCTACAGACATATGATAAATTAATAAAAAAATCACGTGTCTTATTAAAAGATATTGGTACTAATTTTTAACAAATATACAAAAATGTATATTAAAAAGCTGAGTAGTGCTACAAGCTTTCATTTTATCATTTTCAATCACATGACGAGGTGGCCGAGTGGTTAAGGCGTTGGACTGCTAATCCAATGTGCTCTGCACGCGTGGGTTCGAATCCCATCCTCGTCGATTAAGCTCTGTCAAAGCTTAATTTTTTTTTAACAATCAGTATGTAAACAGGTTTTTATGTCAACAGTATAAAGCAAACAAAAATATTCACGATTTATTTAGCAGAAAAACATTCGATTGTAATTTTTTTTTTTATAGAACGACCAAGCTTTGACAACTATGCCAGGATATGTAGCTTTGAGTTTGGTGTTCATTCTATTTGGACTTGCAGTGGTAGCCGCCAGCATCAATTTGCTAGTACTGCGATTCATGACTATGTAAGCGATATAATTAAATAAAACTGTTGCTAAATATAAAAAAATGTATACAGCAGCGTATTTGTTTAATACATCGTCTTATATCATATAATTTATGAATGTATCAAATTATATCGCACCAAACTTAATGATAGTGTTAATACTAAAAAAAGTAATTGATTTATCTTTTAGGAACGCTGAGGATGTTCGCCGCGAAGATAATGAATTACAAGGAGTCTCCCAACACGTGATAACTGTGGACGGAGAAGTAGTGACTTCGGTAAACGGCAAACTTCTAGCCGGCCATACTATCGGTAGAGGAACAGATAGCAACGATGACGTGGACCAAGTGTCAGTGTGCTCTTGTACATGTGTGGGACCCATACATTACGATTACAACAGGGATATGTTACCCGTCGACCCAGAACCCATTTATTCACCTTCGGAAGAGCCCGTAGTTGTGTTCAAACGAGTCTCCATCTAAATTATTTCATTCGTACTGTCAAGAGCTTTTCATTACATTTGTTAAGTTTTCCGGTTTTATGGTGCGAGAATATATACATTTTTTACATATTTTTGTTGTTCTTAATCAATCCTATAATCTATTTGTATTTTGAATTTGTTAACGTTTTTTAATCATTCGCGTATATTGAGAAATCAGAGGCGTAATACATGGGGGGGATATACAAAATTATTCGCTTGCTCATTAAATGAGGGGGCCAATTTTTTTAATTCCTAAATTCCTTAATAAAAAAAAAAAACTAAAGTTAAGTAAAAAAAACTTGAATTTTAGCGTTAAAATATTGTTCCATTTAATCGAATAACATTATTTTTTTTTACATTAAAAACATAGTTAAATTTTTCGTGATAATATAGTTGTATGCGTTCAAATCACGATGAGCAGTTGATTACATGTGGTGGAATGGACTAGCGTTTGGACGATGGTGTGCGGGTGCGACGACTGACATGGCGTGACGCGCTTCTATTTGAGCCACGAGTTGTGGCCAACTCGGTGATAGCTACACGTGATGTATGATCGCTGGCGGCTGAGGTAAATTCGTCATTGCATCTCCTGGAACGACGACGTTGACGTCTCATCCGGGAGGATTTTGGTGGACAGCTCTTGCGACGACGTCTGCTGGAACGCCTTTTGCGGCGTCTGCAACCGCAAGCGTCGCTAGACTCACCTCCGTCGACACCTGTACCGTAATGGTGTCTGGAGAGCACGTCGCCATTTTCGTTGGTGGAATCATCCGAATCGTCGCTGTTCAATTCGGCCGTCTGGTCGTCGCACTTCTTGGAGCGACGCTGACGTCTCCTCCTGGACGAACGGCTCTTACAACTACGACTTCTACACGATCGACTTTTCCTGCGGCTTGATCGCCTCTTTTTGCGTCTTCCACACGCGTCGCTCTGTTCGCCCGCGTCCATTCTCAATGTCCTAATAGCCGGCAATTCTTCGTCATTAGTGAGGTCGGAATCTGAATCGTCGTGGACGTTCGCAATGTCACCGTGTTTAATATTTTTTAAATTACTCATAATTTTCACAGCAAAACAGACTGAAACAATTTACAACGTTGACTGGTGACAACTGAAAAACCTTATTACATCAATTGTGATATTTTTATATTCTTCCTTGTTTTAGCCAGTAATTAAATTTAGTTTCAAAAAACAAATTTGTGCTGTGTATTTTAAGCCAGAATGTTTTACACGAATAATTGTTTATGTTACAGTGAAATTATAATTATTTTTATCACTGTTCTTATAAATTTCGTATCGTACTTAAAAAACGTCCCACATTTATGACATCACATATGACATGTATCCTATTCGTCTTATTGGCTACTATATTTTCAAGTAAGTAAAATTTAAAGATTTTTAACAAATTAGCATCGACACAGATTATTCATTAATAATATTTTTTTAAATCTTAAAATATATTTATCAAAGATAAAATACTACATTCATTTTTAAAGAAAATAAACAAACACATATCTTTAGTGAAACATTTATGAATAGTCCATTGATTAAATCAAATAATAATTCAGAAACTAAATAACCTAGTTATGAGTAATGAACACATTTATATTATAAAATTATTTATAAGTACTATAATACAGTAGACAGAAAGTAGTAGTAATTTCATTAAAAGTTAATAAATAATATAGTAAAAAGTACAAAGGAAATCTAATAAAATAAATATATGATACTTAACAGTTTGACTCGTAATTGAAAAACAGACTTTTTACTAATGGTATGTTTTTTAATAATGTTGAAATTCATCGCTAATTTAATTATTACACGTTCTATAATGTTCAGATTGGCTATTTATTTTTTCTAGGTGTTCTGACATCTTAGCGTTAAGTTCATCGGCAGCACTACTGAGCATTAATATCAATTTTTCTTGTTCTTCGAACATTTTTTCAGCATCTACAAAATGATTAATAAATTATTTTTATTCTTATGAATAAAAAAGTATATTATAATAATATATTGTAAATATATACATATTATGATGAAATTCCTTTATTTACGGAAAAAACTTCATAATTGTAACTCCATATAAAAAAATAGTTAACTAAATATAGTTCGATTTACTATACGAGTTATATCTTCTAACAATACAATAATTTTAATAACTATAAATACTATTATCTTAGTAACGAATTTTTTTTCATAAAAAAAGACCAAAAACGTTAAATAAAAAAGTAGTCATTTATTATTAGTTTATTAATTTCGGAAAAAAATTATTTTAATTACCTCCAAGTTCTTTTAATTTTAAAGTTGTATTGGCAGATAATTGACTAGCACGTTCCAATAAATATTGAGAGTTGTTTTTGTTATTTTTAGAACTCTTTAAACGGTTTTCTAATGTGTTATTAGCATTCTTGTAAGCAGACAACAATTGAGTCGCTTTCTTTTCTGTTTCGTCTACTTCTTGTATTAGACTTTTAGCTTCTGACTTGACTTCATCGGCGTCACGGTCGTTTTTAAGGAAACCGGTTTGCAGATTTTTCAGTTTCTTTTCTATTGTAACTATGTCGTTCATCGATTTTTGAACATTTTCTTGAGCACCAACCGAGTCAGATTTGATCTGTTAATTAAGTATATTACATTAAATAAATATTATAATTTTTCGTCAATTATTATTCAATATTACTTTTGTTAAGCTATTTGTAGCATCCAAGATATTTTGGTTGGTAACTACTATACTATCTTCAACTTTTTTTTGAATTTGTTGAGTTTCTGCGAGGGCTTCTTCTACGCGTTCTGCCACTTGAAGTATGTTTTTAGCGGCCATTCTAAAATATTTACATGAAAGTAAATATTTAAATAAATTTAGATTAAAAGCAGATAAATCAAAATTTAAATCTTAACTGTTTTTTTTCTGCCTGCTCGTATAAATTCTTCGCCAAAAGTAAATCTTCTGCCGTGTCTGCTATAATTTTGTCAATGTTCTTAGGCGTTGACAATGTTTTATTAATATCTTCAGACAATTGTTGTAGCTGTTCTGGTTTTAATTGTATGTTTAATCGTAAAATCTATAAAATTATATGTATAATATGTCATAGATTTTTTGTCAAAATTGCTATTTTCAAATATTAACATACCTCGTCAATTTTAACAGCTACATCTGTGGCTTTTACTCCATCCATAGGATTCAAAAACTGCTCGTTTCTTTCAATAACTGAATAACATTCTTTAAGAATATTTTCCGAATGAATTTTAGTTGCGTTGGACAATTCTCCTGTAAGTTTGGTGTTGCCCAAGACGTTGTTTATTTCTTGATTGGCTTGTGAAATCTGTCAATGAAAAATTAAAAAAAAAATGTTAAATAATTTTTTATCAAAAATAACGTACTCCTCTGTACAGTTCTTCAGCTTTAGCTTCTTTGTCTCGAATATGTTTTTCAGCTTCTTTAGCGAAACTAAAAGCTCTTTCAGCTTTAGTAGTAGCTCCACCTTCACATGATAACCCACCACAAAAACCACATCCAGCACCACCACAAAGCTGGTCACAAGTTTCACTGCCTTTGTCGCATATCTAAAAATACAATTGATCACTAATAATTCAATTATTCTGTTAGTAAAATAATTTTACTTGTTGATTTAATTTTGGAATAGCTTGATTTAAATTATTCATATCATCGTTTAGTTTTTCTAATGTTTTTTCATTATCTTTAATTCCTTGATTGAAAGTGTTAACATTTCGACCAAAGAAAGCCTCTGTTCTTTTGCACTGACGTTCGGCGTCAGCTAAAAGACCATCTTGGACATTTTCCTTGATTTTCAACATTCGTGCTCTCTCAAAAGCATCTTTAGTTATATTAAGCGCTCCTATGTTATACAAATAATAATATATTTTCGAACATATTACATGATTTTATGAAGCATTTTTCTTATTTCACCTTCGACGTTACGCTCCTGCAGCTTTGTTGAATTTTGTTTTAAGTTTAAGGCAAGATCTTTTAAATTTATTGTTTTAGATTTTAGATTTTCTAAAGTCAAATTGGCTAATATAAACTTCTGGGTAGTATTGTCCAGATTTTTGGTCACTATGTTCAATTGATCCATCACAGTAAGATTCGCTCTAGAAAAAAAAATTGTATGAGTGAAATATACATTANAAACTTCTGGGTAGTATTGTCCAGATTTTTGGTCACTATGTTCAATTGATCCATCACAGTAAGATTCGCTCTAGAAAAAAAAAATTGTATGAGTGAAATATACATTCAATTATTTTTTCATAAATACCTCAATTGATCAATGACTTCATTAATTGATTGTAAATCTATGGAGCTCTTGGTAGTAGTATGTAGAATATTTTTTACATCCGCTATCTTTTTTTCCATATTTTCAAACTCAACTGTGTATGCTCCAGATGCTCCAGTAGCCTTAATATCAGATGCTGACTTTATAACGTTGTCAGTTTGTTCAATTAACTTTTTCTGTGTTTGATCCCAATTTTCAAAACATTCGCCACAAGGACTACAACTGGGAGCTGTTCCTAAGTAACCTCTATCGCACACATCACATTTTGGTCCACCAATTCCCAACATACATTTGCAATGGCCTGTAGTTTGGTTACATTGTTGTGTCGCTGACCCTTCTGGGTTACAGTCGCAAGCTAAAAAAACAATCTTTAAACATGTTATTGATAATTACAGGAATATAAAACTTACGGAAGCATTCTTTATTAGGATCACCCCAGTAGTTAGCTTGACATTGATTGCATTGTGTTCCACCAAATCCCGGTTTACATTGACATTGACCGTCAAACTACGAAATATGTTTTAAAAAATTACCAAAAATGTTTGTTATAATTACATATAAGATCACACATACTTGATTACATTGTTTTGACAAAGATCCTATTGAATCGCAGTTGCAAGGTTCACAACCGGTTCCACTAGCAATTTTCCAATGATTTGGTTTACATTGATCACAAGAAAGTCCTATTACGTTATTTAAACATGGACATTGTCCTGTCATATGGTTACATACAGAAGATTGTGATCCCAAAAAGTCACATACACATTCTAAATATATTGATAGATATATAGCTCTTTTCTTTAAAGACACGTATATTTATATTTAAAGATAAAGAATAATTTAAAACTTACCTCTACATGTTTGATTAATTGCATCACCATAATAACCAGTTTTACACACCTCACAGTTTTCTCCTTCAGTATTGAATAAACATTTTAAACATTTTCCAGTATGCGGGTCACAATTTCCAGGTCTACTAATATCTACATTATTATTACAGGTACAAGGTTTACAATACTCGCCTGGCACCTCAGGATTTCCATAATAATTTTCATCACATAAGTTACATCTTGATCCTATTTAAAGTAAATACATTATTTATAAATTTAAATGTGAAAATACTCAATACATGAAAAATTTCATTTATGATAATATATTAAACTAACAAACATCTTTATCACTGTAAGTAACTAATAATCAAGTTACCTTTGTATCCTGTTTGACATTCGCAGTAAACGTCTTGCGTTCTTGGATCAAGAGCACAGCGATGTGCAAATGAATGACCAGATTCAACTGTACCAGGACAAGGACATGCTCTACAGGGTATGTCAATACCTAACCGAGGGTCACCATAATATCCTTCAATGCACCTATATTATCAAAAATGAAAAAAATTAAAGCATATTAAATTAAATTTCAGTTGTAAACTATAACCATTGGTCTCCATTATTTAACTCTTTATTTTTTAAGATTACGATACTAAGACTTATCTTTTTGATAAGTCAAATTAATTGTATACCTATCACAACTATATCCTTCAGTGAACCCTTGACAATTTAAACAAACTCCTGTATGAGAGTCACATACATCGGAGTGTCCATGGCATACACAGCGTTGACAATTAGGATAGTTCCATGAACCTGGTTCACACTGATCACATTCCCTACCATAAGTCTGTGCTCGACATTTACACTGACCAGTCACTACATCACACAAGTTATCCAGAGCACCAACACTATTACAGTCGCAAGCTAATGAAATATTGAAAATATCATGAATTATAATTCGAATATCATGAAAATTAAATTATGATATTATTTTTAATTTGACATACCTTTGCATCCTTCGGGTCCAAATCCATAAGTCCCTGGGGCACAACGATCACACTTTCTACCAACAACATTTGGTCTGCATGAACATTTACCACCAAGAGGATCACAAATAGTACTAACTGATCCAGTTGGATCACATTGACAAGCTATTAAAAAAAATACTTTAAAAAATGAACACTAAATGGTAATTTAATTTATTTATACTAACAGAAAGCTCCATCTAAATAATAAAATCCAACACTGTAATGGTATTTTTGACAAACATCGTGAATGCGTCCCCTGAGAACAGTATAAAATGCTTCTTTACACCTGTAGTGTTTGTACTCTGCTAACCTCTGTTCATTTGCAGGTGACCCTTCAAAGAATGGAATTGCCTCTACATAAGGTATTAACACTACAGAATCCACTAGAATAGAAGCGGATGGGTTTTGCGATTTATTATAATATCTTTCGAAAGTTACATGTACTTTGTAATCATTATTAGCTTCCAGACATACAGGCGGTGATGCTATTGCAACTTGAGAAGCTAAAAAAATCAATAGGTAAAAATTAATACAAAATTTGCGTTAAGTTTAATTTTGAATAAAACTTCTAACCAGCTGATAAAACCACTTCTCTGACATCTCCAGTATTATAATTTAATTCGTAATTAGCACATGTTCCATTTGGTTCATTAGGGTCTAATCTTTCCAATGTTACTTTCACATTATCATAATCGTAAAGTACTTGAGGTTCATATCTAAGAACTATTTCATAGTTGGTAGTTAGAGGTACATTTTTAACGTCAAAAGTCAATTCAGCGTCATCGTAAACTTTCATGAAACCCGTTCCAGTCCACGTGTTATCTCTCCCATCTCTAAAAGGCTCTCGAATATGTACTTGACAATTCTAAAATATTAGACAAATAGTTAATACTTTAATTTATCTTACATCATAAGAATTTTGTGAGGATAACTTACATTTGTACAATTAGCTAATTCAGCTTCACTGATCAATATATCGACGGGCCCAACAAAGAAATTTTGTTCCGGTGTACTACACGTGCGTCCGGTCAAATGTGGCCGACACCTATTCATAATAAAAAACTAGTAATGAATGTACACATATTAATTAATATAAGTATATTGAGCTAATGCTGAATGGGATTAAATAGTTTGTGTACCAAACATAATTTACTCCATGAACTGTAGATTGGTTAACGAAAATTAAAAATTGTTTATTTACAACTCACTTGCACTGTCCAGTAATAACGTCACACATATTATCATATGAACCACCTACATCACACTCGCAAGGCTTACAACCATCTTGACCCTCGGATAATCCCCAATGACCAGGCATACATTGGTTGCAATCTCGACCAATCACAAATCGTTTACAAGTACATTCTCCTGATATTTTATCACAGCCCAAATTGTCGACGGTTCCCTGAGTGTTACATGTACAAGCTAGAAGACAATGTTAAAAAAATCAAATATAAAACAAACTTTGATTAAATACATACATTAAATTCATTATAAGTACATACCTTGACATCCGTCAACGTTCTGTTCAGTGAAATTCCAAAATCCATTTTTACAAACATCACAACGTCTACCTTCAACATTTGTCCTACAGTGACAACGTCCAGCTTCTAGTCCGTTAACAAGATCAGTTTTAGAATCACATATGGCATCGTCCAATGAACCACTAGGATCACAGTCACACGCTGTAAACAAAATATATTAAAAATGAACTCATAAAAATTATATTAATTAATTTAAAATTATTTATTCACGCAGGCAAACATCGCGGTCAGTAAATGGTTTCGTTGGATCTTGATAGAAATATGGTTTGCAGTGTTCGCAGTTGCGACCCATTGTATTGTCTGTACATCCGTCACATACTCCACCACTAGTACGTCCAGTCATTTCAAATACAGCTGGATCATGGTGACAACTTGTAGCATGATTATTACAATTACATCCTGAAAATTAAAATTAAATAAAAATTTAATTTTTCTTATGAAAAACGTCATCTATTCTACATACGCTTGCAAGCATTTGTCTGTCGTCCAATAGCAGGTTTCCATGGAAAATCGTTGAAAAAATCCTCGCAAGCTTCGCAGTTCAGACCTTTAGTATTGTGTGTACATTCACATTGGCCATGTACCATGTCTGGTACGTTAGGAGTACCCGGTATAGGTAAGCAGCGAGATGCATGGCCATAACATGAACACGATCCTCTGACTACCATTTCGGTGATGGCATAGTAATATTTTTCCTAAGATAAAATCAGAGCTCAATTAATTTTAAAAGAAACTATTTTTACCATTTTTCTGTTAAATAAGTAAATTGAATCATTTTTTGAGTTATTATAATATTAATTGTGTAAAAATTAAAACAGAAATGAAAAAATTAAATATTGAGGAAATATTTTGTAAAAAGTTAACATTTCTTACTCACCAATATTTCATTTCGGCTATCCAACAAGTCATCACCTAGCGTATGCAATTTTGTAAAATTTATCCTCAAGTTGGTCATTTTGAGTAGATTTTGGACTTCTGTTGAATAAGGATCATTATAAGTGTGTGCTAAATTTGGAGGCAAAACTTTAAGAATCACCTAATGAATACATTTTGTTAATAAAACAATTCGGTTAATATCATTGACGACTTTTAATTTACCTCTCCGTTTGCAGATGGCAGCACTGATGAGTATCTTTGATCACACACTATTTCAGTCAGATTACGAGGAGGTTCTTTTGGTAAATTAGGATAAACTGAATCGCAATCATAAGCAAAATACCTATAAACCTATAAAATAATAGTTCATAAATGCTTAGATCTCTCTAAGTTGTATAAAAGATTTACCTGCCACGTATTACCAAAATCATATGATCTTTCCACTAACATAGTAGCTGGTCGGAATGTTTTAAACTTAATAATTAAATGAGTAAAATGAAATTCAGCTTCCAAGTTTAACTGTATGGTAACATTTTCAACGCCATTTTCCGATTGCCACCATTGGTTGGTAGATGTACTATAAAAATGGTATTTTGACATAAAGTAAAAAACCCCAACTCAAAAAAGTTACCTGTTCTCAGATCGCTGAATTATGTTTTCAACTCTATGACTTAATGGAAACTTGGTATTTGGTTGAGCCGGTTGTCTTGAATCGCACCAAAAACACTTTTTACGTTCTTCTAAATTATTTACAATACAATACTTTTCCTACACAAAAAAAAATATAGAAAATATTCATAAAATAGAAAATATCTATTAATTGAATGAAAATATACTACTTAATAAGATACCAACCCTTTGTTTTATACCACAAGTAGATGATGCTACTAAATTACTTTCACGGCCAATCAATAAATTTCCAGTAGCTGGGTAACAAGAACTCTTGTCACATTGTGAACGGTAGTACTCTTTGGCAGTAACTGAAAATTCATCAAAATCATTAACAAAAACCAAATTAGATGAACATTGGACATTAAATTTGATATTTAGCAGAACAACTATATGATTAACAAAAAATCTAATAAAAATATGAATATTTTTTTAGTTTAGGTACAATTGGAGGAAAATTTCTACATTTAAAATTTCGTATATTTGAACTAGATCTAGAAAAAACGTTAGTCTCAAAAAGTAATAGCTATTATTTTTATTACATATAACAAGATGTAAAAATATTTGCAATAATAGTTTTATTTAAAAGACATAAAAAATTGATTTCGTCTATAAAACTTTTGCTTATATGCATTTACAAATTTCGACGAATATGTTAATTTTTAATTTCAAGTCGTTAATTATCTGTGCAATATCTTTCCTTAAAATAATAACGTTAATAATATAATTCCACAACAATAAATGTTTGTTCTAATAAAATCAATTGATATATAACTAATTAAATAATACATCATAGATATTTCAGTGGTCTTTGGATGCTTTTTTTCAACATATACTTTCCATAATAGTGTTTTAATTGAAATATGTGTTCAGGCACGTTTTTCGTAGAAAGGCTGATGTTGAGGTTATCGGATTAAAAACCACATCATTCAATGTGATTGAATGATGTGATTGTTCACGTTACATGTTAACGCTAATAACTGACCAATAATTTACAATCGTTAAAGATTTGTTTAATTATTATATAAGATGTACTACCGAAAATTCATTGTATGTTAAATCATTTTTAATAGAAAAATTAAAACAAACATTAACCTCACAAATTTCTTGTGTCCAACACGACCGAAACCGAACAAAAAGTGAACTATGAAAAAAAAAAAATACATTTTTTATGCTTTCATAATTT
This sequence comes from Daktulosphaira vitifoliae, assembly GCF_025091365.1. NCBI lineage: Eukaryota > Metazoa > Arthropoda > Insecta > Hemiptera > Phylloxeridae > Daktulosphaira > Daktulosphaira vitifoliae. The sequence continues at coordinate 33,214,543 of NW_026099573.1, read as the reverse complement.
CTGTAGCTTTATTATGTAAATATCGTCACAATTCGTCATAAAGATTTCACATATTATGCAGTAATACAAATAAATTCAAATGCAATAAATCAGTTTGCGGTATTTTAATGCTAATTCCATTTTTGAGTTAATCAAAATTATCGCTTTCGTTTTAAAAGACACATTATATTTTAAAATACTATAAAAATTACACGGACTCTGATTGTTCGAATACAAAAGATAAATAACTTCAAAAAACTGCTCGGTTAGCATTTTAATGATAACAATTTTATGAAGTGTGGTTTTAATTAGAATACAGGTAATCATTTTGATAAATCATTGGAAAACGTTTACTACAAGAAAAAAAGCAAAAAATGAATCACTAAATAAGAATTTTGTCAAGTTTTAAGTCTTAATAGCTGTGATCAGCTTTTAACATGACTGAACAGTTTAATATTAACACAAATATTTTTTAGATGATAAATTGATGTATTTATACAGCGTTTCGAGCATTATTTTATCTTCCAAAATGTTGTATTTTTTTACTTATTACAATCATTTTATATTGATTTCATTTGATTACATTTAAATACGTCATTTCATTTTCAGCGAATATACATTCATTTTAGACGATTATATTCAGATGATTTTCGATGCATTAGTTAATTTAGGAAAATTGATAAAAGGACAACGAAAGTGAGAATTTGATAATTTGACTTCCTCCGTTAACTAGAGTAAATGTACTATCAGCTATTTATTTTTCATTCGATTTTTTATCAATTCGTTTCCGGTACTAAGCAAAACGGCTATTGTATCAATGTAACAAATATTTTACACCGACTTTTTGCTCTCTCGCGCCGGTTCTTGCTCCCTACCCATTAATTTTTATCTAAACGTTGTTTTCATTAAACGCTTTTTTTTCAATGAACTGCCTAGCAAAATCCTGCCATTGAATATGCGCTCACTGTTCGTGAGGTCAAACATTTATTAAAGAAAAATCACCAAACTCTACACTGTACATACATAATGACGTACTAAGTCTTAACATTATCATTAATTCATTACTTGTTAAAAATAGAACAAAGTATCAGCCAAAGAAATCCTTTTGTAGGACATAAGAACTAATGCACGTTCTTGGGCCTAAATAATACACACATTTATATTAATAATTTTTTTTTTTTTTATGAATCCTTAACATTTGTAGGCAGCTTTTTCTGTTATTCTTTGATTTGAGTAAAACTGTAGTATCTTTTTTTATATACACACATATTTGATACTTTAAAATACTATTCTTGTTTATTTGATAGTCATTAGTGAAATTAATCCTAAAGATAATATTGTTTCATGAAAATGAGATGATTATTTAATGTGTGCGTTGATACATTTAAGTAAATAATAATAAATTTATCATCGGATAGTATCATTTGGCATTTTCATCAAATGTCTCTCATCAAAGCATTAAATTTCAGGAACTACAATTTTTTATATCAATCCAAAACTCATTCCAAGTTGTCCATATTTTTTAAAATGTATTTAGATATTTTACGCTGCAAATAAGGAAAACACTCACCCCTTGTTACAAATTTAATTTAATTTTATCACATACATTTTCATAGTAAAAATCATTTTTCTTTGCAATCATTAAATCTTCTTAATTTACTATAAGAATTAGATGCCTGAATATTGAAGTTAGATTTAAATTTGTACACAATGTAGTATGTTATTCCACTTTTGAAACTTGATAAAGTAAAATTTAAACATTTTTTTTTTTTTTGCATATCACAAAGTCTTACTAGCGCTTAAGTCTTATACTATTAACAGTAATAATTGGCCAATATGAGAGCTATAACTATAATTTTTAGTATTTTATAACTTTTAATATATTATTTAGAATAAATAATACATTATAATAATATAAAAAAGAATATTTAAGTTGTTAATTCATTTTTATCTAACATCAATGATTTGGGTTTATTTAAATAGTCAAAGTGACAAAGAGCAATAAAAACACCCTTCGTTAACTATGCGCTTATGGGTCATATATTAAGACAATAAAATGAATCACAAATTGTTTTCGGTTTACACATGACATTGTTTCGTTTCAAACTGAGTTTTCAGATATTTACAGAAAAAATGTTTATTCATTAAAAAAAATAACTGCATTTTGTCATAGAAGTTTTCAAAAATAGCGTGTCTACGAAAGCTCTAATCACACTAATTTGAATATTAATAATATTGACTAAACAGTTGGAATTACTTAGGTATTTATACATGGGGATGTGTTTGAGTGTGATGGGGGCAATGCCCCGTAATATGTTTATTTTAATTTCTACATTGTTATATTAAGAGGCGTTGAACTACCATAGTATTGTCGCCGAGGTGAAATCTCAAATGTGCCAGTGCTTAATCATTTAAAAAAATTGTTCAATGAATTAGTATTTAAGCGCATAGCTACTATTTCAGTACATCGAGGAGGTTTTTCACTTTTCATTAGACGTAACAAATAATCTTCAGTTATTATCTAATAATTTATTCAAATAATTTTTTATCGTCAACGACATGGAGTAATTATATTTTAATTTGGATTACCTGATAAGACTAGCAGCAGGAGCAATGGCACCAGGACTGTTGACTGTGTCGCGCTAAGCAACGACATTTTCGGTCCTCTGATCAACGTCTTCAAGCGCAATGCTGCAGATGGCAAGTCATCTATAAACACACACACGCTGTAGAACGGTCGACTATCATCGTGTATCTACTATGGTATTTTAAGGATCAAATGTGTACGCCACATGTGTGGCACGTAGAGTGGGTGGAGAACAAAGTGCCATGTGTTTGATGTACGGACAGTGTATTAACGTATACGGAACAATTTCTCGGTAGATAATTTTGAGATTGCGCGGAAGTATTCATTCGGATTTTCATTATATTGATAAATTTGTGTAAAAACTTATGTGGGTACATCAGTTGGAAAAAAAGTAACGACTACCAGAAAATGTGAAAAAAAAAAAAAATGAAAAACTGTACTCTACACATGTCGCGTACTATTGCATTAGTTAGTCTCACGGAATTATCGTGTACCTGTGAGATGTGATATTACTATTCTGTAGACTTACCGGCGTCGTCGGATATCCGGCTAAACTAAAAATAATATGTAAAAAAATAAGTAGTTTACCTGGCACACATACACTCGAACGCGCGTCCGGACGGCAACGCGTACACGACTGAGACTGAATCCGATGGTACACGACCGTACTATGTGTATACATTTGTATTTACGGGGTGTACCCGAACTCGGTGCACAGCCAGAGGCATACACAGTCGTTGCCGCGTACTGTACAACCGGTTGTGTGATGCTGTGTAGGTGGTGGGGACGTCAGCATAGGTCGATGAAGTATTTGGTACCGAGAAAAAAAATGACAAGCGAAATACTATTGTACTGGCACGTTTCTGCTTGGACACTACCCCCTTGCCCAAAACAACAGAACGTATTCACCCACTTTTATTCGAGTAAAGGTTCAACATTAAGAACTAAGGACACTTCCGTTGTGTACAATAAAAACTACATTTGAAAACTTGACATCCTCTAGCATAATATTCAACACCTCACTATGTAGTTTTTTTTAATCATTTCTAATTAATCATTAACGTACTTATTGAATGACACAAATAAATCATTTTCAATCCTCTTAAACAACTGAATATTGTTCATGTTTCCTAATAGTCACGGGATATGGAAAACTTTATCCTCAAAGCATAAGCTCTTTGCTTATTCTTAACGCCAACATTTTTAATTATTTTCTGGACGATCTACTAAAATTTTGAAATATTAACATTTTAAATGTTCTTTAGTTAATACATCGTATTACAACTGTTTTTATAAACTCAGTAAACCAATGTACAGTGTCAGACAAATCAATGTAGGTACAGGCAGGGCCGTATTTAAGGAGTGGCTAAGAGGGACAATAGCCGCCCCACCAAAATTCTTAGGGGCGAATCTCAATATTAAAAAACAAAAACTACAGATATGAGAGCGATTCTGAAAGAAATTAGAGGCGCCTAAATTCATGATGTCACCCCAAGCCAATATCCTAAATACGGCCCTCGGTATAGGTAAAAAATTCATTATAAGCTATAACAATGAGCATAGGCGCTACTAAGCAAAACAATTTTGAGGGTGTTCAAAAAAAGTATGACTCACAGATTCGCGGAAACTGCCCACACGCGCCTCTTTATTATTTTCACATACGTATATAAATTCATTTAGATGTCTATAATTAAAACGTATTTTACCCAGCAAAATACAACTTTTTATTCTAAATTGTTCTAAGATCGTAGTTTTGTCAACAATGAAATTAAAAAAAAAAAATTACATCAATTATATTAATATTTGTATAAGCAAAACAACAAATGCGTTCTAATTTTTTGAGGATGCTAATTTGAACGTTTGGGGCGCTAGATCTCCTTAGTCGTGAACCTTACTCGCCAATCATATTGGGTTAATTTTAAGTATAAAATGTACCAACAAAAATAAAATACGTAAATCAATAACGCCGCCTCGTAAAAAAGATCAAACATAAGTCATATTTTTATCAAAGGTGGTCAATTGGAATGAGATTAGGTGGGTGGATCCCCTCTGCTGGTATACCCTTTTTGACATTTCTGTACAATTTTTATTAAATTTATACTGAAAACATTATATATGATAATTCAATTCAGAAGTTATTGAGCAGAATTAATATGAAAAAATGATTAATCCTACAAATGTATTCGATTAAATTTCGAGTTTGGCTATTATTTTATACGTATTTAAATTCAACGAGGTACTACACTAAAATAAATTAAATATTTAAAATACACCTAATAAAAAAATAAAATCATCTATGCCCATCTTATAGTCCTTAATAACATCTTGTTACAGTAATACAAATAAAAAAGCTCGAGCTATGGCCGCACAGATTTCATAATGATATTTGTCATAAAAGTTTTTTATCCCCATGACAAAATCTTTTGACGTCCATTTCCAAACAATATTTGTCTTATATTAGAACTAACATTTCTCATTACTCGTCGAAAAAAAGCAACACGACCTCTCGTGTTAACTATGTAACTTATAATGCTAAATGATAAAAAATGGATTCAGGTATTTTAATGATGCAACTTATATCATTCTACGTAATGTAAGGATGTCACCACAGAAACGAATCATATTGTTAGCAATATTGAAGTGCAAAATAAATACATACATTACATAAATAAATTTCTAAATAGATTGAAAAATAAATAGCTAAAAAATTAAATACTTCATATTCTTATTCGCATAATAATCTCGTTGATAACTTTATGAATTTGAATTCAAACAACAACAACGTTCCGGACGTACAAAACAAAAATGTCACACGACACAGGGCCGGTTCTTCGCCTGGCCGCCGTACTAGGGCCTGTAATCAAGATGACAACGACATGGCCTCAGCCGAACGGTCGTTGCGGAAGATACGACAGAAAATAGCCACTCAGATAAATGAAGATCGTGCCAAGCGCTGTCCACAAACACAATGTAACAATCCCAACGAATCAAAACAAGTTAGCGAGACCCCAAGAACCAGTCGACGGTCGAACTCGCCAAGAGGAAATCTCGGACAACCGTGTCAGTTAGACTTCGACGACGAACCGACGGTGAAAACAACACCAGGTTGTGCTCGGGCTCGAGGAGTGTCCGAGACATATCAACAGGGATGTGGCGGGCCATCGTGCGGTTATCAGCCCGACTACTTCGACGACAATGCGGATCAGCAGCTATGGCGACAACATCAGCAGCAAGAACGAGCCGCGTTACAACAACAACAACAACAACAACGACAACCAGTAGCCCCGTTTCGTCCATATATGGACGCCGACTTGTCTTACCCCGAAAACGCTTTCACTCCAACGGGGAACAACGTACGGCCTGAAAGATGCGGCGCCAAAACACAAAAACGAATGGAATGTGAACGGCGAGCCAGAAGAATGGTGGACCAGCAATACAGGGCTGATCGCGAGCGGAAGGCGAGGGAACAGGCAGAGCGAGAAAGGATAGCGGCAGAACAACAAGCCGAAGTGAGGCGTCTAGAACGACAGAGGCAACTTGAGCGGATAGCATACGAAAGATCACAGAGGGAACTGGCCGCAGTGGCAGCTGAACAACAAGCCTCCGGTTGTCGCAGGGATCGACAAAAAGATTACGGCAACAGATCGCGTTCTGAAGAATGCGCGACGCGTGGGGCGTGTGGTGGTATGCACCCACAGCAACAGTACTTGGGTTATAAGCAAATGTTGATTAGTCGTCCGGCAAGAGAACCCCCGGCACCGCTGGGTCAATCGACTCCCAAGTCTGCGGGATCTCGTCGTCGAATGGTAAATTATTCGCCACCGTCTCCTCTGACACCCGTTTCTGACGAAGAATGGACTGCCTACAGTCGAAAAACGGGTTGTAATTTGTCTAGGAGTCGGACAAATGAAGGCTGCGGATGCCGTTCGAGCGGAGGTCAAGATGTCGACCGAACACGTCACCAACACCAAAGTAACAACACGACAACCGCAGAAGATACGCAACCGTACGTCGTGGCCAATTATTTGACGTCCGACCAAAGGGCCAGCGGATTTGAGAGGCCCAGAAGGGCAGCGAGTACGGGAAGAAATGAAAGTGGTCATCGAGTACCTAGGACTGCGCCGGTGGAACGGCCTCGTACAGTTGGTGAAAACCGGGCCAGGCTACAAGGCCCGCCGACAATTCAACAGTATGCTGAGTACTATCACCACGCTGTCAGTAACGGTTACATAGGGCCATATTTACCGCCATTACTGCAATCGATACGGAACGACTTCTGCGAATGTACTATAACGCAGCAATGTGCTCAATGTTCAAATGAGCGACAAGAGCAAACCAACAGGGAAACAGGCCGTTATGAAACTCGTTAAAAGCTTGATGTTTTTTTTACTAAAAATTAAAATATCGAAATTTTTATTAAGCAACCATTCAAGTAAAATGGTATAACTAGTATTATAAAACAACATGTGACAATTTCCATAAGCGTAGAATTTAACATAAGGTAACACATATCTAAAAACCTAACACTCATATTGTACAGCATAGGTGTTGGATGGTGTACAGCAAATATTACACGTTCCTCCAATGAAAATTTTATAGTCAGTGGTAAGGAAACGACATTTTGAAAATAACAAAACCGGTCATCTATTATTTTTACTCAATACTATAGTTTAATTAATATGGTTTCTTTCTCGCCTTAATCCCAACTACTTGGGGTCGGCCAAATTAATATGATTTAATTTTAAAAAACTAAATTTCATTTCCTTAAAACTTCAGTACTTTTAAGATGAAAATGATCAAATTTCATGAATAACTTTGTTAGCGCAAATATAAAAATAACAATACCGAAAAATTTTTTTTTTTTAAATAAAGTAGAATATACTTTTGCATTAGTTTACAAGAATTTTCATAATTAAAAATTTCTATTGAAGTTAAAATAGTTCAACAACTAATATTATTGAGTAAAAAATAAAGTTTGTCATTGACATAAAATTAGAAATATATCATTTTATTAAAAACAAATAATTCTTGGCTGTTGTAAAAAAAATTTGTACCGACAATCTATTCACAAAGTTAATTATTTATATTTAAGATACTCTTGTTGATTAAACCAAATACAATTGTATAAATCTTTTGTACTTTTAATAGCTTCATTTTACTTTAAGGATTCTACAGTATCCAGAAAACATTAATTTTTTGAAGATATTAAATATAAATTAACAATTAACTATAGTGAAGTCATTACACATTAGCATGATGTATAATTTTAAATGTCCATTTTATTTAAGCCTTTAGAGTTCAAATAAAAGAAAATCTATGTAACAATTCATTTAATATCAATATGAATTAAATTATTTAAAGATTCACATAATTATGATTAATGATTTTTATGGATAAAAAAAAACCAACAATAACTAAACAAATTTTTATGGACAAAATGTAAACTATAGATTTACTGTAATGTAAATTTATTGTAGTGTATATTTCATAAAAAAGAAGTATAAGTTACATTTAACTTGAAATTGAATGAATTTATGAAAATTAAATTACAAACATGTACAACCGTTCTAAATTTTTCAACAAACAATTTAGCTAAAATAATTTGAATGACAACGAAAATACTTAAAATAGCCATATAATAGAAAGCTAAAATAACATTTTTGTTTATTTAAAAACTGTTATAAGTATTTTTTATGCAAAAATCCCTGTGATCTAAAACAATTTTTTTTACATAATTTCTTCTCATTTACACAGTAAAGGATTAATTGGATTTTTGCCCATTAAAGATTTATTCAGTTGTTGTTTTATCTTTTTTATTCTACTTATTATAATTCATTATAATAACATATTAATATTACATTCATTACAATTATTTTCTTAAGATTTTACGAGTCTTCATGACTGACCAATAATGTCTGTGCAGGTACCAGACAACTAAATTAAGAACACCTAATAAAGTGAAGGCCTAAAAATAAAAAATATATTAAAACAAATTTTTAGAGCAATTTAATAAGTAATTACAATAAATTCACTTACTTTCATAGCAAACAATTTTCTTGTATCATGTTCTGGCTCTGCACACCATTTTAAGAATGTAATGACATCTTTGGCTAATTGGCTTTGAGTAGCTGGTGTACCGTCACTATATTCAATAATCTTAAATTATAAACATAACATAATCAGACAAATGTTTTATAATAATTTTTATTTAAGAATAAATTCATAAGTTAAAATTTAACAAAAAGCAATATTATGTTGTTTATTAAATATTTATTTAAAGGTGAGTTACAGACTCCTCAAAAAATTATTGATATCTTTAAATTATTTAAAATTTTTATTTTTATAACACTAAAATGACAATAGAAAAAATACATTACACATTAAAAATTTTAAGCAAATTTCAATAGAATTTCTAATAATTAATATTTAAATTTAAAAAGATATTAATTGTATTTCCTACTTTGGAATGAATGTTTTTTTTATTGATATATTCTTAATTGCAGTAAAAAAAAAGTCATTTTGGGTAAACTAAATTTTTTTGGATTTATAAAATTATTTTTTAGAAAAATTTCATAACAAATAAATTTAATTTTTCTTATATTTGCAGGGGCAGCTATTTGAAAATATAAATTAGTACTATTTTAATGCCACTTGTACAGTAACTTATAAAATTACCTCATCGTATAAAGCTTGTGCCATACCAATTGCACCACCAGCAAAATATGGGTTATAATGTTGATCTTCTCCAACTTGAACACCAGCAGGGGGATCCATATAACCAGTTAATAATGCAAATATATAATTCTAAAAATAATTTATTAATAGTAAATATAAAATAACATAAATATAACACAAATAAATTTAATTAGGAATAACTTATAATCTCATTCTATAACTTGCAATCGTTTCTTTAAATACAATTGCACACATGATACGAGATCACAACTATTCATTTTACTAATCATACCTACTTACTTCTCCATCTATCCTAGCCTGAGTTATATAAGTTAAATCAGGGGGGTATGCACCATTATTTGCATATCGTGCAGCTTCTTCGTTAGGATAAGGTTTAGGAATTAAATCTGATAGTTTACCAGGTCTTTTATACATAGCACCAGTTTCATCAGGACCGTCTTCAATCTACATTAAATATAATTAGGATTTATTTTGATTTGTATTAATTAAGAAAAATGATTACCATTTGTTCAGCAGCTTCAGCTTTAGCCTCAGCTTCAGTTAAGCATACATCAACTAATTCACGATAAGCCAAATACTCAACACTATGACATGCAGCACATACATTTTTATATACTTCCCAACCACGTCTAATACTGAAATTTAAAAATAATTATCATTTAAGTTGAAATATCAGCAATATTTGATCAAGAAGACAGTAAAAAATATAAAATTAGATTTTTTGTTTTAATGTCCTACTTGCTAATAAAAAGTAACCTTTACCTAGCATGATCTAAAGTGCTGAACCAACCATTATGATTCCATGGCATTTTAGCTGGGGTAGCTGCATCATGTGAAGCATGTATTGACTGTTCTAATGCATAAATTAGGGAACTTCCACCACCGGCCAAAATACCAAAACTGGTAATAAACTGATTAAATATAAAAATTTAATTAGAATAATAAAAAACATTAAAAATTCATATTTAAACTAAAATAGTTTGTGAATAATGCAAATACTATAACTACATGTTACCAAAATTATTTTCAAAAAAACAAAAAGGATATTTTTCAATAAAGAACAAAAGTTTGTAAAATTCTTTTGAAATTATAAATATATAATATGTCTTATAATTGTGTTTTCAATTATATAAAACAGAAAAAATAAAACAATTTTTTCAATATCATGTTTTTAAAAATATATATATAATGTAAAAAAATCATTAATTGATCAGAAATTTTTCAGAGGTATCTTTTTACAAATGACTATATAAATTTTGGTTTTAAAATTTAGCATTTAAATATTAATACAATTTCTAAAACTCCTCCTAATTTTATGCATAGCAAATTTCATTATACATTTTTATAAATAATAGTTTATATTTAAAAGTATCAAAAAATACTATAGAAATTATAGTTGAAAAATTAATACTTATAAAATACATTTGACATAATTGGACAAAATGATAATACTAAATAATATTGAAATGATAAAAAACAAAGATTAAAAATTCAATATTACTATAGCATTTTACCATAATTTTTATTTTATACGTTAAAACATAAGAAAGCTATGTAAGAATCTTAAAATTACTATAAAAGACCTAACTAATAAGCAGTTAGCATAGATTTAAATAAATATCACTTCTTAAAAAAGAAGTTAAATATATATTAACTTAATAATTAAAACAAAGTCTAATAAATTTTTTTAACATAATTAATAAAACTTTAGTTATTTAAACCCCCAAATCAAATAAAAAGAATTACACATTCTTATGTAATGAACAAATTTATATACTACTTTATTTAATTACCGAATAAGACAATATATTAATAAAAGTATGTCTAAAACCAAGTAATTGTACACTTAAAAAATCTTAACTTAATTCTTATCTAATTTAGTTTAATAGTTTATGGCAAGTTCATACCTACTCATAAGACGATATCACATGAGATATATTTCAAAGTTACACTCTAATGAAATTAAGTAATGTGTAATGTAAGTAACTATACAACAAATATACTTACTTTATGGTTTTTCGCGAACTTTGATGCTGCTTTGAAAAATGAAAACGCTGTCGACATTTTTCAGATGTGTCTTGAAGTTCAGGTAAAAAAAAAAAAAAGGACGAAAAACGAATTACAAATACTAGATACCTAAGTTACTACAAATTCGATAATGCATTACGACCTATAGCAGCTGTAGCGATAGCAAGGGCAATTTTGCAGTGTGACCACTTCACGCAATACTTTTAAAACCACTTTTACTTATTGACAAATGAGCCGGTAAAATTCTTTCTGTTATCACTACCACTACTACTATTATTAAATGCCACATCAGTTTACAAAAAAAAAAACATTAATGCAAGTTAGCCTCACTAAACATTAAAACTTTTACTTGTGTCAACGCAAAATTATAGACATAAATCTTATAAAAATATTTTTCAGAAACTTCAAAACTTATACTTTTACTACTTAAAATAATGCTGCTCAGAAATCTTAATGATAATAATAATTATAATCTATACCACACCACTTTATTATATATTAACTTTCAAAATATAATTTCTGAAATACGTAAAATGATTTTAATTTAACAAATAATAACCTATGTTTTTTTAGCCAAATTTATATTGTTATAAATATCTTAGAATAATTCTAAATATACTCAAGATGCTTGTTAATACTTAGGCTACTAAGGCCTTATAAATGATTTTTGGAGTCCATTGATGAAATTATAGCTTTAACGATTTAAACAAAATGAAGATGATATGTTTTTTCCAAATTATATATTTTAATAACAAAAGATTATTTTTAAATATTATCTAGTATTCAGTATACCATTTTTATTTCACATTATATTGTACGTGGTATTCTGTAGAACAGCTAAGGTCCTTTATGTTTTCCCTCCACTCAATTATAGTTATTGTCAAATTTTTAATATTATTTTTGCAAATAAAATAATTTCAATACAAAAATGGGCCTTTGAGAAAAATATCTATTGCTAAGCAAATAACTTAAAAAATCAATAGCAATCTATTTTTCTTTTTTAATAAATTAGCCTTATTAGTTTTTTTTTACGAGCAAGTAAAAAAATTTCTACTAAAAATTGAATAAAAAAAAGTTTTTTTGAAATTTCTTGTGTTTCATAAAAAAGAAATTAATTTAATGTGTTAAAGTGGGTTTGTTATATTAAAGAATTAATCATTTCTTGAAAAATAATCTATATTTAGAAAATTATAAATATTATTTTATTTTATCATAATCTACATAAAATCGAAAAATTTTTCTTCTTTCTTTTCAAATACATTTAGATCTTGATTTATAGATTATTTAGCTTTTCTTTTAGTCATCCTTTTATACCTTATATAGGTGTCAATTTTATTTAATTATATGGCAACATATACTTATTGTGCTTTAAATAGCACTAATTTTATATTTTTTCAATAATGATAATAATAATAATGGTAATATTTGCTTATTTAATGTGAATATAAATTTAAAAATCTTTAATCGCTAACAACTTTTGGACCAGCTTTTCGAAAGTTTGGACAATTAAAATTTAAACGTAGACTGGAAGACAGACACTTGTAAAACAGTTAAAAAAAAGTTACTATTTTTAACATTAGACATTTCTCAGACGCACTCTTCCTCCTGTCATAGTTTAAAAAAGTTAATAACTTCAATAGTAATAATTCAAAAGTTGTTATCGTTTTGTATTCTGTAACAAATTAATTAATATATATATATATATATATATTTATATATTATACATTTATGTTGCCCAATAAAATATGTACAATTAAAACTTTTAAATAAATATTTCTGAAATTATTTTATTTTGTCTATTTGAATGGGTTATCAAAACCATATCTCTTTATATAATATCAAAGTGGTGTGTAAAAACAATTTCGAACTAATTTTAAATTTTCTCGCCAATAACATTGATATATTAAATGATACAAATTTTTCTGAATTTTTGAGAGCTAAACCCAAATTCCGCTTATGCATAATACATGTTAATATATGTTATTATCTCCTTTTAAATCTTTTACTGAGAAAAATAGTTTTCCTTTTCTTTCTCGAATTTGCTTATACGTTTTACATTTTAACATAATTGGGGGTTAGTAAACTTTTTTTCGTTGAGGGTCCAAAGCTTCATTTTGCCAATGTTGATTCTAATCATAGTTAATTGTGATCACTAAATATAAATTAATTTTAATGGTTATATTTTGATGCAAATTTTTCTCTTAATTTAAGTCTAAGCAGACATAATATTTTAATTAATATATATGGTAACAGTTTGTATGGAACTGTATTATGGTTGTTAATTATACTTTATCAATTAATATCTAGATTAAACGACAACTACGTAGTTGATAACTCAACGTTTGTTATATGCAATGTTTTATATTTTTTTTTTATTTAATATAAAAAATATATTATGTGGGTTCATTTGTGGGCTGATAACGGAAAGTCGCTTATCTATAGTCCACCGCGGCCGTCGGCCCGCCGTTGACTGTGTCGCTCTCCAGAGCAGATTTTAGTCGCATTGCCGCGTTTGACTCGTGCGGTTCGTTTTTGTTGGAACGCCATCTTGTACTAAGCAAAACGTGCGCTCACAATCTTATTTCGTTTTTCATTTTATGGTTTATTTTTCTTGTGACCGAATTTTTAATTCAAATTAAAATATATGTGTTTAATTATACATTTCCGATGGATACTTAAAGTCAAAATTGATAGTGTTTTTGTTTTTTTGTTCAAAAAAGTCTTGGAAAGGTGACCTAAGAAATGACGTTTAACATTCACTGTTGACATTGAATTTCAGTATATTAAACATGTCCAGGAGAAAACAGAGTAATCCAAAACCATTAAAACGTAAGTTTTCCTTAATATTTTGAATTATGGAATACTTATACAAAAATTGCTATACTTCGTTAGTTTTTATTCCTAAATAGTGTCATATTATTCAATAATTTTATATTTTAATGCAATAACTTTCCACTAATTAAATAATAAATTTTCTCAAGTTTGATTAAAATTATAAAAACATTTATTTTTAATATACGATTGCGTTTTTCTCAAATTTACTTTCTTAATCAAAGGACAACAGAAATTTTTTAATCAATTAATTACACTTTACTCATAACATGTCGATAATACAAAATCTCTGATAGTGTCATAAATTTTATTTGATTAATAATTACCAATTGTGTTATCACATGCACGTTAATTGTGAGCACAGGTTATAAATAATTTATTATTAAATATTATTTCAAAGCATTGTGTTGTACCAAGACATTTTCTTGGGAAATTAAAAATATGTTAGAATAATTTTGGGAGTTGTGTCTAAAAGGGCCAATTTACAAAAATTAAAATTGAAATTATGGACAACATAATTTAAGTTTTTCACTCAAAAAATAATTTTCCTTTATAAGGGAACATAAAAATTTATTTCCAACATATTTTATTTTTTTACAATAATTATTTGAAAAATAAATTTTCAATTTTTATTGATTAGTTAATTTAGACTCAAATCCAAGAATTATTATGATTTATTTTTGTTTCCTGTCTAAAAAAATGTCTAAATAAGATTTCTTTAGTTTAAAACGCATTTATCAGTAATCTCTTAATTAACCAATAAAGTTAAAAATGAATGCTCATTGTTTAATTATTCGATAATTATTAATAGTATATCATGACAAACTAAGTAATTACATTTTTATTCGACGTGCATTGCATTTAATAAAAACCTGAATAGTTGTTTCAGAAATCCTCGATTAAGATCATTGATCATTATTGAGATAACGTAGGATTTGTGAGGTCCAATTTTCATAAAGAGAATTTATAACTACCCATATAGAGATTTTATCTGTTGTACAAATCCTTTAACCAGAATGAAAAAATTAAAAACTTGTTATTGCTGGTATCAAAAATCTGTAGACCATATACTGGGCTCTCAATAAACGTCATTATTTTGTTACACTTAGTTCGTAAAACCTTAATAAAAATCATTTAACTATAAGTATGATTATTCTTAGAAAATCCATCAAATAAAGTTTAAATTATTTAAACTCATGTTTGTCAAGTAGCCAAACGTTTCAGGCACTGATTTTAAAGAGAAGGTTACTTAAAAACTGTGTTAGTATTTTTAAAAAAAATTTCTATGAGAATATTATCATGAGTGTTTAATTATTCGGTAAATAAATGGTATAAAAATGATAAACAATATTAATGAAATTTAAAATCTCTTATAATATGGTACTATCATATTAATACGGTACCATAGTGAAAATATTATGATCAATTATCTGCATAAATATTTATGTTACCGAGTTATTATGTAAATTTTGTTATTTAAATTAGTTCTACTAACTTGGCTAAACAGGTACTACTTAATTTAAAAAAAAATTTATTTGATATTTTTTGTAGACTTATATTCGTAATTTTGAAAACAATTCTCTTATTTAAGTCTGGCGACTTGTAAATACAAACATTTCTGAGTTTTGTAGGTTTATTGCTTTTGTGTTGAAACGTAGTTCGTTTTGAAGAACATTTCAATGGTATGTTTTTTTATTTAGATCGAACATGTGTAATTATTGTTTTCGTTGAATATAAATTATTAATTAACGGAAATAATGTATTGAACTAAAACTACTGTAATATCGTTGAAACCAATTTCGTCGTTTTATTAGCTGTTATCCTAATCATTCGTCGTTTTTATCTTATATTTGTTTTGCATGTACCAAGTAAAGCGGATTTTACGATACGATGCCGAGATATAAATTATTTTGTCATGTGTATTGTTATTATATTTGTTATCATTATAATATATGGTAGTAAGTTTGAACGTTATATGTCACACATCGGGTCCTGTGACTTATCTTGACGTAGTCGCGATAATAATATAACGCATTTTATGTATATAAATGTAAGTAATACAGACGAGTTGCAGACTGGTTATATAGGTTTGTGCCCTTGATGATGTCTGATAGTTCGTGCTCTATCATCTCGGTTGGACTCCCCAGATGAATCGTGAAGATTAGACCCGCCAGCGCGGGGACGCAGCGCGTTCACATTATCCTGCTGATAACATTATTGGACGACACTCCTCTGTTCTGCGATTTCATCTTTAAATCTCTGCCCGTTGTTACCGAACAAGGCTGATAGTCATCGGCTCCGGGTTGTGGTTTTTTCGTCCTACGTTATCTTTGTCTCACTACAGTACGACCACCACCTCCACCCTCTTTTAATTATAATCTCTGCGGAAACATCTTTCTATCGTTCCCCGCTTACCCAGATCATCTACTTTCTGAAATGTCCCGATAAAATTTTAATCAGGATTACTTTTTATTATATTATAAATGACAATAACTTTTAAACGATACAACTATAAAAAATTACTCATTCAAAATGTAATCAAAAAAATTTAAATGATAAAATGCTTCCTCATTTTGAGTCTGTAAGGAGCAAATAAATTTTCAAGTAAAATAAATTAAGTTATGGAATTATATTATTGTTTTATCCAACATTAGATCTTCTAAAAAATTACCTAAATTTATTAATACTCCCTTTCATCATTGAGAGCTCATTTTGATCATTGAAAAATATACATCGTACTTTCATTTCATTATTATTATTATATTTTTTTATTTTTATATAATGGAAATTTTTTTAATAGTTTATTCTGATACATATGTTTAACATTAAAATGTTATCGGAAAAAATAATAAGTATTATGAACATTTTAGATATAATACAGTTTACTCTCAATATGAACTTAATTTCCATGTAGTGAAATAATAGTTGTTACCACATAATTTACCATGTAACTTAAAGTTTATTATAATAGTATAAAATCATATTCTTTTTTCTTGATATAGTGTACAATATTCATTTACAATTATAACTGTTGACTCTTGACTCGAGAATTACTTTGTTATACATTTTTAATAGTTTAACTTAGTTTATAATATATACTAAATAAAATGATATAATATATACTATATATTAAATAGTTGAATAATAATAATAGTATTAGAGCAGTCAATTGTTATGCTCATTTTGTAAGATAGTTTAACGAAATCTAAAATTCTTAACATTACAATAATTTACTGTTCTGACAATTTTTATTGTAAATTTAGTGTTTATCTATTTTACGGACTTTATTGCACTTAATAGATTCAACTCTATTTAAGCGTAATGTGAACCATTTCAGTTTAAGTATATTTGACCGTTTACGTGGATATTTGTAGTTTAAGTAGATATGTTACGACATTACTAAATTAGAATTATAATAATAATTTTATATAGTTTACTGCTAGAGTTTAAAATATAACGTTACTTTGAAGTTTGAACGCAATTATTTTAATGTTGTGGCTACATCATGTAATTATATGAATACTATTGCTGTTAATTTACAAGTGTGTTGTGCATTTATTGTAACTGTGTTTTGAATATAGATAAGAGACTTGATTCGAATATAGTATAAAGATCTAAAAGTTTTTCCAACTACGTTTAATTAAAAAAAAATTTACATATACTTAGGGTAATATATTATTATTATTTATACTACAAGTGAATATTGTCGACTATGCTATATATTTCAAGAACATTTTATTTGAATTATTTTTTGTTTTTAAATTTCATTGAATTTGAGATTAAATGTGGTAAATTCATATTAAATCGATGCATCCAATTGTACAATCTACCAATCATACAAAAAAAAGTAGCTAAAATTATGAAATTGTTTGTACCTGTTGGATGTATAAGTGTAGAAATAATCTATTGAAAATTAATCTATTATATTATCTATTGAAGTACCTCGATAAGTCATCAGTTAACAAAAAACACGATTACGGATAAGTGCATTTATAACTATTTAAATAGATAACACACGTAGAGTGTTGTTTTTTTTAATATTATATCTCCGATCGCTTTAATCAAATTTAAAAAAATGTGTTAAATATTTCATTTTAACGATTTAAAGATTAATGAATAAAAACTTTGAAACATTATAAAACATAAAGAGCGCTATTTTTTTTTTTTTAACGATCATCTCGAGATAGCAATTGGTTTTATTTTACATTACTCAATAACAACTAAGATAATTGCTGAAAAAGAGCTATAAATAACATTTGAGTAGCTCTTAGAATATTTTGAAGAACCATTCATTTAACGTATTATTATTAGAAATTACTTACATACCAATAATTTAAATGTGGAAGAAAAAACAAATAATTAAATTAAAACTATATTATTTTATCCTTGAACGTATAAAATTTTATACATTTTTAATTTGTTAGTTTCAGAAAGTTAATTTACTTTATGTGTTGTTGTCATTAAGTGACAATACAATTCAGTAGATATAACAATTATTGTTACACCTGTTTCACACAAATTACCACTGCTGTTGACCTATAGAGATAATTTAATTCTTTGATGTAGAAACCACATTCTTATTGTATTATGTTTTTTGTAACTAAAGTTTACAATTTATATTATACATAAAATTATTGAAACTATAAAAAATAGTTAACATTAGGTTATTTTTTATTAAAAACGAAAAGAAATGTAATTATTTTCATCATAGAATTTTATCCTTCGTATTATTTCTAACAGAGTTTACGTATCAAGTATTAGCTCAAATGTTTTGCAAATATTTTTCTCGTCTTTTAGATTGATTTAGTTTTCCAAACTTAGATATGCCAACTGCCCTAGTGGTCTACCTTTATATGAAAACTCAAGTTGTATAATAAACAATTTTCCGGGAATTTTATTAATATAAATTTATGTTGATTATTTTCAAAGATGGTTTTAGTAAAGAGGATGTATTCTGATATATCTTTAAAGTTCAACTATAAATAATTGATAGTTAACATTTTTTAAATACATTTTAGTTCGTTAAGGTCAACAAATTAAAAACTTTTATTAAACCTATAAATAAAAATATTTAATAATGATATGAATTCAATGCAAATTCAAGTAGCGATATGTGATCTAAATGTCTACAAATAACTAATATTTATTTTTTGAAATTTAATTTTGTTCGACAGTAATAAACTTAAACAGTTTTTAATCGTTAATAGATTAAGTGAAGCAAATTATTTCATTTTAGATGCATTAAACTCAGTGTAAATTATCTATAGGATTTGGATCCACAGGAATCGGTCAAACTTGTATATTTCTCCTTGTTTTTGACATTACGGTGAACGTTTTTTATGATTTTCACTGATCATAAGTCTATCGGTTGTTGCTAAACAATTATGCGGAGGTAATATGATTATAATGTAGTACGTTGGCCGGCTGTTTATTTAAATATTTGTTATTACGTCATTGATCCTCACGGATAACGCCAATGAAGAATAAGGATGAAATTTTCGTTATCTGTTTTCTAGCATTACGAATGAACAAGATGACTTTATACAACGTGACTATTAGGCGTTCCTGTTTTATGTACACCTAGTCCGCACTTATATTCGTATTGTCGGTTTTATTATCAAAATCGATTTATCAAATAACTATGTCCTCCTTCGTTTGTAGCATCTATCTTCACAACCCGGAACAAATAATTAACGTCTTAGACATTCTTATTTTTCTAGTGTCTATTTAAAACAGACATTTTTTATAGTCTTCTTATAAAAACAAAATATAGTTTTTCGAAAAGTTGTGCTATATTAATTATGCACTTGATGTCACATCATAAGTCTCAATCTAATTTATTCCCTCCGTATACATTAAAAAAATCACATTTCTTGGGTGCAAAATTATTTTGGTATTATTATTAAAATAATCTACTTCTTAAATTAAATTAAATTTCAACATTTTTTTAATGTTTCAACTTTTTCTATAAGTCAGTATAATCTATTACAGCAATGTTAACTTCTTTTTAATAATTATACTATGCCATAATTGTTTATTTTGCTTTTTTTGTTTAACTTAACAAGTTTCATGTTTAACTATTTGCGTTTAATACCTAACTTACTCGATCAAAACGATATTAATGTTCTTTATAAATAAGGCTCGATTTTTTATGCAATTGCATATTCTCCAATAACCTAACAAGATTAATTTTGATTAAAAATGTGGACCTTTCATAATATGTAGATTCTAAATATAATTTATTTTGCATATTTCAGTAGAAATGGCTATAAATCGTATATTTTTATATTATTTCATTGACGATTTGCATTTTTTATTAATATTAAAGATTTTTTTTTTAAATTTTCAACTTAACATAAAAAAAAATTTGTTTAAGCTTTTTTTTTTTTAGCGATTTTTCACTTGAATGTTTTGATCAGATAATTATGTCCTATATTCGTCTTATTTTTATCAAAAGTTCTTTTCAGCAGCACCATAATATGGCGAGGCTTGAATTTTATTGTTTTTTACATAATTATAGTTAAACTATAAGTATTAGTTTGCCAAATAAGTGAGCAAAACTTAAGTGTTCATTTTAACTAATATATTGTTACGCTATGTAATAACATATTATTAACTAATATAATAATATAATAAAATATTTTGTTTATTTTTTAGATCATAGTAGTTTATTAGATATATTTTTGATAATTTACATGCATATTTTTGCATAAAATTCTGAGCCTTATTCATGATTATCATCGCGAGATTATTTTAATTTGATGTTTTTTTTAATATTCAACTTTTTAACGGATAATCATAAATAATAAATATCAATCTCGTGACCTTTTCCATGTATCTCGTAGATCTAGTTTTATTCTGAAAACAACAATATTTTTATTATAATACCAAAATGAACATTTCGTATCTATTTGATTAGAATCTAACAAAATTGTAATTTACTCAACACACAAGTATTTAAGCAACAAAAACAGTTTTTTTTAATCACAATGAAATCTTTTAACGGTACAAGTAACTAGTTGGACTACTGACAATTTTTATATTGTATAACAATGCATATATTTTAATATTATTATTTCATATAGAATAAAAAATAAATTTTTTATTCGTTTTATTAAACTTCAACATCGATGATTTTATATTTTAAACATAAACGAGACAATAGTGTTCAAATGTACATACGAGGTGTGTTCAGAAAATAACAGGAATTTGTTTTTCGAAAAAAATATTTATTTATTCGTCCACATTAAAGTTGTCATCTTTAAAAAGTCCTTAGTAGATATTATGCACTTGTGCCAAGGCTTCTTCTAATTCACTTGTCAAACTCGATTTTTGAAATAGCATTCATTCCACGCTGTTATTATTCAAAATTCAACAATTTTGGAACAAATTTTTCTCCTACTCGTTTCATACCCAAAACATTCGACAAAATTTCATGGTATAAACAAATCGATATTCCAACATCATCAGCGACTTCTTTGAAAGTGATTCGTCGATCGTTCATACAAATTTCTTTCACTTTTTCCACTTTTTCATCGGTTGTTGATGTACTAGAGCGTTCGTCAACTTCAACGTCTTCACGGCCTTCTTGGGAACGTTTATATCACTCGTGAACCCTTTTTTTACTCAAAGCAGACTCACCCACCATAAGCCTTTGTTAACATCTCAAACACTTTGTTACATTTTTTACGCAAAATTTGATATAAATCTTTTGATCCATTTTTTTTAACAAACAAAAATCGCCAAGCTCATAATAATACGTCTAACCTTAGCGGCTGTCACTGAAAAAAGTAAAATATGAATCCATCTGAAAATTTCATCTTACTTCAGGGACATGTGTGCCAACATTAAGAACATTTTTTTAATAACTGTACTCTCCAAACCCGCGAATTAAAAAAATTTAGTTATTTTCTGAACACACTTCGTATAGTAACCTATCTATGTTGATTTTTTTTTAATAAAACTTATTAGACATAACTTAGTAAAAGTATTTAGCATTATCACCGGTTTAGTTTATATAAACAATAAAAAATATCACTTTTCTCAAGTATTATTTTATTTTAGTAAATATTATTTCTAACATACAAAAATATTATATAATTTAAAAATCAATTAATAATAGCTAGCACGGATTTTGTTCAATGGCCAATTAATTAAACAAAAGTTTTAATTAATTGTAACTTATCAAATAGGGTATATGTATAATAAATGTTAGCCAGTGTATTTAATTATATTAAATATTAAATATAGATATTTAAAAATTACTTTATATTTAACCACATAGTATGTTTTTTAATGATATATTAAAATTTTATACGTGAAAAATAATAAAATGAAAATACGGAAAAAAGACAACATAAAAGTGTAAACTTACAAAGTATATCAAATTGAAATAAATAAATATATATTTTTTTAAAAGCTGTAGAACATGACCGTGATGGTCATGATCTATAGCTTTTTAGAAATGATTATCATAATTATTTTAAAAATATTTCCTTATAAGGTTTTAACATATTTAAATCACGTTTAATTGTTTTATCAGTTATTTGTATGAATACCATGTGCCGTGGTACTATGTTTATCAGATGTCCTTTGCATTCATGTTGTCCTGCGATAACGTAACCCACGCCACATGTGTTCTGTTTGAGAGCATTATTTTCAACAAAATTTACAGTATTGTCGATCACTCTTTTATAACAATTTCCTATTTGGTTAAATGGTAAATGAAAATGAGTAATATTTGTTCTGTGTCAGCTCAAATAAAATATTGTTTTTTAATTGCAACAAATTAATTGTTAGACAAAAATTAAGTAAACATTGTTAATGACAAACGAGAAGCCTAATAAACACATCTAAAGGGCACTTCTATCTTTGTCAAAACATAACCAACCATGATTGAAAAGTTATTCTTTGGAAGAGTATATTGAATATATACTAATTTACTTTTATGATTAGATATTAAGAAATTACCTTACTTTTTTTAACACAAAATATATTTTAAAAATCAAATATATAAGATATATAATTTATTTTTACTGTTATTTCCTAAAAAAATATGTTTATAATAATTAGAAACTTTTCATATTTTATTTAGGTTTATTTATAAAATTTTGATAATTTGTCATAGATTTTTTTCTGCTTATTTTATGTGGAAAACGATCTTTTGGAATCTTTAGAAATACATGATACTGTTTTGACAATGAGTAAAGCTTTATTTGTGTGTTTAACTATATGAATAAATATAGGTAACTTATTGATGAAATTATTTAACCATTGCTAATCAACCGTTACTTGATTCATCGTGTTCATCTGAATAATGGATAATAATCATGA
This sequence comes from Daktulosphaira vitifoliae, assembly GCF_025091365.1. Classification (NCBI taxonomy): domain Eukaryota; kingdom Metazoa; phylum Arthropoda; class Insecta; order Hemiptera; family Phylloxeridae; genus Daktulosphaira; species Daktulosphaira vitifoliae. The sequence continues at coordinate 33,191,088 of NW_026099573.1, read as the reverse complement.
TTATTAACATTTTTTCGATAGATAAGATTATGACAATAGGAGTTTGTATGTCAAGTCATGCAATTTGTATCTTATAGTTATACTTGTATATCCCTCCTTATAATTTTGTACATACATAATTCAACAAATAAAATTTTTAAAGTGATAATTTTAAAAAACTAATCAAGTCATGTGTCAAAAATAATTGTACAAAAGAAATTTTTTGATTCCTCTTTGTACATTATGCTCAGATCAATGAAATATATTTTCTGAGAAATTGAAATATATTCTAGAATATTATTTAATTAATTTCTTTAAATTACTATTGTTTCTATTAGTTTTTAATTGACTTAAATGATAAACGCCAATATGGTTTTCAGATTGTTACCCTTTTATTGTATTGTTTTTGTAGAAGCTTTTAGTTTATTATTATTATAAATTACACGTCAAGATAAAAAAATCATTATCAGTATATCGGCGCCGGGTGTTCGAAAAAATAAATGTATATGGCACTCATTGTTTTTACGCTTCAACGTTACCGATAAGTACTCGTCCGGTTTATCTTTTACTTCCCCTCTCCCGCTATCATTGGATGTCTACCCTTGACGTCGGGCCTACCCTTCTCCTATCCAACCTTTCGTTTTGTTCGTCTGACGCCCATGCCCGTTTTTAAAATGCAACTGGTCACGGTTAGATGGATAGTTTCCACCGGCATAATATTGATAACGACACATACCAACGATAAATGCCTTTATAATAATACGGGTATGCGTGCGAGTAAGAGATAACAGTCGAATGTGTGTGTGTGTACTGGCACAAGGATTTTAGAAGGCTGTGTAGGCGGGTTGGTAGTGATGGCAGTGTAGTAGTAGTGTTTTTGTACTGATAACAAACGACAGAGTCAGTAAACCACCGAGGAGATAACCAACGCGGTGCACATATACTGTACAAGAATCTAAGTTAAATGTGTGTGCTATGGAAGTCTTAGTATATAGGGATTTAAAAGAGTATATAATAAGTGCTTATATATAGATGATGACATATATTTTACGTGTATACGGGTCATATTTTACAACCGATAAATACATATATATATATATATTTAGAAGAGGGTGCACGTACGGGCTTATCTTATATAGGGGAATTTGGTCGCCCACATCCCCTAGTAGTCTACACCTCTGAATTTTAGTATGGTGGGGTAGCTAGGTGAAAAAACTACATAGCCACCACCCATGGTCAATGGCTCTGGTATATAATCTCACATGATGGAAGTTATAGCTACCCTTGCAGACGAGGGTTGCACTTAGCTCTTATCTATAGATCATTATCATGACATTGTTCTTTTATTATAATTATAAATTTCTTGTCGATAATGAAATTATTGATACAATCGTTCATTGTACTTTTACATTATATCAGTTTATTTATTTTTAACTGAATAAGCGATTAATAGGAATATTATTTTTTCGTGAAGTATATTAACGAGCATTCATACACAATGTGTGCTTTTCCAACAACTTGAAGTTATTTTTTAATTTGATTCAAGGTCATAAAACAAAAAATCTTTGATAGCGATAATGTACTGTACGTGCGACGGTTGTCGCCTCACATTTCTATAATATGGTGGCGATGGTAAATCCAGTGCATATTAACCAGTGAACAACACTAATCTGGTTAAGTAGTTTAATGTGAAAAATGTATTTAATCCTTTGAATTAGGTAAATATCGATATGTTACCAACAGATTAATATTACTGATTGTAAATATTAATAATGCAAACAAAAACGCATACCAAAATCATTTTATAAATTACTTGATTATATAAATGTAAATAATAAATATCGTAAAATTCTATAGTAAGAACTGAACATATGAAGTTAACCATAGACTTTTTTCTAAATTGTAAACATAATGAGATTTAAATTTACTTAAAAGGATTTAAGATTTAGGAAAATTGAAATAAAAATTATTAATATAATTCTATAATTATTATTAAATTCAATTTATTTCATAGCAATAAGAGCTATTCACATTCATTGTAGTTTATAATCATATTGTTATCTTACCCGTTTAATTATCGTACAATCGCATTCATTTGAGGTATGTGTTAATAATATTTCTAAATTTATATTATTCTTGTAATCTAAACAAAATAATACTAGTTAGGTTAAAGTCCAAACTAGTTTTGTACAAACTTCAAGTAGTTAATGTTTTTTAATGTAAAATTAAGTCGTTAAATTTTATGAAATGCAGTAGTTACGTATGAAGTTTACAAATTTGCTTGTTAAAAAAATACACATAAACATTTTATCTCACACGTCAAAAGTTATTACAAATAAAATACTAAAGGTTTTTCAATACTAGTTCAAGTTTAGTGCCTGATGCGCACTGTCACGTGCTTAAGACTCGGTCACGGGCGGCACCGTTTGCTGAGCAGGAGATCTGTTTAGTGATTGAAGTCGTCATCCTTCTCTCCGGTAACGGTCTAACTATCCATTTCAGAATAATTATGAGTATGAAATCTCCTAAATTAAGGGAGTTGCTATGGTCCTTAACTAACCACTATATTAAAAAAAAGTTCATCTAGATTAGCCTGTATCGTTCAAAATAAAATATAATATAAAAGGTATTGTTTGCACCAATGACTTATTTGCTTAAAATTTTATTTATAAAAATTATTATAACATTAATTTTTGGGATGTGTAATTTTATTTTATCATATTATCACCTCGCTTTTCTACATAAAATATATACTATAGAAATCAGTAATTCAATCACAATCAGGGCCCGTGTAAATTATCGACATTAATTTTTTTCCATCATTTCCTTAACCGGTTCATTATTGATTTTTAATCATTTTGCTGATAATAAACAATTTATTAACTTGTTATCCTTGATGATTCAGAGTGTTTACATAATATCATCGACTTGACGCTTGAGGTTGTAAATTGAACCTAACAATACAACATTGTACTCAATACATAACTTATATTGAATACTTTCGAATAGTATTTAAACTTTATTATGTATAAATCCATTTCTAAAAAGGCATCATACATTTCATACAATACACAAATATAATTTATGAAATTATATATGTTATTTAATAGGTGGAATTTAAAAAAATAAAAAATTAGAATCCAATATTATTATATCTATTTTAGTTTACTGTGTTGCTTATAATGTTTTTATTTTTAGACATTTTTTATGAGAATGGGTACTAGTCAAATTTTGACATTTATATGTTATTTAAAAGCAATAATGTTTATTATGCCTTTAAAAACGAATTAAGTACTTATATTGAAATAGCTATAGGAATTGCTTATCTTTTTTTTTCTACGTATCTAAATACTAAGGAGAAATTATGAGTTGTGTAGTATGAATAAAAAATTTTTTCTTATTTAAACAAATATAAATTTCGTCCTTGTATGAAAATTGTAATTTTGATTAAAGAGAATGTTTTATTTTTGGTGAATACTTTATTTATGTAGTTACCGAATTTTCATAAAGGTTTATTTAATTTTTTTTTTTATTGTTGTGGTTTTTGAGTATATTAAGATTTATGTAAACTTTTCAATCAAACTTAAATGTTAACTTTCAAATCATTATGACAACTCATATTTATTATGATACTTTGTATTCCTAGGAATAAAACCTACACTTGTTTTTTAGACATATAATAATAATGACATATTCTTGTTTATTTAGTTGAGTTATATTTTATACACTATAAATTTTCAATATTATTGTAGAATAATATATTTATTTTATTTTATGAATATTAATTATTCAAAAATCATTCACGTGTGTGATCTATGTCACTAATTTAAATTTTATCTTATACAGCTGAATCGATAAACATAAATACTGTGATTGGCATATTTATGTGATAATAAAAATCTCAGTAAAAAATTATACACTTACAAAAGTTTCAAACCTGTGTGCTTGAAGAATATTTCAATAAAAATAATACTCGAGTCCGCAACGAATGCGTAGGTTTATGTTCATTCGATTGTTATTTAATTAATCAATAATTTTTATCTGATCTATTGGAAATCAATAATCAAACATTTAAATCAACTTATGTTTTAATCTATACCTTATTTGATGAGTTTGTTAATTTTTTAATTAATTGTTTGTGGTTTTTTTAGGTAAGTTTTCAGTATTTCAAGAAAAATGCTTTTGGCTTTGTTCGTGAGTACTAATTTTTTAAAATTAACATCTAGAAAACAATAGTATTATTCATAGTCATTAAATCATTAGTGCCTATCATTTTAAGGTTTATAAGATCAGAAATTTGTCGTATTTTCGAAGTTTTACTATATTGTAATGCGTTAATGTCTTGACTTAAAAGTGATTTTAATTTTTTTTTGTTATGCAACTTATATTTTTTGTGAATATTTTTGGTATTTAATTATCAACAGAAAAATTCATTAACAGCAGTTGGTTTCCTTTCGATAAATATTGATAATAATATAATGTAATGCAATCGACTTCTGATAACACAGGTTTCCTAAAGTGTCAAGTCAATCGTTATAATGCAATTAATATTGTGGTTAATAATGACTAGCTTTGTAGCGCATTAAGGAAAAGCGTGTGAACATTTTTTTTTACAGTCTGACTTTGTTTCTTGCATTTATATAACCAATCATTTTAATTTTTGTTTGTTATCTAGGCAAATTAAGATACAGAGTCTAGAATAATGTGATCTAAAAAATCATAAAAATCCCGCCATGAGTAAAAAATACAATATTTTATTCTATTTCATACAACACTGAAGAAATATTAAGTAAAATAAATGATAGGTATTCGTGAATATTAATGTTGTTATGGTCCATGAATACATTTTATATTATAATGTTGTTCAACTTGTGTATACTCAACATTTTTTTCTTGGTTAAATTACAAACAATATATTCACGGTTTTATCATTCAATCTGTAATCTTTATGGATAATGTGTAGATAAATTTATTATTTGTTCTTTTCTACCTTTATTAATTAATAATGACAACCATCACAATAGCTTTTATAAATACTTCAAGCAAGTAAACAACATGCTAACACTGCAATATCATAATACCTAATAAGTTAAGTGCCGATCTTAACGATTAGTTGTAGTTGCGACAAGGCATTCATGTTTCTATGTTTGTGTGCAAATAAAGTGTTGAGGTATTAATCAGAATTCGCTACGCAAAAGATATTGCACTCTATGTAACCTTTAAAGTCGTTGTCTAATTTATTTATTGTGATATATTAAAGAAAAAAAGAGATCATTGCTTATTAATATTTTTTTAGAGAAATTTAATAACGAATATCATTCCTAATATTTCTGTATTTACATATTTCTTTACATAGTATTAATATCCAATAAATTATGATATTAAGTGTTATTTGTTGATTGCTCAATTATTGTTAAGGACATTTTGTGATATGACTGTAAATATCGTGATCGTTCAATTCCAATATTTGTCTGTTATACATTATACTTTTCTGCACAGTTTCTACGGCACATTCATTTTTTTGATTTAATTTCATTTATAAAAACGTATATAAAAAAACTATATATTAGATTATTTGTAAGGTGTAGGCCATCAAAAAAAAAAAAAATAATCACTGAATTATGCATTTTTTAATTTCACGTTTAATTTTGTATTTTTTTTTTTTTGTAAAAACGAAACAATTGCTTTTTACTGTTTGACTATTTAACTACGCCGATGTATCGTTGACTTTTTAAGGGAGTAATAATAATAGTAACGTATTGCGTCCCGTGAAATTGAATAGAGCGGCTGAGACAGGCATTATATTCTTATTTTTGTTATCTCTGGCGGCAATTACAAATTATACATCCAAATGACATTTGTTCGGTACGTCAGTAGATTGCCATATTAGGCGTAGAAAAACGGGTTGGCACAAAATGCACCGGCCGCGACAGTGGTCGATTTAATCGGATTAAGCTGCGGCGAATGCGTAGATCAGATAACATTTTCTGTTTATTTATTATTCGTTTCATCCAATCGACAAAACCAATCTAGTATTATGCTGCTTCTGCTCATCCATATCACTTTGACCAGACGCAGTCGTCATAATAACGTTACTCGAACAAAATACAAACGCGCCTTCATAATGCTGCCCTAAGAATTCTAACCTATCGTAAGTTTGACTCCTTCATTATTTCTAACCTTTCAATTTATTAGTTTAATCTTACCTTGTTAGCCTGGTCTAAATGATAAATATTGTATAATTCATCTCTCGATACAAGTCCTTATAGAATATTGTCAGTGTATTCAAGAGCGCTGGATACTTTCATTCGTATATAATTGATTTAACTGATGAGGTAATGTTAAAAAATATTTTAAAGTTAAATATTGTTCAAATTGAATGATTCAATGAATAACTAGAATAAAATGCTTTGTTAATCTTAAATTAAATCAAAAGTATTAATGATTTTTGATGTAAATGAAAGAGCTTAACTATACAATTTTTGTTTTTACAAATATGTTATAGATTTCTAATCACTTTCCTTTTGAATTGTAAAATTACAATTGGTTGATATGTATTCGAAGTTGTATCTGATCTATTGTTTTTGATACAGAATACCTTATGTCATATCTTATGTTTGCAAACCTTTAACACATGCCATAATAAATCTTAAAACAGTCTAAATGTTCTGCAATATAAATTAGTACGAAATAACTATTTTCTTTGTTTAGTATTTAGATTAATTAGTTTTACTACATACGCTAAAAGAATCATTCAGAGAAGTTTATCGATTTCTGAGATTTCTTATGCTATCGCCTCGTACTCGTATAATGTATCTTATTTATTTAAAATACACGCAATAATGATTAATTGCTATAAATTAAATTATATTGTCTCCTATAAAAGTATGCGCATTTCAATTGTTATGAGATCGAAATTTATAACGCGTACATAATGATTTATCGATCTGATGAAGTAATTCTAAGTAAGTAGTAAAATTTATTTCTCAAGTTTTCTTGGGTCACGCTGTTGAATAATATGTGTTATACTTTTTATCGCGAAAATGAATTCTAACATGGTTAAAAAAGCATTGCTGAATCGATACACAATTTGAGAAGATATTATACATGTTACGATTTTTATCTCTAAAATCTGAGTCAACATGGCGCGCATGTTGATACACTTCAACACTTCATACATGTTCATACACTTCTATTACGGTAGCGAGGAGTTGGTGGTAAAATTTGCAGTTTATCTGCGTAATGCCATTGTTGTCTGGTTAGTCAGTTATTATAACTATAATTTCCCAATTCCCGTGTTTTCTTCACATATTTTAACGCAGCCGTAGCCTTATCATCGAAGAAATATGGAATCTCGTCAACAATGTTATCAAAACACTACCCGTTGCCCTAAGGACGTCTTTTTAACTGATTTTAGTTTTATAAATTTGAAACATTATATTCTTACTTATCAACTACTCCAATTAACATAATTATTTTGATCATTCTTTTGAGCAAAAAAACTGAAAGTACATACATTTAATTCATCATGTTAGATCAATATATCAATAATTCTTAAAAAATATATAATTTATGTTCTGACAGATATGGTTTTGAATTTCTATCACATTTCTAGTTTTGCTCATCTCTTTTTAAATGTATATAAAAATGTTTTTAACCCTTATAAGTGCAACTCTAATAACATTTTTGGGAGAGCTAAATCAATTATCCTTTAATGTAAATATTTGTGACTAAAAATATATGATTTAAATAAAAGAGGCGATAGGTTAGCTTTTTCGGTTTAAAAAATGACTAAGTTTATCACTAGTTGCGCTTATTTATTTATCTATTTATTATCAAAATTAAAGAAAATCTAGATTGTCCGTCATACATTACATTTTTATCCTAATATCATTCATCGCTGTATGTAACATGAGTACGCACATGCTGTACATGAAATATAAGTATCTAACAAGAGTCCTCATTAGATTAATTTAGTTAATGTTCTTTGAATATTTATCCACAAGTGGTGCATGATCGGTTAAAAAATAAAATATGTGTATATATCTATGATTTTCGTTTAAACAACAGAATTCTTATCATAATCAAACACAGTTCTGGAAAAAAATACACGACTGTTGATGATATCGACCGATAAGACAGCACGTTTTCATTATATTATGCGCCCGCGGCTGCTTCGTCTATATCTTCTCAGTGTATTTGCTCTATTCGTGCCAACTAGTAATGATCGTTCGTTATCATTTTATCAGTATTCATTAATCACCTGCGTTTTGTTTTTTCTAACTAGGAGTACAAAACGCGCTAAAACAAAGAATGCTTAACATACATATTATATAAGAAAGTAATGAGCGACAACTTAACTGTAACAAAACCTTTAAACCTATCGTATTTCAACTAGTATCAGTCTTATAATTTTTTATCTAATTTATGTCTTTTATTATTATGATTTGTCATAGAAATTGTCAAATCTAAATTTATATTTAATTATACATTTTTTTTAAGGATGAATATGTTATTTCAACATCAGACTTTGATGTAACGTTTACTTAATTATATCTGCAACTTATAAAATTACAGGAATAAGTTTTTTAAATATATTTAGAAGAAAATGAAAAGTGAAAAGATGAACGTGTGGTCATTGCTTTCATTTGTCTATTGATTCTTAAAGTTTTTAAATTGTTATGGTTATACTAATTGATCAAAATGTATATTATTACATGTAGCACCCTACAAAAAAGTGATAAACAGAAAGTAATAATCATTATCAAGAGTACATAATTATCTTATATGCAGTTTGAAATTAAGAATAGAACTTAATTATCATAACAATAGTTTTTTTTTAAGCAAAACTTCAAAAGGTTTGTATTTAGGAGTTGTTTTTAAAGATTATCTGAAATATTATATTTAACAATTTAATTAGATTAAAAGGTATAAATAAAGTTAAAATATTTAAATTCTGACTACAGTATATCTATATCTCAATTATTTAGTATATTTAGCTATACGACATCTTTAATAATACAGTGTTATTTATTGAATTTATCTTAGATTTGATGATGTAATATAATATTAATTTACTAGTTAACTGGCGCTACAGAATAACCATTTTATAATGTTTAAATTATGTAAATCTTTGAATCTACTAACTAAATATAACTAATTAACTATAGTATAATGTTATTCATAGATCATTGTTATCATGTTCTTAGTATTTTTAACTATTGATATATAATTAAAAGATAGAAAACAAAACAATAACTTTATTTCTGGGGTTATTTTCTAAAACCTGATATGTCACTTTTAGAAATTTTGTAGGAGACCAAACAAATTAAACATTTCTATGGCTTATAATGGAAAAAAACATTTTTTAAATGCAAAAAACTAACCTTCCTGTAAAATTTCTTATAACTCTCTAAGAAATGAAAGAAATTATTTATTCATCTCTTCTGTACAAATTATAAAAAATTTGAAAAACTTATTTTCTTAACATATCAGCTTATATCTAAAAATGAACCACAAATTTGATCAGAAGTAATATCTTCTATTATTTATGCAATTAAATGTTTGATAACTTAGGTTTTTGTACTTGAAATATTGTATAATACTTGAATATTCTTAACTTACAGTTAATCATACCAAAATTAATCTAGAAGCTTAAAATTATTATTTTTATATTAATAAATAATTTAATGAAAATATTTAATATTTTTCAACGTTGACTTACCCAATGACTTATTTATATTTTTTTCATAAATAATGAAAATGATATAATTTGTTATCCATATCATCCAATTAAAATTGTCAACAATTTAATCTTTAAATAATAAGTTTGTAGCGATAGTAGTTGTTATTTGATAAGTATTTCATTTCATATCATATTATTGGAATAGTTATTAAATGTTAAAACAGTATAAAATAGTTAAAACTTAAAACGTATAAAATACCAAAATATGACGTTTTATTACATATTTTGTAAAATATAAAAAAGGAAGAGCATAAAATCGACTTGCAAGGGGATCGGGTCGATTCTCGTTCATTTTTACCCAAGTTTTATCTTATGGAACGTTCATTTTGTTTACTGACTTTCCGACACTTATCTGGACCATTTATCGGATGTTGTTTATAGCTATAATATATTATAAACAATTGAATGTGTGAACTATAGTCTTCACCATTAACTCGGAGAGTTATAAAAAAATTGTAATAAGTGCATATAAAAAGGATTTTTTTTTCCCAAAAAATATCGTTTACTATAAAACTATAAAATTTAATCAAAAAAAAAAGTTTTCACTTAAATAATATGTAAGGCTTAGTTATAACCTAATGTCATTGTAATAATTTACACTGCAGTTTTTATTTGATGTTTTTCAATTTAATGTCCAACAAAGAGTTTATAGATTCTTTGAAAATTTTAGCACAAAATATTGTATAAAAATGTGTGTATTTTATATATATATATAACTAAAGGAAAAGTATAACTAAAGAAAAGTACTATACTCAATGATAATCGGTATAGTCAGAGTGCAATCTTCTTATTTGACTTTTCATACACTTTGCATTGAATTGATAAATGGACATTATGATTCCTCATTTATATGTTTGTACAAAACGTTAAAATCGATTTTCAATTAATAATGGTGGAAGGGAAATTGAAGATTAGCCATGTCTGTGTATAGGCTTGTGTATCGAACGGAAAACAAAACGTTATCACGTTCACGATTTTAACTCACGATCCAATTAATGCGTTCGGCCCCAGATATATACACACACTTGTCACATATCATTTTAGTTCGATCTATCTGTTTATCTGATGTATAATTATGGTTTAAACAATTTGTTTTACCAAATGACATTTGGACCTTTGTTACCATTGACGTGTCTTTGCCTTGTTAACCTACCTCCAATTAATACATGTAATCGTGAACCCCTCAATGACAGAGCAAGACAATTTATCAACAGGCCATTTGGTATTCATCATACTTTACGCTTGTCTTGATTTAACTATCTGCTATTTTACAATACGACTAACAAAACAGTGGACGTAAATATCGACTCTCTCCTTTAAAGGAAATTATTGATTGAGCAAAAGGTCTGCGGATTGAATATGTTGCGTACGTAGATGTTAAAGAGATACCCGCCAAAGCAGCTTCGGTTTTGAAGGTGTCGGACTGATTGTACAAGTTCGAATAGATTGTCTGTGGTTGTTTTATTTTACTTGGTAATCATTACTATACCAGACTGTTATGCGCACAGGAGACCAGGGAGATAGTATGTATACAAAAACTCGATATGATATCGAATTAAAGTTTTATTCAGCAAAAGTACACTTCGGTTGACACTTATGTTTATTAAGGGTCAATAGTATGGATATGAAAGGACGTAGGTAAAATAAATACTACGAGTAACATTCGATATAGTCTGGCTCAGACGGTGCAATTTGACTATGTGGGTTTTATGTGGTGATGATAAAACTCCCTCTGCGATTAATTTTGTTTTATAAACGTTACTCCGGTAAATACTGTGATACAGTGTCAATTAAACTTTATAGTTCTCAAAAAATCATCGACCCGTAGAATGATGAATTTTTTCGACTTATAATACTCTGGTGATTACATACAGACAAAATTTCTAGAAAATGTTAACGTTTTAATAATACTCTTTGATAATTTGACTGCTCCAATCCAATTTCAATGTCAAATAATTGTCAATTTTTCGTGTGTTTTTACATTTTTTACGATTATACTAATATTTTTGAAGTGGCATTTTTTTATGGTACCATAATTTTTTTAGTTTCTAAAATTGAGAAGATGTTTTCAAATTTTCGGCGCTGATAGTTTTAAATTGTATTCTTCTATCTAATAGATTATTAAAATCGGTTCAGTGAAAGCTGAGAATTTTCATGGACAGAGTTTTGTCACATCACATTAAAACTGTCTTTTAGTAGAATACCTTCTCGCGTTCATCTAAAAATCTTCTTCCATTGTATAAAATATATTTTATCAATGTTTCAAATTTCGGAAAAATGAATTAAGTGATGTATTTTTAGTGTTGAACTTTTAAAATCATAATAGTGGGTCCCACTATTGTTATAATAATCATTGAGTACTTTCTTGGCACGATTCCAAATTAATAAGCAAAATCAAAATATTAAAATAAAACCCAACAAATATCTATTTGGTGACTAGATAATTAGCTATTAGTCTACTGTTCGTGACTGTAAGTGAAATCGAAATTGAATGGGTACTGCTGATACACACTTTAGTATACATCTAGTTGGAGGTCGACTTTAATTGATAAATTTTAAACACTGTTTGTAAACAGGTATCTAATCATTATTTAATTGCGTGATAGATTAATAAAGCTATTAAAAACATTTTTTTTGTTTTTTGTTTTACTGGTCATTTCTAATTCTAGTGTAGAATATTGTGTTAATCAATACCCGGACACGCGAACAGCGAAAGTTCAAGTTGTTTCAAAGTCCAATAGCGATTGGCACAAATAAACTTCATTAGATTAAATTTCTTTTTAAAGAGGCGTTTATATCAAATATATTTTGATTCTCAAACATTATGTTATATATCTGTACCTAAACACTCTAGTATATTTTAAATAGTTGACGGTTATAAGTTATATATTTTAAATGTATACGTTAATTGTAAAATAAATATAGTCTTACCTAAACTCACACTTGTCAGGATGGACATAAATTGACTTTAAGTACACGTGTTGGGTAGTTTCAATCAAATAAAATATGTATGTACAGGTTTTCCCCCGAGGTTTTGACAAATCCATATACTTTTTTATAGCAATTTGTCAAAACCTCGTGGGACACCACACTGTATATATTTTAATTATTGTTTTTTATTTATATTTTGCTTTTCATCGGACGTGTAAATACGATCGAGCATTGTATTTAAAGTTCGTGTTTTCGTTTTTAAATAAAAACGGAAAAGTTTGACTTGATCGTTAAATATTCTAGTAAACTGTGAATAATCCTACAGTATAATAATATATACTGGAAGGTATATAAATGGAAATTCGATTCCTCGATGATTTGTTGTTTTACTTTACGTATTAAATATGTAATAACTCACAGATACATTTCATAATGTCCGAAACCCTATGGTTTGAGTTTTTGTTATGACTGCCGGTAACCTTTTTTTTTAGTTGCAGTGAACTGTTAAGAGATATAGGGAAAGGGGATATTTTCATCGGATTTCTATATATGTATATGAGATTCATATCCATTTTTAAATAACATTCGTTTTTGGCGGATGACGAGGTGGAGCTACACGTGAAAATCTGATTAAAACACCAAGTTCTGTACTTTAGGTGGGCGTGCAAGTTTGGGGTTAACTGGGAAGCAGAAAGCAGTTCATGGGAAGTATGCTTAGTGGCGGTTTTATGTTATAGAGGTCCGCGGGCGCACAGATGATGAACGACCAGTCAGAAAATATTCGCTTGACTGATCATCGGACGGGATCACCCTCTCGGACACGTCGTATGATGAGGGTTTTAAATTAGTTCATTCCCGAAGATTCCGACACTGAACAGGCCAGTTTTCATTTCCTGTTATCCCCCCGGCACGTCTCTCGTTGAAAGGGTTGGAAAAGGCTAACTCACCGATGAATGATGATCTTGTCGACAGCATCTCCGTATACGTGACCCAGATCGCGGCTAATGTTTCTAACCCGAGTGACACCTATTGCCGATCTCCATCAATCAGACATCTAGTGATTAAAAGTCAGCTGAAGAGCTAAAATGTTTTTGCGAATGACTTATAAAATCTACTAAAAACCTTATTACAACGATAAATATTTTATTTAACTTGTTTGTACCATTTTATCTATTACGAGGTATCAAAAATATTTTTAAAATATATCAAGTAGTTAAAAGTTGTGCAGAAAATAAATGATTAATTAAATGATGAATACTCTTCCAGTTTGATGAAATAACTGTAATTCATGATCTCCAAAAATAATATACTTTTAATGTTCAAATAGAATAGCAATGACAGTATCCATTTGTTGATACATTATAAAGATGAAAGTGATGAAGTATTTTAATTTGACGATAAATAATTAAGACAAGAAAATAGTCATACAATATCATAGAGTTGTTATTAAGACGTTTATTGTCAAACTTCGCTATCAGACAATCATTGTGATCACGCGTCTGGATCTTTAAGCGCCGTGTAATATGGTTGAGCTTGTCAAATATTTTGTTATTCATAAACAAAACAAAACTACTTAATATATTTTCCTTACTGCAAAACTGTTGACACAAATCTAATATTTTTTTATCATATTTCCGTCGGTGTTAAGAATTGTACGATCAACAAATAACAAAGATCAGAATCTATTTTTCCCACGTAAGAAAATGGTTCAGGAATTTCATTGCGCCTACGCGATGCTTACCGCTTTTGTCTGAATGTAAAGAATTGCACTCGTTTTCGTTGACGATTTTTTGTTGTTATGCATAGATGCTATTATTTTTGCTAACAAAAATTAAATAATTTTCACGCGAGGATGACGCGAATAATAAACTTTATATTGTAAATTTTCTTAAAAAAACTCAATTCATGAATAACATGTTTATTTAAAATTAAAAGTTATTCCTAAATTAACTGATTTATGGAATATATTTTTTAATACTATCAATTTAAAATTAGTTGTATTTTCTGACTTACTATTTCAGTAATCATTTTTAAAACGTAAGATGAAAATATTTTTAAATGTAATTCCCAGAAAGTAAAGAAACATTTTTTTCAACCCAACTTGAAGTTTCCGTCGCAGAAATTGTTAAAAAATTTTCTGCTGAATCGTTATGGTGTCCATTTCGAATCATACAAATGTTTGTTGTTGATTATAATATCAATATGTTATCGTTTCTCGTGATAATAAATACTATAATTCAACGTCTCTATGTTGCGGTCTTCTTTTATCACACAGCAAGCAACAAAGGCTTTTTGTCACCGTCTATAATTGCAATTTTTGTTTGCTGATACAATGTGTGATAGCTATGAAATTGCGTTGGACAGCAGATACTAATTTGATGTTAAGCCGTATACACGACAACCATATTCGTTCTCTTGACGACGATGAGCTTCTATTATAAGCGGTGATAACATTTAAAGTATAATGGAAGAGTTAGCGCATAAACACTGGGACATGAAGCAATCGATGTGTTTTCACATTGTTCGGACAGTTGGATATATGAAATTAGCATAATATATACTATTATTACGTATTAATATACGTATTAATAAAAAAATATAATTTTTGTTGCAACATATCAATGCTTTCTTCTTAGCTTTAAGGTTTCCAAATCAAACTGCCTAATAATTGCCTTTTTTTACTAAAAACTCATTCGTTCACATAAATTATTAATAAGACATATTTCACAAATTATGTTTATCAATATATTGTTGGCTGCGCGTGAGCTTGATGGATGGCAAAATGAATACTAGGCTAACACTCCTTGAATAATATGTGAAATTCGAATGGCTTTCGTGTTTAAAAATTGGCAGTTGATAATCTTTAACGTTTCTACGAATAACATGAATCCGGGTCAAGAACCGATTTAACAACCGAGGTTGTGGTTTCTGTTTTTATCGCATCAATTTTATCTTTGAATTTTGCGTTTGTTGAGTGTTGTAAGTAAAATATATATTTTATTACGTATGATGTTGGTTTATTTCACGCGTTCCCCGCGTGGCAAAAGAAATAAATACACGCACGCCGTTGTTGACATTTTCAAACTGTTTGCAGTCGATCGCAATCGGAATTCTGAAACATATCCGTTTTGTTGGGTTTGTCTGAAACGAGTTAAGATACACCCAACACACACAAGGTAAATCGTAAATCGTTTTTTACGTCGTGAAGAGTGTTATTATTATTGGGTGGCGACTGACGTCCAATTTGATTTTCATTATCTTGTAGGTGAGTTTACACGCGCCAACGGACATTCTATCCTCGGAGTACCCATAAACTACTTGTATGTGTATCGTTTTTTATCATGTCGTTGCTTTTATTCTTTCCATATAGAGATGGTTTGATGTCAAGAGATGCTCGTATAGCATTTTTAAATAGCCAAAGATAAAACAATACCAACGAGTGAATAACAACCAAAATGTAATATAATACTTATCTCTGAAACCATTTAGCGTCTTAGCTGTTGACAATAAAACTTCTATATTATTGTTTATTTATTACATCCTCGACTGACTTGTTATCATCCTAGGAAATTATTCGTTATAATTATTATTGTGCTTACAACAGGGTCATCTAGACTACTGTATTGCTGTTAACTGGTCAAGTAGAATTACTTATGTTTTTGTTTAAATTTCTTATCGATGTTGAATTTTTATTATTATCGTATCCAAAACGGAGTGTCCTATCCGATTGGTACGTTTAAATGTTTTATTTTCACTGAGTTGACTATATATTTCCCCCTAAAACGACTAGTTTTATAAACATTATTGTGGTCATTATATAAAGATGACGGGAGAAAAAAAGGAAACGTTTTCATTAAAGCTTTCGATCACGATAAATATGATTTATGCATTCAACTGTTATATTTCGTGTAATCTTCGTATTCGGAGCGCACTTTACTTGGTGATTTTTCTTCTCGTATAGTACTACTTGTAGTTTGTTACGTGTCACGGGACCCAAAGATTGACAATCGGATAAATTTATTGAAATTTTTACGTGCTTTTCGAGCATTCAAAACAATATAGGAAAATCCGAACGCACACGCTATCAATTAGCACTGTGTTAAGCTGTTGACTAGTTGAAAGACTAGTGTGTGTGTGTGTGTGTGTGTGTGTTTGGTGAAGTCTAGGAGAGAAATCTAGACTTTTCGTCGAGTGTACGCCTAGCCCTATACGTTTGTAGTAAAATATCTGGCAAATGATCTCGAATAAAAGAAAAAAAATTAAATTAAATAAACCCAATACGTGTACCACCGCGCGCAGTGTGATGATCCTTATCGAACAACTTGTTTAACGCATTCGTCGTCGAGGTTGCACGCTATTGCTGCGTCCGTGTGAGTGTATGGGAATTGTGTGTATTATGTCCAGATGAGGTTCTTTGATTTCGACAATCGATATATAGGCGTTTGACTATATATATATGAGTATTTCGTATATTCACTTACACGCGGGTCTGCAGTAGATACACGGATATCGACAAATAACACTTTGGTGTTGTTTTTCTCTCTAAATTATTTTTATTAAAACGTTTTACCGGATCTCTTCATTACCGGAGAATTCTTATACCGACGAAACACGTACCCAGGCACCAAAAAAAAAAACCAATAGTGAAACGCGTTTAAACGGCTTGAAAACGTTTATAGTTTTTTTTTTTTATCGCTTAATAGAAATGTTTTTGTGAGTTTTTAATAATAACATTAAAATAATTACCATTCTAAAACGAATTGCGAATTCTGTTGTTTGATTCGCGCTGCCCGTTTATGTAAAAGTATTATAGAACAAATACAAACGGATAATTTTCAATGAAGTAATTTGTTTGTGTGCGTAAATACGGCAGCTCGAAATATGCCATCGGTAAAAGGTTGAAAAGTTCAATGGATGCTTCGCGTCACGCAATATCGGACGATGATAAGGTCTCGATGGACTGGAGGTGGCCCCGGTGGGAAGACCGATAACGATCTAGGGTGACCAGTCGCCTGTCGGTCGGTATAATTTTGTTGTGCAGTTCATTTTATTAAAATTACTCTCTCGTAAATCTTGTCACTGCCGAAATTAATGTTATCTAGACCAGGTACCGGCGGCGACGATGCTCTAGCAGCGCTGACGTTTTGATTAAAAAACTTTGCAGTTGCACATACGAGTTCATTAATCGTATGGCCGACACAGTGGTCCCACAAAACACATAATAAATATTGAAATAATAAATTGTTGAGCCTATGAACGAGTGTGTTTATCGTGTTGATAATGCGTAATTATTTTAATAACCGTAACACGATTTCGAATCGGTATGGTATCCACCTAATGCTATCTTGTATATGTTTTGCGCGCACGCCCGTGTAAAAATGCTAATGACGCATAATTAACGATTCTGAAATGTCTTTAATCGACTCAAAAACCCGCCATTGTGTCATCTTGTGTAATTTATAATGCGCATTCCACTGCCCGCACGATTTCCTTCCTGCGAGCAAGTGCGACGTAATCCGTTTTGAAGACCACCGTCGACTTGACCGCTTCGATAAATAGAATTCTTTTGTAAAAGTCGTTACAAGTTTGAAAGTCGACGCACATCGCGGTGACGAAATCTTAATGTAGCAACCAATGGCTTGTTGTCAATAGCAACAATATATTATTTTTGTTCTCTTTAACAGGATTAAGTCTGAGTTAATTAGTTTTTTAAAAAAATTGCATTGTGAAATATTTTTAAAATCTTGTTTTCTGCGTTGTTCGGTTAGATTTCAATTTTCTTGTTGGAATGTATCGTTTTGACAATCCAAAAGATTATGTGTATTCATTAAGGGTATCTTATATGATCATAAAAGTTTCCTGGTTAATATTTGACTCGGATATTGCTCAATTTCAACAATTATCGATGCGTCAACACAGTGTTACGTAAATCAATACATTTAGTCTGCGATAATACTAATTATAAGTTCATTAATATTTGAGACATTACATAAAATTTCGATGTTTGCAAGTTTAGTTACAAAAATAATATTAAAAATCATCCTGTTGTTTTCTGAGATTAATTGTTGAAATGTTCATTTTTTCATTACAATCAAAATCAATAAGTGTATCTATCTATTTAGGATTTTAGTTCTTTGATTTCACAGTTTTATGCCATGACTCCAGGTTTTAGTTATTAAAATAATTATTTAACTTAAAAACAAAATTAATTTTTCTCAAATTTATATCCTTCTAATGAAGATGACTTTATATTTTCACGTGTTTTTTTGTATTATATTTACACATATCCTTATTGTGCTCTAATTATATAGATTTTATATGTTCCTAATAAAAATATATATACAGAGTAATCAATAAGTAACGAAACGGGTTCCTGTTATTCTCATTGTTTGTAACAATTGAACTGTGTCCTTACTGAACACCCTGTGTAATATATGTATCTTTATTTTTTAGGTGTTTGATATAGATGGACTGCTCTCAAAAGTGTCGTTTTTACTGAAAATGAGCTAATACATTAAAATAATTGTAGTGAACTTTTGTTTTCTTTTACATCAATAATATCTATTTGATTTTAAAATTCAGTCATTTTGATACTTCAAAATTTAGAATATAAATTAATGGAATTCTTGATAAATTTTTAAAATTGCACTACCTCTATTTGACCGTCCATATCAAATTTAGTTATCATAGGAAATATAATTGACAAATTATTAAAATTATACCATTTTTTCTTTAAATTATAATATTTTATCTATAGATTTAAAGAAATGTGTTTGAACGAACAAAACTTTTTAAAAATACAAAACATTCTTTATGTAATCTTTACTCTTAAAGTTTTTAGTTTTCTTTGAATCATATTGAATTCTCGGTATTAAGTGCTTAATAAATTTCAAACGAAAGAAGAAATAATATGAGATTAATATGATAAATATGATTTAAACAAGGTAAAGAAAAATTTGCATGGTTATTACTTTGGAGAATTATCTATCGTTTTGAAGATATACTTTGTAATGAGTTTGAGACGTCAACACAAAGTTAAAGATATAAATGAATTTGGAAATATGGTTTATAATACTTAAATCCATGATAACTTCATTAATTCTAACAGAACAAAAAAACAAATACTAACTTATTGTTTAATCAGTTGAATATAACGGGTCCGTTAATAGTAATTTTTTGAAGCAGAAAAAATGTTTGTTTAAAAAATTATTTACCTCATCCGCGACTGTAGCTTATCAGTTTTTATTTTCGTTATCTAGTGTAGGTAATGCTCGTGTAGTATATTATGTCAACCGCTAATGACTTCCACCCCTTACCCCGAAACGCGTTTTAAATCGATGCGTCAATGGACGACAACCAATTCTACTAGTGTTTGTGTATGCCGTTTATTATTCTCTGTTGTTTTTATGTTTATTTTCATTTCTCTTCTTCAATAGTTCTCTTATCTGTTACCTGCCCCCCTTCCACAAGTTGTTATCATGATCTCTCATCGCTGACGATGGGACACACGAATTTATTAGACCATTAAAATGGATTTTTATAGCAAGTATCACTACAGACAAAAGTTCCGTTCGTTAATGGTTTCCAAACGAATTTTTCATTGTTATTACCTATGGTGATGATTATTTGCAAACGCATTTCCATTCCGTCGCATACTAATTGATATAACCAACAGCAAATATTTCATTCGAACATTTTATGTTTAAATATATTGTATCGTTAACATGTTATTTTGGTATCGACATCGAAAAATCCTAAACAAATATTTACGGATTACTTATTTGAAATGGTTGAAAAATTGAAAATTCAATCTCCGAATTAAAAAAAACTTTTATGTCCTTTGGTTGCTTTATCTTAATTATAGCTTACTTTATGCCACTATCTCGTTGACTATTGTTTGTTCTAAGAAAAAGATCAGAGACTTCATAAGTGAGACAATAGTCACCTTTACGACATTCGCTTTTGTCGTACTATATTTTATTTTATTTCTTCCCCCATGAATATTAACTTATTCTCTGTTGAAAATAAGATTGTGATTTTGTCTCTTAAAAACAATAAGAATATTTTAAGCATTTCAAGTATAACTTAAGTTTATCTCAAGGATTCAACAAGAAAATTGAACATTGTATATGACTTGTATTTTTCTGTAATGGATATATTTATTCAACATGATTGACAAAATACTAATAAATTGTAGATTATTATCATTTTCCTACTCGTTAATCTACATCCTGGCCTGCCCGACCGGAAACGGGTTTAATGTGTGTGTATTATCCATTTAGGAAAACACGTTCAATAAACTCTTATCGGGTTTACAAAAAAAATAAATAAAATGTGCTTCTGTTTATATTATCTATTCTCCCCCGTTTACAGATAAAAACACTTTCTGCATCGTTTACTATCGCAGCCGACGCCGCTACTGTTGCCTTGATAAATTATTATAACTGTTATCATTCTTCATATCTATTCAGATAAAATCTTCCGTTTAATGTATACGTCATGTCGTTTTTCATGGAATTACAATCACCCGACTGAATTTCCATCTCTGTGTAATTTAACGGCTTTTGATAACGAAGGAGTTGTAAGAAAAAAATATAACAAAACTTAGTTTTGTAGTTTTTATTATTATTTTTTTTAATATGTGCAATCAATACTTACAACGATATCAGATGTCATGTCAGCTAAAGAGTGATGTCTGTGCTATTCAGATAGACATATTTACATCAACATTTATTCTGTTCATATACTTTTGTTCGAACAATGAAGTGTCGGTGTCACGAAATGGACGGTTTTCTATAATAATTAAAAATTAACTGATATGAATCGGATTGGGTGGTAACTTTATAACATTGCTGGGAAAAATTTTGCTTTAAAAAGGTTTTGCGGTGTAATAAAAAATTGTGTTAAATCTTTGTTTT
This sequence comes from Daktulosphaira vitifoliae, assembly GCF_025091365.1. Taxonomy (NCBI): domain Eukaryota; kingdom Metazoa; phylum Arthropoda; class Insecta; order Hemiptera; family Phylloxeridae; genus Daktulosphaira; species Daktulosphaira vitifoliae. The sequence continues at coordinate 33,169,515 of NW_026099573.1, read as the reverse complement.
TATTTTTCTTGTAGTTTAAAAAATTCACTTGGGTGATTCTGTTTACTTTTTTTTACTTCTGAATTTTGTTTTTTTTTTATAAATATGCGCAGTTCATTGTTGAAGATTTTGTTTCCTTTAAATTTATGAACTAGAAAATTATCTAAGTAAAAAGTAAGGAGTTCTCTCAGAGGTATTAATGTTTTCTTATAATAATTTATAGTAATATATTGTAATTATTGTCTATACATTCAAATCCAGCTTTATATTTTTCAAGCCTTTTTTAAATTGCAATGTTTCATTTTGCTTAATGTTTAGATACGCATACTACAAATATATACAAATAAAACTAGGTCAGCACGTTAAAGTTTTTTCGCTGATAACATGTATTTTATCTGTTATATTTTTCCCCACGTTTGTTTAAATTTGCAAAATAGACTTTTTAATGTTATTTTTTATATTATTTGAATCGTTACCTCATTTTTAGATCCTATTTTGACTATGAAAATCAAAAGAGTATTTTTTGCAAAGTTAAAAGAACTGAGAATTAGAATTTATTAATAATTAACGTTATAATAACAATGGATCAATTTTCGACCCAATGTTATTGACTTGTACCAATTATTTCTTGATGAAAAAATCCGTGGTTCTTCGTAAAAAAATAATCTTAATTTTAATGAAATATCATATACATTAACGAGAACCATTATATATACTTTTAAATATTAAGTGGTATATTATATAACTGAGTTAATATTTACTTAATGCATAACTAAATGTCAATTCGGATGTATTGTGTTTAATCTCATACAGGTTATTATTCAAGACTTTGGCACTCTAAAGCTCCACAACGTTCTTCGTCAGTCTTCCTTAAACATGTCTATCTACCTTTAAAACTATACTCTTGTAATTATTGTGTCTTAAAAAAATCACGCCTATATCACAAAAATATCTATATTCACTCGTGTTATAGAAAGAGACCTAAAGATGTTTTATAAGTTGTAGAAATATAATTTAGCAAACGTTTCCTGAAATCGTGACCAACGCAAAAATTGACGTACGATAATTTTTTTTATTAAACTGACGTATGTGTCATCTCACGATTTTATTAAAAAATTATTAATTTTAATGAACAGTTTGTGTGCGATTTGAATAACGGATTTTATATCGTTATTTTCAATAAGCTGCATTAGTGGAATAACTTAAATAAATGAATAATGAGAGAAATATTTAATCCGTGTGTTTATTCATTCGTTGTACAATACACTATAACTATTCATAAAACTATCTAGGAGTAAGTCGATATCAAATAATATTTCACATAATTTAAATGAAATAAACCATTGTTATTTTATATAATGATGGCTTCGAGTTGTAAGCAATGGGATTACCAATTGATTGGTCTTTTTATTAGTCCACCATTATCATAACAAGTTCAATGTACCATTTCTATTTAATTTTAATGTCCATAAAATCATTAATCGCGCTAGCAAATTCTACGCAAGATAATATCTGTTAAACCTCCCACACGTGAGTTAAATGTTCTGTATATATTCTTGTTTGTTTGGTAAGAAATTAGGTAGTTTTAGTTGTTGTTCAACGTGATCTTACACTGTGACTTTTAATTTTTTCAATATGCCATATATTTTATGTATTATGCCGTCAATTATGATATTATTATATGATATTATTGATATAATTATAAATTATATGATATTATTTTTATTGATCGATCATTTAATAATTGAACAATAATTATAGTTCGGCCAATAGTGGTTATTATAACCACTATTACGGTAAACGATGACCAGTAATTATTACTGGTCATCGTTTGTCATGTAAATATATATAATAATTATTAACAATATAATATATTGTTAATTGTTATCATTTTTATTAAGTACTAATTTCTACCTTGTGATTTATGTACAAGCACTTTTCTTTACATCACTTTAGGTCAATTTCTATTAAATTCTGGCTTTAGTAAAAGCAATTTTTTAATAGACATGTACTTCCGTGATAGGTCATTGATGTTTTATCATTTTTTTGGTAATGTCATAATAACGTTACCACGAAAAGTTATTTTTTTTTGGTCATAACGCAAAAATTTTACCCGTTTTTAAATCACAGAATCATGAAATTGATAAGCTGTAGTCAATTTATAAAAGTAAGTGGTGTCTTGAAAAATGCATTTAACAATTATCGCGGTCCGCAGCTGAACAATTGTGTGTTTATGTTGCCATTTTCATTTCGGTGGTTTTGCTTGTGACATTTAAAACGTGTGGTTTCATATGCACAATATGAATAAAAAGATAATAACATTAAAACACACACAGTATATTAATATCATAACATGAATTAAAAAATATCCAAAAACGAGTTGTTCTGGTTATCAACGGTCACGCGTTGAACCGACTGTGGTTTTGTTATCACGCGGCAGAATTATTAGGCCAAATATAAACCGACTACTTTACTACTTAACGTCCATTAGAAATTATTGAGATTTACAGGAATGCTTTTTACAAAGTGATTTCTACCCGGACAAACGGATTATCGTTCGGGGACACGTTTTGGCCGACTGCTACAGTGCATCAATTCGTTTTATCATATCTTTTCTTTACACTTCTCCTTTGTACTCTATAATCACATAGCTCATCTTAGATAAGTCATAATTACTCCCATACGATATATCTTTTGAGTATTTTGGAAATATAGGACTGGTGACTGTCATTCCTTCTTAACTTTTTATGTCAATGACCTGAATCGGTACTAATACCTTCGACGCGAAGCTGAAAAGCAATTAATTTTACCATGATGTGTTTATTATAAATATTATTTTTTGTTTTGTGTCTGCTGTCTTTACTTTTGCTTACTAATCATTATTTTTCAACGATACGTCAAAAGATCACAAATTGTATCTAGTTTAAAACATCCTAAAAAATTAAAAATTTCCATTGTCTCCTATAAATAGAATTAAAGCCTAAAAAATTACAATGTTTAAAATTGATAAATTTTTACTTTTTTTGAAACCTTATTTTTACTTTAAACTATCATAACTTTTTAAAAATCATAATTACCATTTATTTATAAATACCATATGTATTTTCCTTCCATTTGCTATATTTTTTTTTGGAAATCGACTCTTTACCTGCCCACAGGAAGAGAATTAAAATTCAGCTTAATTTTGAAAAATGTTCCGAAAATACTCTGAGTTTCAAACACATGATAAATTAAAACTATAAATTAAAAAAAATTGTGTTCGAAACTTTATTTTCTATATTTAAACAACTCTGTTTTATAAAAATTGTATTTTGATGTAAAAAATTATTGTTTTACTTATTGTTATAGTTTTTATACTCATTTTTTTCAATTATTTTTACTAATAATTTAGGACCAAATGGCATTGTTAAATAAAAACGGGGTAAGTAACCACCCTTAAAAAAACTATAAAAATTGATTATAGTGTAAGTTATAAATAAATATAAATATACAGTTTTTAATGTCAATCCAACAAGTAAATTAAAACGGAGGGAGCTGTCCTTCACAATAAGAAGGTCATAGCTACGAATGGTTTATAAAAAATTACAATTTTAATTTCATGATTAAAATAATAATGTTCTAACGTAGGTAAGAATGATCAAATTAAGAAAGTTAAATTTCTCCTATTTTTTTAATAATAAATCCATACTTAAATTTTTGATAAATTTTAATTTTTTTTAAATTTTTGTCATAGATTAAATGACGAAATATACAACTAATTTATAATTTATAATTTTTTAAAATTTCGCTATAAAAATAACAATACAATATAATGATACTAAATTTAATTAGGTTATAATTTAATCAGGACTTCATTGAAAAAATAGAAGTTGATATTGCTTTGGAATATTTCAAAAATTACTTCTAAAAATTAAACACTTTTACAGATTTGCATCGAAGCGTTTCTTATGATGGTGATTTTAATTATTGTCAAATATTATTTATACTTGTCCTAACTATACTGTGACTCCACTGTGCTGTGCTATATTTTTTTTTGTTTTTAGCTTATTCAAAAAAACAATATTTTTGCACTATTTACAAAACATAATTGTCATAATATTATTTTAATTTCACAATCTCTTAAAATATTGATTTTGATAACAGAGATTATTTTTCATTCGTGTGTTCCTTGTAAATTTGGTAAAAAAACAATTTATATTATATTGTGTAAAATACCCAATAATAATTTATATAATTTTTAAACTAGTACAGCTCAATATGTCATTTCACAGTTATGTAATTTTTATCGTATTTTATTATCTCTTAAGCCACACTTATATGTCCAACCCATAACGATGATGAATGAATATAAAAATGAGGAAATGCGATCCAACTGTAGATTGCTTTTTTTTTTAAACATTTTCATTATGCTGCAACGATGAATATTGCACGTTTAATTGAAGTACTCCACTGGCCATGAGTTCTACATCAACAGTTTTTCCGTGATTATAAAAAAATAAAAACTATGTTCCATACCGGTCGATTTAAATATTTTTTGATTACAATACAGCGAAGAGGCAAGATTGATTTCGTGAGATAATCTCAAAAATATAAGCTAATAGGGTTACACTCTTGCTGTAGGGATTTCAACTTCCATTACCGAACATGATATTCAATACATAATATTTTATTCAGTTAGCATGTCCTATTCTCCCGACCATCTGATGTTTCGAGGTTGGGCTACCCGACGCACGAGCGATACAGTTATCTTAGTGTGCGTACTTTTTCCAGGGAGTAGCCTGTGTCGCCGGCAAAGGAATGAAGACGGAACTTTTTGAAATTTTTAATAAGTGTATACTTTCGAATGTAAAGGCTTTATCTGACAAAACGACGCGATTAACTCCGTTATGTATAAGATTCACCTAGCCGACCCGAAGCGAAGGAGGTAAGTCGATAAAACGTCCAGTTAACCGCATAATCCAGACGGCGTGCAGAGGAACGCATCAGTGACATTTGAAATTTTCGTTAAAAAATACATAAAACATAATTCGATTCGTCGCCGAACGTGCTGGGAAACGTGACGGTCTACAAAAGCAATAGCTGCTCAAAATGATATTGTATTATCGGATCGGTGGCCGGCGGCAACGGTTTGAATACCAGACGAAAGATGGTGTGCGTGCGTGTGTATACGAGGGTGAGTCTTTAGGAAAACTACACAAGGGGTAAGGAAAAACACGGCCTTCCCCTATCTGGGCGACGGCGGCGGCCTGTACTGTATAAAATAAGGTGATTACCTTATCTGGCGATGAGCACTCTTCACGGTTGGATAAGCAATTTTTCACCACCAAACAGACTCTTTGCCGTGTAAACTCCTTCGTCGCCGTTATATTTTTTTCTTGTCTATCTGATCAATTCTTTTACAACAATGATTTCAAGAAATCTATCTACTCTTTTTTATCGTTTTTGACCAAACGCGCATTCAATTGTATTAATATAATGTTACTGTAATAGAGGATGTTGTTGCCTTTTCGGTTTAAACATTACACTATTTAGATGTAATTTTTATATGATAAGCGCTTAATAGTTTATGCCATGAGTGTTTTTTTTTTTTACTAAAATATCTGGCAAGTTCATGAACTCTTCTTAATTCGATAGCAACTATAATTTTTAATTATTCGTTAGACATGTAAAAATCAGATAGTAAAATGTAATCTAGTGAATCAGAGTACAACCATTCGAGTGGTGTCGGAAATTGTTCGTCGATTACTCATTTTTATTCATTGAAAATCCGTAAAATTTTCAAGGCTGTTACAACGACATTTTAACTATGTAATAGTGTTAATTTTCAAGATTATTTTTCCAAGTGTTATTGATTTTAGACGAGACTGTCCACCCGAACTTTGGACGTTCGAATAGGTCGCAATAGTATTTGAATACCAAACATTTTGCTACGTTTGTTGCGTATAACATGTAAAAAACACACTATAAGTTTGTAATTAATTATGAAACTAAAATAAAATGCGTTTAGTGTTATGTTCATTATTATGTAAAACATTACAATCAACACAGACCGCAAAGTTCATGCGGTCAACACTCATTTGAAATCTACAGTCAGGCAGATTACAAAGTATTCGATTATCAACTTTGTCATAAAATATTTGAAGCCTGTAATCGTAATTATTTTCAAAATATGACGATGACGCTTATTATTCTTTTTGATAACAGTATCGCATTGTGATTGAGGTCATCAGTAAAATTATAAAATAAAAGATTCTAATTTTTACTATTTTATGTGTAATTAACACTGGTGAAATAATTGTAGTCGTTCAACCACAATTACTACTGTGTTTATAACTTCGACAAAGATTAAAAACAATTATCCTTGCAAAAATTACTGAGGGACATTTTTTTCGCTAATAAAATTAATGTAAATTGACCGTGGCAAGTGTAAAAAAAAAACCTGTCGTGAATTTTTAAAGACAAAAAATATTTATGGGCTACAGAAAACCATGTTGTGATGTGTGAGCATTCGGTGACCAACCAGTATAAATCGTATCATTTTTTCGAACCAAATTCAAAAAACGTACCTACAAATATCGTGTAAATAAAAAAGCAAAATTTAAAACTCTTAATATGATAGTATTTTTTTTTTTTTGTGCGAAAAATATTGATTGTTAAATATAGATCAGTGTAGGTGTACGCTGTGTGCACACTAAAATATCACATTATTTGAATACACACACAGATAGGTAATTCGTACGCGAATAAAAAAGAAATCTACATAAATCATTGTCCAAATCTACTATAACCACGTCATCGTCTCAGATTTTCACTGCTACCGAACAGACCGCGTTAACCATCGTTGTCACAATGAAAATAATTTAAATAATAATTCACATTGAATGGGTTTTGTAGACGACGTACCATAGCCAAGCTGATGTTACGACCCAGATAACTCCAATATCTATAAGAAAACTATATAATAATAAACTAAGAAAACTACTAGTCAACCATATCTACTTGCCAATCGACTTTTATAAAGTTATTTAAGCACACACACACATACACACCTAGAAACCTTGAATTATTGTTTTATATTTTTGTTGTATTGTATTTCAAAAGCTATCCAATCTGTATGTTATCAATGTAACATTATTTCTTTTTTACTTTAGTACTAGGAGATATTCGGTAGTTTACTTATTAGTTGTGATAACTATTCTTCAGTCCGCTATTTTTGTTTGCCATTTACAGTATATGTAGCCTATGTTTTCTTTCAATTACGCCCGAAAATATAATTAAAAACTAAAAAATTTTGTTTAACGTCGACACAACTGTTTTGTGTCATCGAAATACTTAACTATTAAATTTTCGCTTGCACGTTTATGTTAATTGCACGTCTAAAACTAATGGTCATTTGGATTGTGAAGCATCTTTTGATGTGTCCATACTTATAAATATTAACGCGATTTGCAAGCCAAGTGTTTCTACAATTTTGAATTATTACCTACCAAACACGTTATTTTCCCACTGATATCGAAAACTTTTTTTTGGTTTTATTAAACCAAATAACAGGTTCGATAGACGCCAAAACGCGTTTATACTTGTGTCCATATGCAACACATTTTTGATATTAAAATATTTAATTGATTAAATTCATCACATTTACAATTGAGATGAACTGTACGTAAAAAAATAAATTGCGTTTTTCGTTTTATTATGTATGACATTTTCATATGCACATGTTGATTTCATTTAAATCTAAAATAATTTCCAAAAGCATATACGAACAATATTTATTCAATCAATGGATATTACAATATTAGCTTAGTCCGCAGGTAAAAAACACAAATATATACGAATAATATTTGTTTGTTCTGTATAATATATATTTTTTTTATCGAATGAGAATACCAACACGTGTCCTTATATTGTATGCTTGTTACACCGAAATCCCTTCAATCAAATCTTGCGCGATACGTCACTTTCTCCCTTTTCGCTGCCCAATCGTTCGGGGGGAGTTTTGATAGGAAATAAATATCTGCATAAGACAGCGGATACTCGACGTGGGTTTATTGGGATAAAACACCGTTGTATAAAATAGTATATTTTTTTTTATCGTACAAACACATATTTTTTTTTTTTTTTTTTTTTTGTGATACCGCTTTCCCAATTCATAACTTTTTTTTAACCCGTTTAAATTGACCGACCGTCATCTGATAACGTTTCACTGACGATCCTGTGGGATGACCCTTTGTGCTCATGACTGTCGTGTGGTGTATTTGTATCATACGACAGTGCATGATCTCTCTTCTACCCACTCTTCGTAGCGGGTAGTCTTAAACAGAGCAGAGGGGCCGGGCGATGAGTGTAAAATACCGTTTGGGAGATCGCGGCTACCGTTAGGATTCCTGGTGTCAGACGATAAAGGCGGTTGGCCTGGAACGCGGAGATAACGCAGCGGAGTCGATGGGTCGCCTTTATACAACAGTGGTACCCTATTTACGTATATCTCTGTACACCCTCTCGGTCTTTTTTCGGTAGTAAACGAAGGGGAAGGCTACCAGAATTAAACTCGCCTCAACACGACGTCAGGTAGTAAATTAAATTCATCACCGCCGTAGCTATGTCGCTCCCGTCGATTTATACTTCTTCCATTATCATTTTTTTCTCCTACCCTTTATCTCTGTCTCTGTCTCTGTCTCTCTCTCTCTCTCTCTCTCTCTCTCTTAAATTACCTTTAACAGATCACTGGTGCCGACCGATAATCATTTATTACACTTTAACCTTATGTATACACTCACACACATACTCATAATTACACTCACGGCTACACTCGGTGTTACCCTGTAAATGCTCGCGTTTATTCTTCCTTCCGCCCACACTCATTTATAACGCCACAGAGTTTGCAGCTGTGTCGCCGTCGCTATCTCCGATCGTCGTCGACTGGTTTGTTGTTTTTACTTTTAGAGTAATTTTTCTCTTTGTGCATCTCGCCGTCTCTGTTTCATTATCAGCGCTCTGGATTTATAATATTGAGATAAACTTACCCCATTCTTATCGCTACCTCACACGCCGTCTGTTACTGGTAATCTTTATCGTTCATTTTTATATATGATAGTGCGAGGCGTCTTTTTCGCTGCAGCCGAAGACATTTGTTTGTAATCGATTTCAGAACTTAATTTTAATGTAAGACTTTTTAAAATCTCCTGAAAATTGTTTAAATTTATTCTTTATGCTGTTCAGTTGAAATATATGTGCAGCGTTGGATATTTTTTCTTAAGTTATACAGAAAAAAGGTGAAAATGATGAATGTATGGATTTTCTGTTAATTTGTTTACTCTTTGGATTCATAGCGAATTAAACAAGTCGAGCTGGTTAATCTATGAGAAGTAAGAAGGCGGCTAACCTCTAAATAGAATATTTTATATTACTTATAATAATAATTTTATATATTATTGAAGAAAAAAATACGTATAGCTCGATAGTTAGAGAAGCGGTGTGATTAACTCGTGTATGTTTGTATCTAAAGAAAATCTTATGTAAATTTTATGTTAATGCTTGTCAAGTGTTGTATTTGTCACTGTGTTATGGTGTTTGGTAATCATGTTGAAAATGTGTTGTTGAAATATTCGTAGATAAGATTTCCGCCTAGTTGAGCAATATGCCGTAGAATCTTAACTTAAGTTTTTTCCTAGAATTATAATTTTTCTTAAAGTGATTCCATATGAATTGAACCGATTCTTTATAGTACCCGTGATCGTCAATACTTTTTATAGGAAGTTTGCGTTTATTTGTTTTTTATTTATTCACAATGTTCCTATCGTTAAATTGGTCATCTGTAAAAGAACTTTTTATGTATTACGATCATTTTTAATGTCTCGATTGTTGTTGTATATTTTCATCTCTCTAAACAATTAAAATGCAACGTGCGTTTATAAATTTATTTACTTACAAATCAAATTTTTTTTTTCGTAGTAACTTTGTTAATAATAATGCCTAGTATAAAAACAGCTGTACACAACGGAATAGTGCGAAATTCGCTTTTAATATTTCATTTTTTTTTTTGTTTTTTGGTCAATAATCCGATTAATATTTAGTTGTTATACTTTAGCCCGAGCAAGAGTTTATTTTCGGTCGAAGGTTTTAATCCGATATAACGTGCGGAATACGTGTCCGTCCAATTTCATTACGCACAAAAGGCGAATATACGAGAGATAACAGTTATTAGATAATAACGCTGTTCTCCTCCGCAGAGATAATGCATTTATGTATGTGAAAGGATTTCGATGTGTTGAACTCGACGAGATCGGGGTCAGATTACACTAAAGCTTGCCAGTGTGTTATATATGTATATATTTATTAGCGTCTCTTGCAAAAGGGCTCGTGTGGTAGTTGCCGTCCGTGTGTAATTTTTCATGTTTCCCTTCTGCACTAAAAACTTTTCGACTGGGCACGCGCGATAATGTTATACACACACACTAACCGCGTATAGATAACACCAAGTTCGAGCAAACACGTTTGTGTCGTACTATCGGTATGAGAACCTTTGAGAGCAGATAAGCGAGTGAAATGCTATCGATGATAAAAGGAAAAAAACTTCACGAGTTTTAATATTTGTCTGAGTGAGATAAGTGTACGAGATCTTGATTCTCGAAAAATCCCAAATGAGAATTCTTTTTAAATCATTTGTAGGTTAGAACAAAACAAAATTAGTTGAAGAAATGTGCATTGGTATTGATCTAAAGTTTGTATTGATGTTGACAATGTCCGGTCGAATTAGGTAGTTTTTTTTTTTTTTCAATTTTTATCTTTTGACTTGGGAATCCCAATACGAGGCATAAAAGCGCACGCACACGGCTAATCCGTCGAGTCTCGCGGGAGTGGAACGCACTAGCGATGTCTGGAGATGAGCCACTGATTTTGCTCGATGAAGCTAATTACTCGGAGTTTTGTCACGATTCGATTATCGCGTTCGCGTTGAGGTAACAATGCTCGTAAGTGGAGGCGGCGGAGGAACGACCGTTATCGGCGTCCGAAAACTGTTAAATCCCATATCGGGTACAGTCATCTCTTATAATAAACGTTAACTCGCTCTCTCTCTCTCTCTCTCTCTCCCAATCTCTCGTTGTGGTTTCCACATCATATCTGTGTAAAACACATACACACGAATTAAAATTAATGCTAGCCCTTATCGCCGGCACACGAACACGCGGTCGGTAAAACGTGTTTTCGCCTCGTTCGTTTTCTGTCGTACGAAGACATTATTTGTTTTACTGCCTTCCTCCACGTTCGATTAGTGTACACTTAATCGTTGCGATACAACGTATTTGTCCGATGAGACGATTTCCTACGTACTCCGGAAGATTCTACGACAGCCTGTCCTAAACAAATATGTGCGAAATGAAAGTAGTAAAGTAGCAGTAAAAAAATTGATCAATAAAAAAATATTTTAAGAAGAGTATTTTCGTACGATTCTGGTCAGTAAATATTGAAAACTTGGACCTCACAATGAGCAGCTGCTAAATTTTACACTTGACACTTTTGTACAATGTACGATAACGTTAATATAAAATATTTTAACTGTTATCTGCAGCTCGTACGAACAAGCAGACAGATTATTTTTATCTCCGGGAACCGAGTGCCCCACCTCCACCGTAAATAAAAAAATATAAAAACTACAACAAGTTAGGGATATTATGCCCGTAGCCAAGGATTACCCCGCACTCCGGTTGCTGTCGCTTGTAGGCGGCAATACTCTCGATAAGAGGTAGGTCTATTAAATCCTCTCGTCAGTGTGTTATTATTATCATGTGTATGAGTACTTTTTTATGGACCTTTCCTGTCCCACAGGATTCGAGTGTAGCTTACGATTTTAATGATTTACTGAGAAACGCACAGTTGATGTGCTTTCTAACGATTTACCTAGTAAAATCTATTGATAACTGTTAGAATATTTTCTCTTCGAATTAATTTTCTAACACATTAACACATTAGAAGATTATGTGCTATATCGTGATTGTTTTATTAAATAATTAAAACTAGAATGTTGAATCAAGTGAAAGTCATAAAGGAAAATTGTCCAGTTTTATTATTGGGAACAAACTTCATTGTTGTAGTACGTTAAGATTAAGTGTATTACTTAAATTTGATTAAAAAACAAGTTTCAAATTAAAACATGTTATATATACTAATCTTATAAAAATCAGATTTCTTATAATAAAATATATAAATGTTTTTTTTTTTTTTTAAAGTTTAGTGATTTTTTTGACAGTACTTAAAATCTTACTAATGTCTGATCCGATAAATAACTGACGTCGAAATTTTTTTATTGCATTAAACACATTTATTAAAGATGTAATATATTTTTAAAAAATTATCCAGAGATAGAACTTTTAAGGTCATCATGACTTATTTTTAAATTTCATTATTATCGTTTAATACTGATGACCTAGCTTTAAGGATGATAATATCATGTTATTTATGATTTTTTATCTGATGTTATGTTATATTCTTCAATTGCTGTTAATTAATCTTGAAAGTATGTTTTCCTAAAAATCAGAAGTGGTGTGACAATTATTATTTCATACTATGACGTTCAATCCTAATTGTTATTTTTACTGACGTCTAAATTTGCATTTAGTTAATGCTCAACATTCTTTGTTAGTTTGACAAAGAAATGATTGAACTAACTTTTTGTTTTATTTAATAGCTGGAGAAGACAATGAATGGACTAATGAAGAGGTCGCTAATGGTCCAGTGGTAGATGAAGATAATGGTGGTAACGAAAAAATGCACGTGGATATCGCCGACCCCAAACCGGCTAGTCCACCGGCGAAGTCACCTCCTGTAGCCGACTATCCTAAGTTGAGGCTCAACCCAAATTTGGCTACTGATCCTGCTAGGCGATCGCCACCCGAAGAATCATCACCTCCATCACTCCCCATTGAATCAACTCCTATAAATCAAAATAGTAATGTAGTTATCAGCGCTCCTAGAGGTAATTTTATTGCTTTGAGTAACTATTTTTCAAATGATTGAACTTTTCTAAGGTTCAGTACTTTTTTATTTTTATCGTAATGATATTTTCTTAAAACTTGTGTCCAATCCGATATAATTTACAGGTGACATGAGCTCGAAGTTTAAGTGTAATTAATATTTTTAAATATTTAATATACAAATTTTAGTAGATGTTTATGAGCTATTTTTTTTTTAATTATGAATATTATTTCTTTAATATTTTTTATAAAAAATATTTATATAAAGTTTTCAACAGAAAATTTCATACATTTTCCCTATAATCAATACTAATAAATTAAAAATGTACTCTATTAAAATAGTTAGTAAAATAATCTTTATCAAAAAAACTATAATTTCTTTACTTCCAAAAAAAGAAGTTTAATTCAATATTTAAGCTCAAGAATAACAAGTAAGAAGAAACTCATATTTTAATTGTGTATTAAAATGTCATTATTTATGTTTTCAAATATTAAAAAAAAATAGCTGAATTTTTTATTAGTGGCTTTTTTTATTTAATGTTTGACTATTTTCATAAGACCTGAGTAAACTAAAATTCATATTGTGGTTCCAACATCCAAAGCGTTTTTTTTTTAACAAAATTTTATATTTTATTATATTTGTAAACAATTAATTTTTGTTCGTAGCTGTACAAATATTCATATGCAATCCTTGTGGTATACGGTTCAGTTCTTTAAGTACATTGGATGCTCATCAAACGTATTACTGTTCGCGAAGGATAAAAAAAGGTGTGTAAATTTACCTACTTCATCACGACTCAATTGAAAATATTAATTCTGAAATTATATGAAACTGAATCATTTTTGTCGCAGATTCAGAATCGGATGATACTAAAACACCCATAGTGATTGTGGAAACTGGAGAAGAGGTGCTTTCCATGCAAATTAATGAATCAGACAGTCGATCGCCGTCTGCTGAACCATCCGCCAAGTCTATAAGAACTGGAAAGCAGTACAAGTGTCCACACTGTTCGTACAGCGCTGACAAAAAGGTAATTAAAGACAATTTGATGATTTATTTCTAAACATTTGAATTTCTACTCTTGGTTGGAGAAGACAATTCTTGAATCGTATTTAATCTCTTGTCATGATGTACGATACGGTACACAATGTACGTGGGTATATTGACGTTTTAACATCGACAAAAGTTAATTTTAAACATAGCGACAGCTGCTAATCTATGAAAAAACATTTCAATACACTTTGAACTATCACCCCGTATAGATATGGAAGTCTGTAGACGGGAAAGTGCCTCGTCTTCGGCCTCATAAATCTCTAAGCATTTTATCAGCTGCTGATTTATTGCCGGCAAACCTTATCGCCGTAAGAATACGCCGGCGTTAATTTATTAACCTCTTCGTTATCACATCACACACACACTCCTATACCAGCGTTCTGTTATCAGTTTTGAAATCAAAATCGTGTGATGCGGCTCTACTTAATCTAGGAAAAAAGTACTTGAGAATTGTATTATATTCGATTCTTCCTTTTGTTAGCCGACCGTTTCAAAAATCTAAAGAGTAAAAATCATTATTTACTTAGGCTATAGCATGATACATTTGTATATCATGAAGTTTTATGTTGCATTTTAGAAATATGAAACAATTTTTATAGTAAATAAATGTTAAATCTTGTTATACTAATGTGTATGGTTTAGAAAATATTTGAGTTTAAAACCGTAAGATTATTCTGTTGTCAGAATTGAATATGTTTTACTAGTTTTAGCTTTGATAAGTAGTTAAGAAGCTATTGTTTTTTTTAATTTGTTCACATATTCCAAAATATCACAATCGTTAAAAATTACATGTTTTTCATGTTTGACTATAAATTATGTAAATAAAATTTTTTTTTTAATTTCACAGTTCATAACGAAGTTTTGATCGACAATACTGCAATAAATTAACTTACTTTTGACACTTAATTTTATTGAAAATCTAATAATAATTTAATCATAGCAATATCCAAAAATATTTCTATTTAAATTTTGAATAATATTGTTTGTTTTTGAATTTTCAGGTTAGTTTGAATAGACACATGCGTATGCACTCTACATCTCCTGTAACAGTGCAATCGCCTCCGTGTACGGTATCGGCGACTGGTACAGACTCTGCGATGCCACCTCTATCAATGACGACCGCGACGACACTCGCAGAAAATTCATCGCTAGTTGATCGATACTGTCAAAACTGTGATATACGCTTCTCTAACCTACGAACGTACCAAGCTCACAAAACGCACTACTGTAATACCAGGCACGTGGTGAAGCCCACGCCGTCCATCTCTCCCACAGACGAACGATCACCACCGTCCATAGTGCATCAAAACATCGCCGTTCCACCACCTCCGCCACCCGCTTACCTAGCACTGCCTACCAACCCTGTCATCGTAGTTCCTTACGCGCTCGTTCAGAACGCGAGCGTTCTGTCGGCCGTGTCACCGGAAGCTGGTAACGCGCCGCCCGCGGACACGGCATGTATCGTTTTGTCGGATGGCACGCTGCAGCCCATTGCCCAGGCTTTGGTATCTGCTGAATTCAATCTCATGAGAGGTACAGAATTACCATTGAGACAGAACCGTACAGACTCAGAATCACCAACCGATTATTATTCACCGGTAAGATATAATAAGTTTCCACAATTTATGTTCTAAGAATTGCTCATTTAACTTCTTAAATACAGTAATTTTTTTCAAATTTTAAATAAATAAGAATGTATTTTATTTTAAACAAAAGTTCTTTACTATATACATTTTTAATTTTTGGAGTAATAATTATAATTGATCTATAATATATTTATCCGTGTAACTTATTTTTATTATATTTTATTGCAGCCTAAAAAAATGATGACGAATAATATCAATAATAACTATAACAATAGTAACGGATGTGCGACGACTGTTGTGGGTATTCGAGAAACCAAGCCATCTGTAGTTCGACCGTCTTCGCCTTTGGACTTACGATTAAGACCCGTATCAGTTGGCGGTGGAAGTAAGTCTTCATCACAAGATGACGGTGAAGAAGAAAAAGAAAACCGACGTAGTAACGGCAACGTCACTGATGCTGAGCACATCGTGTGTGCACCGTCCATACCTTGCATGATCATGTCACCTTCGTCGCCACTTTCAGACGACAAACACTTGTTGCAGCAACGTTCCCATGGATACGGCAGTAGTGAACGACTCAATGGTGTAATATTGAACCATAAAGCACGATCAAACGACTCGATTAACGTGGGGGCCATTGAACGAATTAACGGCTGCAAGTTTAGCGTTTCAAACTTATTACACGCTCCCGACCAGAAACCGGATGCCCGTCTGCGGTCGTCGCCAAATGAAGACAACGCCGCGACAACAGTAGTCGAGAATGAAGACGGTCAACCGGCATCGGGCCGACACGCGGCCCGTCGACAGCCTTACGTCTCCACACAGCAACCTCCACAACAGCTTTTCGTGCAACGCGGAAGCAACGAATTACATGTCAATCCGGCTGCCGTCGTTCTACCATACTTTCCACCAGAGATCACCCTCCGACTGGCCGCCGACATGTCTGTGCGATTGGCAAACGTGGCCAACCCACCGGAGGCCGGTTTACCAACTGCTCCACCTCCTCAATTCTTTTTGAAACAAGGTCCATCCAAATGTGAAAGTTGTAATATAGTTTTTTGCAAGTATGAAAACTTCTTGGCGCACAAAAGACATTATTGTGCGAGTCGTCCCCTACAATCGCCGTCTACCATAGCGACTGGTGAATCCGACGACCAGTTCAGTAACGCAGAACCCAAAACTAGCCCTGAAGGCTCACCGGGTCCAAAATCTGTGACTGTTGCTGCAGGTTCACCGCCATCGTCTAAAGACGGCCGTGGCGTTAGTCCCGCTTTGGTGGTCCCGCACAAGCCACCGATCATTCAGTTCATATGTTCTACGTGTGGCGTCAGGTTTTCGTCGTTTGATAACCTAACTACTCATCAAACATTCTATTGTCCTAACCGCATAGCTGCTGTTGTACCAGAACAGGAGAGACCGAGCAAGTGCACTAAATGCAAAGTAAGTAGAGGAGATCTTTAAAAGTGTATTTTTATATCTTTAGAAATTTGAAATAAACATTAGGTTTAAATTCCCTTTCTGTTATTATATGATATCCTAATATCATCTCATAACGAAATATTCAATTTTTTTTTTTTTATTCTACAGATGACTATAGAACCGAAT
Source organism: Daktulosphaira vitifoliae (assembly GCF_025091365.1). Lineage (NCBI taxonomy): Eukaryota > Metazoa > Arthropoda > Insecta > Hemiptera > Phylloxeridae > Daktulosphaira > Daktulosphaira vitifoliae. Next base: position 33,152,317 of record NW_026099573.1, on the reverse strand, counting down.
ACTCAACATCAATGTCAGACAAATTGTTGGAAGTGTCCTGTGTGTGGTGTTGTATGCCCCAGCGCTTCAGCAGCCCAAAAACATTTAGACAACCATAACGGCATCAGAGCGTTCGTTTGTACTATTTGTCAGTATAAAGGCAACACGTTAAGAGGTCTCCGTACTCACATTAGAATGCATTTTAATAAACGTCTAATATCAGAATTAACGGTAAATATCAACATATTTAGATTATTTATGCCTTGTGATCTAAATCGAAGGAGTTTAGGAGTGCCCGAACAAATTTTATACTTTTCAATTTCTATTCTAATCCATGAAAAAATGAATTTGTTTTTCTGAAAAATTTCCAAAATAATAAAAACTACACTTTTTTCGTACAAACTTATATTTTCAATATCGGAGTTAGTAATCGAAAAATCGTATTTTTATTTGAAAGTTTTTTAATCTTGGAAGCTTTAAATGTCAAATAACTCAAAAAATATCTTAAAGGTATTTTCATCATAGGCGAAGTCTGGGGGGTCTAGTAGAAGTTGCTTCTAATTCTGTCACGACCTCTCAGAAATTTTGAAACTTACAAGTAACTTTATATTGAAACAATTTTAAAGAGGGCAACAATCAAGTTAGATCCCGAAGCATTTTGTTCAAATCGCACCTACATTCTTCATGTTATAACTAATATTATAAACATTAGAACTTAAAGATACTTTGTTTTTTAAATTCGTCATCTGGCTAAATAATATTTAACTTCTGTGAACTTAGGAAGAGGACTACGTGACATGTTTGATCGACGAGAATTCTGTGGACAACAACGGGAAGTTACCGACAGCCTGCAAAACATCGCCCGTGGTTACAGATGACGCCCCCGCAGAGAGGCCGACGGTGATAGGAGTCAGTACGTCAGCCGTAAACCGGTACGAAAACATTGAAGAAAATAGTAGCGCGGAGGAGAAACCGTCGGTGGACGGTATGATCATCGTCAAGCAAGAACCGAACGGCAACGCGTTGGACAGGAGTGTGGACAGCTACGGACAAGATTCTGCTGTGGTGGCCGGAGAGACGTCGGCCAACGGCTGCCGCGACCGAGACGACGAAACCGCCGACAACAACGGGGCAAAATATTGCAAAGTGTGCGACATATCTTTTAACTATTTGTCCACGTTTCTGGCGCATAAAAAGTACTACTGCCGCAATAGTTCGGCCGAACATAAATCGTGTGCCGGGACCGAAAATAGCGCCGCCAAAACAGCGACAGTCAATTAGCTGACTAACGGTTTTCTTTTAATTGCCATGTGCGAACACACACTACTGTAGTCTTAAACTAAAAATCTTTTGCTTTGTAAATTGTTAAAAATCTTTGTTTTTTATTTAAGATATTATGTTTGTCGAACCCTTCGAAAACCCGTTAATAATTATATTATGAATTCGACGGAGAATGAATATATTGTGTTTATTTCAAGTACGTTGTTTGTTAATTGTTTGTTTTTTGTTTCATTATTTATTATAGCCATTATAAAATTATTTTATTTTTATTATAAATTATTATTATTATTATCAATGGTTCTAGTATAAAGGATGATAATTGTTTTTTTTTTTTGTTAAAAACTCAAGTGTTTACACTGTATACGTGTATTATTTTTACATTAATATTATGTATTTAGTAATGTTTAAACAGAGAGAAACCGTATGATATTCTTTCTTTTGTACAACGATATGTAATCGATATACATAGCGCTTTATTTAAATAATTTAATACTCAATATGAATTACGATATTATATAGATGTATATTATAAAATAAATATGTAAAGGGTTTCAAGAGTTACGTGTCCCGAAAACGATGGCCATAAAAAATAATTATTCATTCTCTATCGTTCTCGTTACACTAACTTGCAAAAATTCTGTATTTATGTATGTATTATTATACATATTATGTGTATATTATTCAAGGAAAAAAACGAAAATTTCAAATGTTTTTACTAGACTGTTGAATGATTTATATTATAAATAATAAAATAGACCTACTTATTATTAAAATTTGCCTATTGTTATTTACTTGTAACCGGTAATTCATAAATTTGACTTTTTTTAAAAAAATTTTATATTTTTTACATCACAAAACAAAACTAAAATTACATGATAAATAATGTGACTTATTCTTAAAATATTTAACGTCCAAGAGATTCTCAATTATAAAACTGTTCACAGTCATACAAATAATCTACTGCAAATTAAAAACATTGTATGTTTCTTTCTAAATACCCTTACAATTTATTTTTTCGTCGAGACTTATTAATGTTAAATCAATACCAATACTCTTTCTCCTTATTTTAATTATGTGTAATTCTATAGTACGTTTGCTGAAGCCATACCCAGCACGTATGTACTGATTCCTAATAGTCGTATGACTATTAGTTGTTGTCATTTTCGAAACACCGTTTGATCAAAATGATTCGAATTTGGCTGCCGTTTTTGTGTTATAATGTATTCTTCCGAGCAACGGTAAGTTTTTACCATAGAGTGTACGACTATTACAGTCCTTCGCTTTTAACACATATCTCTCTATTCTAATGAGGAAATTCTATTATTATATGATAAAACATTGAAAAATTAGCCAATGCTAGAAAACTTACTAAACGAAGTCCAATTTTCAAAATTTTTTTTTTAATGCAAGAGATGGACGACGTTATTCTAGGAAAATTGTTCGCTAAGATGAGAACATTTTTTTAGCATACCGCTAGTCTTTCAAAATTTTATCAAAAATACTCATTGCTGCCAGCGTTTTTCGATTTAAAACCTGAACATTTTACCAGGACTGCTCAGAGACATTTCAAGTGTACTCTGAAAATTTCATTGAAATCTGTTGATTTTTTACCAAGTTAAGTCTACGCGCATAATCTTTAGTAATATATGATTTTGTTTTGTGCATCTCAATTTTTTTTAAATTTTTATATTAGTTTACGTAGTTTTCACTAATAATACGGTATTTAAAAATTTTTTTTAATGCTTATTAAGTTTTTTTCGCCTATCTGTTTTGAATAATAATTAGTAGATTATTATGAAGTATAATTCTGTATTTTGTATTCATATTATTTTAGCTGAGAAGGTATTTATTAAAGGCTATGATATGTTTTTTTTATGATTGTTGCCACTTTTTCTTAGCTCTCAATGGACCGATTTATTTTAAAAATACATTAAAAGATCAATAATCGTAACTAGTTGTAAACATTGCTCTTAAAAGTTGATCAAATTTTCCTCGTTTCCTGTAAATGAGAGAAATCATTACACTTGAAAAATATGTGAATCAACACAATTTTTTTTTTTTAATACATTATATATAATCCTTTCATCCGTCATGCTTTTTTTTTAAATCGGACCACTTTCCCTATACAGTTGGAGTTTAAAACTTAAAACACGCATATAGAAACTACAATTTTTTCAACTTAATTTTTGATAATGTTTTATATATATATCTTAAATTAAAGCTTATCTAATATATTTTAATTATAAAAAAAAATTCGAACTTTACATTTTATTCATGGTAAAAATGGTATTAACATGTAACTGTACAAATCATTTCTTAAAAACCCAGCACAGGGGGGTCGCAGCACAGTGGTGACGTGGCATAGTTGGATCAAGTATAATGATATCTGACAGTGATTAAAATCACTATCATAAGAAACGCTTCGATGCAAATCTTTAGATAGTGTTTAATTTTAAAAAATTGGTGGATTATTCCAAAAGCTTCATAAACTGCTAGTTCCTTATTAATATCCTGATTAAGATAAAGTATGTCGAATGAAAAAGGGATTATTAAAAAATAGTATTTCCCATAAAAAAATTATATTGATCAATACACTTTTCAATAAGTTATAGCATTATAATGTTAAAAATGTAAAAAATAAAATTGAGAATTTTCACACAATAATAGCATTTGGTAGCCATTTTCACCTTGAAGATAAAATAAAGTCCGAAATTTTTTTTTACCATTATAAAGTATATTACATTAGCTTTACTTTAAGATATATATAAAAGTGTCAGA
>NW_026099573.1:33130550-33146937 GCF_025091365.1 Daktulosphaira vitifoliae | reverse complement strand
AAAAAAAAAAACATCTTAGTAAAACCAATACCTTCTCAGCTTCGCATCGAAGCTAAAATGATTTTCTTTAAATTTGGGGTTTTACAATTATAATCAATTTTATAATACGCTCAATTTAGTAAATATTTTTAACATCTTTTGAATGTTTTTTTTAATTTCGCATCGAAATTAATTTATTTTTATAATTAATTACACAGTAAAATCAAATCACTAAAATGAAATATATTTCAATGACAATTGAACAATATATACTTTGCTTAACTGAATTTTTATGCTGATTTCAAATATGAAATTAGATTATTTTTACCATAACTTTTTGAGATTATTACTAAGTAGAAAACGATTATTTACACATGAAATAATTATTTAAAATTAAAACTAATAATTTTATATTTATTATTGAGTCCCATAAGCGAAACTACTCTACCTTTGTGTTAAATCACGCAAAAAAAAAAAATGAAATGACTTTTCAATGACTAATGTTCTTTTTTTGGTTGTTGTGATCTAGTGAAACTTAGAGATCTTAGTCTACTAGTTAGATAAGGATATTAAGAATACAAATTAAATTAACTCTCCTAGATTTCGTTCTTCGATTTGCTATTAAAAATAGTCGAATCAATGTAGTAAGATCACATTAACAACTTTTTGATTACTACTAATTAATATTCAACGATATTTTTACAAAATACCAAATTTAAATTCTCATAAAATGTTCTATTTAATAATTTCAATATCACACTATTAGCACAGTTGAGCTAGAAAACTATTGAATATTTTTAAATTATAAGATTTCATAAAAATCAACTTTTTAAGATGAAAATAATAGGTTAAAAAAGAAATTTTTAATCGAAAACTTTCACCGATTATTTTTAACATATTAAAAGTCATAATTAATAATAATATGAAAATAAATGGTTCTGTTTTTATTATTTTTTTATGTAGATACTCGTATTTTACTAATTAGTAATAATCTTAATAAAGGGGTGATAGAAAAATCTAATTCTAGATTTCAAATCGATATAAATGGGTTTATAAAAGTATATTTAGGTCTCTGATGAAAATTACTTATATATCAATAAATTTAATCATAAGTAACAAATAATTTTTTTTTTAAGTATAACCTTTCAATTTTTACGCACGTTTGCCATATATAATGTTTATAATTTATCTGTAATTTTTACAATATTAAATTATTGATTAACAGTTTCATGGTAAATTTAATTACTATATTTAGTATTTATTCATATATTATTTTTATAAATCAAAGATCTACTTATCATAAATAGGACATAATTAAGGAAATAGCGGTTGATGTTATTTTTAGAATAATCCACCAATTTTTTTAAATTAAACAATACCTACAGATTTACATCGAAGCGTTTCTTATGATAGTGATTTTAATCACTGTCAAATGTCATCTATACTTCACTCAACTTTGTCACGTCCCCACTGTACCGCGACACCACTGAGCTACTGTTTTTATAATTATTATTTAATTTACAAGTGGGACTACTTTACTACTGGTAAACCGCTTTTGGAGTCATACTTTTTTTACACAACACAGGCCCGGCGTAGCTGTGTACTCCTATCTGTAAGAAAGAACAGTCCAAAGAGCCTAGGGCGGAGCACCAGCTAGGTGAAGCCTATCACTCAAATAAAAATGCTAAACATATTGCTAAAATAAAAATCTAAAAATAAACCAAATGGAATAACCCAGCCTTCTTTCAATTGTTTTCATATTAAAATTTATCATTTGTAGGCCCTTCAGACGTTCGAAGTAACGGACACCGGATACTTTGACTTGGAAGTCGCTGGTAAGCAAATTGGAAGAATGGAAATAGGTTTATTCGGACGATTGGCTCCCAAGACTGTGGAAAACTTTATAACAATACTCACAAAAGGTATCGATGGACAGACGTATGTCGGCACCAGATTTCACAGAATCCTTAAAGGACTTGTGATTCAAGGTTAGGTATAATTAGAGCTGAATTAAAATTTGTGAGGATGCTAAGACCTACAGTTTAGTAAATTAATTCTCAAAAATTGTTCCGTTTTTAATTTTTAGCATTTTGTTTATTATATTTTCTTTGAACCTGTCGAATATTTTATCTTAAAAAAAAATGCTTCAGTTGTTTTAAATAAAATACAAAAACACGTTTAGCAGTTTTTGTAAAACAGTCCAGTGTTTTATACCTTAAATTTCTAATACTGTCACAAGCAAATAAAAATAATTAATTATTTAATTAAATTTTTGCACGGAATTCTGGAAATCGTCACGTATATTAAGTATTTGTATCCTTTGGGATATACGTCCAATATTTAATTGGAATCTAAATAGTCGTACTGAATCAAATAAAAAAACTGTGGAAATTTCAATTTATATAACAAAATGTTATGCTTAATTAATACATTAATGATTAGTAACTTTATTTTAATAATTGATAGCTAATATTTTTACTGAAATAAATATTTATAATGGTTTCAATAAATATCTTATTGATTTTAATCAATTACCGTAACAGAACATGTGCTATAAAAATCGAAGTTACGATTGATCCAAGTATAGTTTTAATTACATAATAATAGACTGATTTTGTTAATTTTACAACTTTTATCAGAATATTGGAAAACCATTTATTGTCACAGCATAACTTTGAATTGCGAATTGATACCTTAACGAATAGTTAAATTTTATTTACACTATTTTGCAATGTTTAACATTAATATCTTAATTTAGCGTGGCTATACAATTGTAGTGTTTAGTTTATTAGGCTTATATGCTTTTTTAATTTCGATGTAATTGTATGGTCGTCCATTTTATAATATAGCGCCACTATGCCACTAGACCGGGTGCCTTGACAAATACGTTGCTCGTCACCGCGACCCGCGAGTCAGTCGAGCAATGTATGACGAATGGATTTTAGGCGGATGGTATGGCACCTCATCTTAAGGGTTCACAGCTTACATCCGTTATCATCTGTTATCTCTCTGAATAAACGGTTCTCTGTATATATAAGAAAACTATTATGTGATATGATTGAGAAATAATAAGTCAGGTTGCTCAGTAGGCATAAGGAAAACTGTATTTGATTCGAATGTCATGTACATATATCAATATTACCATTAGTATTGTGATAATCCATAAGGCGGGATGCAGGATACCCTGTCAATTGGCTTCAGGTCGGTGGCATAACATCAGCAACAAAGTCATCGTGATGATTTTTTAACACCAAATCAACTCTTGAAGTTGAAGATACACAATAGAACATCGTGTCAAAAAATTTGTCTCTTTGTGATTTAGGTTCATGGCGGGTGTCAATTTTTTCAATGTACATTTTAAATATGTAATCTTAGTGCCAAGTATTCTTTTGTTTTTCGTCTTACGCAATACTTGTTCAACTATATTTTTACGTTCCGTCGTTCTAATGTGAATTCAAATGTTATCATAACGGCAGCCGTGTCGTGCCGGTCGTTCAGCAAGTCACTGATACTTATCTAGTGCCGCCGCCGTTGAAATCGGTTGGGTTCTGCGCAACTCGTATGGACACGGCGGTCGCTTATCTGCAATTACAATCTCCAGCCAATTTTTTTCGACTGCCTGGGCGAGTTTTTTAGATTTGTATCGAGAACACGATGACTATCGGATGCATTAAATATTGTAAGTTAAAACGCGACTTGTACACGCCATAGGAATGGTATCTACACGCTGGCGTTGTCATTAGATTGGGCCAAACTGATTATTAACATTTTATTTTTGTTTTGCATTACTACGAATTTTCTTATCTGATTTATATTTTTCCATACACTGACTGATAATATTCGTGTTATTATTCCCAAAGTTTGTACATTATTTAAAGTAAATTTTTTTCTTACAGAACTTAACACAAGTGTCTCTTATAATTCATGATTTCATCAAACCTTTTTCTTGATATTGTCTTTCAATGAACATCTAAATTTTAGCCCGTTATCAGCTAATAACATTCTATAACTAACTACAAGTTCATTAACTTTGAACACAAATCTAATATGTTTACTATAAATATTTCCTTAATAATAAAATCTTATATTTTTTTAGTGAATATTTTATGAACGCTAATTAAACGGCTAAAAATTACTTTTTATAATCACTTGGCATGTTTATACTTATATTTGATATAGATCTAATGTAAGCTTGATCATTTTCAGGAATGGTTAAAAATTTTAAAAAGTGTGGGTTAAAATTTGAAATATTGAATATTACTTAATAATTGTAATACTGTATCTTTATTGAAGGTGATACGATACTAACAAATATGGTTCCTACAATACTTAGAGACTTACAGAATCATTTTGAATAATGATTACATTTTCATAAATTTCAAGAAAACAGAAGAATTCTACATTGCAAATTTGCTTTATGCTGTAAATATGTTAGATCCTATGTAAGTAATTAATAACCTGCAAAACAGCTCAGATTACTGATGGTGTAGATGAAGGCATAATTTTAGCTGAATTTGCTCAGTAAAAAGATTATGGAGCAAATTATTAGTCTGGGATACTGATAACAAAACATCAGCTACTACTTGGTAGAATGATTTGTGTTCTTCCTCTATGCTATTTAAAATTGCGAAAAAAATAATTCAACAACCTACATTTTAGCTGCACGTGAAACGATATTTAACTCGTATGGAAATTATATTTACACTTCAAAGGCTTATTATTGATCGTGCTTAGAAATTAGTATATATCAATTATAATCATAATTTAAAACTTTTGAAAAAAAAAGAGAAATTAAGGCTATAATTGATGATAATATAGTCGATTGTCCCTTACAATCAATGCCTGCCAAAATAAAAATCAAGGTATAAGATTTCAAATGAATGAGAAGAAAAATTAAATTTTATAAATACCTATGAGTATCTAAGTTCTAAAAAATAACTATCAACTATTACTGATTTTTGTTGTTTTATTTTACTATAAAAATAGTTTTATGTAAAAAAAATATATAACGGTTTAATTTATATACTTAATCTACAATTTCTAATTTTTTCACTACTCCCTATGTACAATTTTAGTGTGCATTATATCTTTTATTTGTATACCCGTAAAATATTATTATCTCTGTTCAACTTTATTATCTATATAACTATAACTTAATGTCTCTACTAACTTGTATAATTGCTAAGAAAGAATCCTTAACTGCTAAAGCAATCAATTCTAATTTTTAGATAGTATTTAATTTTAAAAAATTGGTGGATTATTCCAAAAGCAACATGATCTGCTAGTTCGTTATTAATATCCTGATTCAGATAAAGTATATCGAATGAAAAAGGGATTATTAAAAATTATTATTTCTCATAAAAAAAATTATGTTGATCCATACACTTTTCAATAAGTTATAGCATTATAAAGTTAAAAATGTAAAAAATAAAATCGAAAATTTTCACACAAAAATAGAATTCGATAGCCATTTTCATCGTGAAGATAAAATAAAGTCTGACNTACACTTTTCAATAAGTTATAGCATTATAAAGTTAAAAATGTAAAAAATAAAATCGAGAATTTTCACACAAAAATAGAATTCGATAGCCATTTTCATCGTGAAGATAAAATAAAGTCTGACANTTATGCTGATTTCAAATATGAAATTAGATTATTTTTACCATAACTTTTTGAGATTATTACTAAGTAGAAAACGATTATTTACACATGAAATAATTATTTAAAATTAAAACTAATAATTTTATATTTATTATTGAGTCCCATAAGCGAAACTACTCTACCTTTGTGTTAAATCACGCAAAAAAAAAAAATGAAATGACTTTTCAATGACTAATGTTCTTTTTTTGGTTGTTGTGATCTAGTGAAACTTAGAGATCTTAGTCTACTAGTTAGATAAGGATATTAAGAATACAAATTAAATTAACTCTCCTAGATTTCGTTCTTCGATTTGCTATTAAAAATAGTCGAATCAATGTAGTAAGAGCACATTAACAACTTTTTGATTACTACTAATTAATATTCAACGATATTTTTACAAAATACCAAATTTAAATTCTCATAAAATGTTCTATTTAATAATTTCAATATCACACTATTAGCACAGTTGAGCTAGAAAACTATTGAATATTTTTAAATTATAAGATTTCATAAAAATCAACTTTTTAAGATGAAAATAATAGGTTAAAAAAGAAATTTTTAATCGAAAACTTTCACCGATTATTTTTAACATATTAAAAGTCATAATTAATAATAATATGAAAATAAATGGTTCTGTTTTTATTATTTTTTTATGTAGATACTCGTATTTTACTAATTAGTAATAATCTTAATAAAGGGGTGATAGAAAAATCTAATTCTAGATTTCAAATCGATATAAATGGGTTTATAAAAGTATATTTAGGTCTCTGATGAAAATTACTTATATATCAATAAATTTAATCATAAGTAACAAATAATTTTTTTTTTAAGTATAACCTTTCAATTTTTACGCACGTTTGCCATATATAATGTTTATAATTTATCTGTAATTTTTACAATATTAAATTATTGATTAACAGTTTCATGGTAAATTTAATTACTATATTTAGTATTTATTCATATATTATTTTTATAAATCAAAGATCTACTTATCATAAATAGGACATAATTAAGGAAATAGCGGTTGATGTTATTTTTAGAATAATCCACCAATTTTTTTAAATTAAACAATACCTACAGATTTACATCGAAGCGTTTCTTATGATAGTGATTTTAATCACTGTCAAATGTCATCTATACTTCACTCAACTTTGTCACGTCCCCACTGTACCGCGACACCACTGAGCTACTGTTTTTATAATTATTATTTAATTTACAAGTGGGACTACTTTACTACTGGTAAACCGCTTTTGGAGTCATACTTTTTTTACACAACACAGGCCCGGCGTAGCTGTGTACTCCTATCTGTAAGAAAGAACAGTCCAAAGAGCCTAGGGCGGAGCACCAGCTAGGTGAAGCCTATCACTCAAATAAAAATGCTAAACATATTGCTAAAATAAAAATCTAAAAATAAACCAAATGGAATAACCCAGCCTTCTTTCAATTGTTTTCATATTAAAATTTATCATTTGTAGGCCCTTCAGACGTTCGAAGTAACGGACACCGGATACTTTGACTTGGAAGTCGCTGGTAAGCAAATTGGAAGAATGGAAATAGGTTTATTCGGACGATTGGCTCCCAAGACTGTGGAAAACTTTATAACAATACTCACAAAAGGTATCGATGGACAGACGTATGTCGGCACCAGATTTCACAGAATCCTTAAAGGACTTGTGATTCAAGGTTAGGTATAATTAGAGCTGAATTAAAATTTGTGAGGATGCTAAGACCTACAGTTTAGTAAATTAATTCTCAAAAATTGTTCCGTTTTTAATTTTTAGCATTTTGTTTATTATATTTTCTTTGAACCTGTCGAATATTTTATCTTAAAAAAAAATGCTTCAGTTGTTTTAAATAAAATACAAAAACACGTTTAGCAGTTTTTGTAAAACAGTCCAGTGTTTTATACCTTAAATTTCTAATACTGTCACAAGCAAATAAAAATAATTAATTATTTAATTAAATTTTTGCACGGAATTCTGGAAATCGTCACGTATATTAAGTATTTGTATCCTTTGGGATATACGTCCAATATTTAATTGGAATCTAAATAGTCGTACTGAATCAAATAAAAAAACTGTGGAAATTTCAATTTATATAACAAAATGTTATGCTTAATTAATACATTAATGATTAGTAACTTTATTTTAATAATTGATAGCTAATATTTTTACTGAAATAAATATTTATAATGGTTTCAATAAATATCTTATTGATTTTAATCAATTACCGTAACAGAACATGTGCTATAAAAATCGAAGTTACGATTGATCCAAGTATAGTTTTAATTACATAATAATAGACTGATTTTGTTAATTTTACAACTTTTATCAGAATATTGGAAAACCATTTATTGTCACAGCATAACTTTGAATTGCGAATTGATACCTTAACGAATAGTTAAATTTTATTTACACTATTTTGCAATGTTTAACATTAATATCTTAATTTAGCGTGGCTATACAATTGTAGTGTTTAGTTTATTAGGCTTATATGCTTTTTTAATTTCGATGTAATTGTATGGTCGTCCATTTTATAATATAGCGCCACTATGCCACTAGACCGGGTGCCTTGACAAATACGTTGCTCGTCACCGCGACCCGCGAGTCAGTCGAGCAATGTATGACGAATGGATTTTAGGCGGATGGTATGGCACCTCATCTTAAGGGTTCACAGCTTACATCCGTTATCATCTGTTATCTCTCTGAATAAACGGTTCTCTGTATATATAAGAAAACTATTATGTGATATGATTGAGAAATAATAAGTCAGGTTGCTCAGTAGGCATAAGGAAAACTGTATTTGATTCGAATGTCATGTACATATATCAATATTACCATTAGTATTGTGATAATCCATAAGGCGGGATGCAGGATACCCTGTCAATTGGCTTCAGGTCGGTGGCATAACATCAGCAACAAAGTCATCGTGATGATTTTTTAACACCAAATCAACTCTTGAAGTTGAAGATACACAATAGAACATCGTGTCAAAAAATTTGTCTCTTTGTGATTTAGGTTCATGGCGGGTGTCAATTTTTTCAATGTACATTTTAAATATGTAATCTTAGTGCCAAGTATTCTTTTGTTTTTCGTCTTACGCAATACTTGTTCAACTATATTTTTACGTTCCGTCGTTCTAATGTGAATTCAAATGTTATCATAACGGCAGCCGTGTCGTGCCGGTCGTTCAGCAAGTCACTGATACTTATCTAGTGCCGCCGCCGTTGAAATCGGTTGGGTTCTGCGCAACTCGTATGGACACGGCGGTCGCTTATCTGCAATTACAATCTCCAGCCAATTTTTTTCGACTGCCTGGGCGAGTTTTTTAGATTTGTATCGAGAACACGATGACTATCGGATGCATTAAATATTGTAAGTTAAAACGCGACTTGTACACGCCATAGGAATGGTATCTACACGCTGGCGTTGTCATTAGATTGGGCCAAACTGATTATTAACATTTTATTTTTGTTTTGCATTACTACGAATTTTCTTATCTGATTTATATTTTTCCATACACTGACTGATAATATTCGTGTTATTATTCCCAAAGTTTGTACATTATTTAAAGTAAATTTTTTTCTTACAGAACTTAACACAAGTGTCTCTTATAATTCATGATTTCATCAAACCTTTTTCTTGATATTGTCTTTCAATGAACATCTAAATTTTAGCCCGTTATCAGCTAATAACATTCTATAACTAACTACAAGTTCATTAACTTTGAACACAAATCTAATATGTTTACTATAAATATTTCCTTAATAATAAAATCTTATATTTTTTTAGTGAATATTTTATGAACGCTAATTAAACGGCTAAAAATTACTTTTTATAATCACTTGGCATGTTTATACTTATATTTGATATAGATCTAATGTAAGCTTGATCATTTTCAGGAATGGTTAAAAATTTTAAAAAGTGTGGGTTAAAATTTGAAATATTGAATATTACTTAATAATTGTAATACTGTATCTTTATTGAAGGTGATACGATACTAACAAATATGGTTCCTACAATACTTAGAGACTTACAGAATCATTTTGAATAATGATTACATTTTCATAAATTTCAAGAAAACAGAAGAATTCTACATTGCAAATTTGCTTTATGCTGTAAATATGTTAGATCCTATGTAAGTAATTAATAACCTGCAAAACAGCTCAGATTACTGATGGTGTAGATGAAGGCATAATTTTAGCTGAATTTGCTCAGTAAAAAGATTATGGAGCAAATTATTAGTCTGGGATACTGATAACAAAACATCAGCTACTACTTGGTAGAATGATTTGTGTTCTTCCTCTATGCTATTTAAAATTGCGAAAAAAATAATTCAACAACCTACATTTTAGCTGCACGTGAAACGATATTTAACTCGTATGGAAATTATATTTACACTTCAAAGGCTTATTATTGATCGTGCTTAGAAATTAGTATATATCAATTATAATCATAATTTAAAACTTTTGAAAAAAAAAGAGAAATTAAGGCTATAATTGATGATAATATAGTCGATTGTCCCTTACAATCAATGCCTGCCAAAATAAAAATCAAGGTATAAGATTTCAAATGAATGAGAAGAAAAATTAAATTTTATAAATACCTATGAGTATCTAAGTTCTAAAAAATAACTATCAACTATTACTGATTTTTGTTGTTTTATTTTACTATAAAAATAGTTTTATGTAAAAAAAGTATATAACGGTTTAATTTATATACTTAATCTACAATTTCTAATTTTTTCACTACTCCCTATGTACAATTTTAGTGTGCATTATATCTTTTATTTGTATACCCGTAAAATATTATTATCTCTGTTCAACTTTATTATCTATATAACTATAACTTAATGTCTCTACTAACTTGTATAATTGCTAAGAAAGAATCCTTAACTGCTAAAGCAATCAATTCTAATTTTTAGATAGTATTTAATTTTAAAAAATTGGTGGATTATTCCAAAAGCAACATGATCTGCTAGTTCGTTATTAATATCCTGATTCAGATAAAGTATATCGAATGAAAAAGGGATTATTAAAAATTATTATTTCTCATAAAAAAAATTATGTTGATCCATACACTTTTCAATAAGTTATAGCATTATAAAGTTAAAAATGTAAAAAATAAAATCGAGAATTTTCACACAAAAATAGAATTCGATAGCCATTTTCATCGTGAAGATAAAATAAAGTCTGACATTTTTTTTTTCATGATAAAGTATATTACATTAGCTTTAATTTAAGATATATATAAAAGTGTTAGACCTTCCGGAACATTTTCAAAAATCAAGTTGAAAAAATTAATTTTTTGTGAAAAAGTTGCCATTTTAAATCCCCCCCTGTAGGCAAGTAAAGGGTCACATATAAAAAAAAAATATACCAAATGAAAGGTAATGATATCATGCATCTATATAAAAAAATTTTTTATTGATTCGGTTATTTTTAAAAAAGTTATAGCAATTTTAAGTAAAAAATATTTCGAAAATTAGCGATTTTTAAATTTATAATTTTTTTGGAGGTTTCCCCCCATTTACGGGGAAAATTTTACAATTTTTGAGGGTAATGTCTTGGACTAGATACGATTTGTGATCTTTTGACGTATCATTGAAAGAAATCGGTTCGGTGAGAGCTGAGAAAAAGTGGTAACAGACACAAAAAAAAAAAAAAAAACACATCTTAGTAAAACCAATACCTTCTCAGTTTCGCATCGAAGCTAAAATTTTATGAATTTTGGATTTAATAGTCGATCACTACTAGAAACAAAGTTTTCGGTTAGTTTTCATTTTAAAGTACATTGTAATAGCTTTTATTTAACCCAAGTTCAAATAACACAGGTTTTTTTATAACATAATCAAAAATTGACAAAAGAAAAAATGTCTGCATTATATTTAAGCTCTCTACTAGTACTTGGTTTAATGATAGGAATTTCAAAAAAAGTATGGCAAAAAAAAACTTAAATTTCTAATATATTGCCAGTATAAATTTCGTTATGATTTTTGCAGTTGACAAAAATGTATTTAATTATAAACAATAACTTAGTAAATATACATAATTTAAGTATTTTATATTCAGTTTGTTCAGTGTGTCGTAATTTTTATTACCTTTAATTTTAAAAGAATAGATAAAATAAAATGGTCATCAAAATGTCCAAGTGGAACTAAAAAAAATTGTTTTCGACGCAGTGTAAATAATTAAGAGTACGCTAAATAAAATTTTAATACTAAAATTTCTATTAAAACCAACCTACTTGACAATAATATAAAACTACATAAAAATTATAGGTGGAGATATTGTTAATAACGATGGAAGTGGTTCAATAAGTATTTACGGAGACACGTTTCCAGATGAAATACTGACAATAAACCACACAGAAATGGGATTCGTAGGCATGGCCAATTCGGGTAATTTTCTATTATGTTGATTTCTATGCTATGAAATTTAGTAGTCTCGCAGCCTTACGGAGATATACTTGCATGTTTTGTGATGACTTTTCAGGAAAAATTTGGTTGAGTGATTTTATATTATGAATTAAGAACTATCCTACAAACACTATGATTATTTAAAACAAATGCACTACAGATAAATACCATTGCAAATTATAACTACTAAAATGTTTTTAACGTCTAAAAATAATTGATACACACACATTATATTATAATATGTTAAAAAATTAAACACTAATCTTCGATTTTTAAATGTTTACCAATGAAAACATAACAAATAATTATGCTAAAATTTACAAAAAGTATCAATTTAAAATGAATTCCTTTAAATTATCTATACTGAAAAATCAGTATCATTACTTCCATGCAACGTCTTAAAAGTACAATTTGTACTTACATATTTTAATGATTAATTATGTTAAGACTAGAAATTTCTATTAACGCCTAAGTGTTACAAGAAGTGTTGAATTCAGGTATACTTTAGATGATACACGAGCCCCCATCAAAACTAAGCTACTTTTAACATTTTTTAGCGATTTTTAGTCAATTATTGAATTTAAAACCTTTTTTTTATCGTTCATAAACTTTTATTTGTAAAATGAATATTTTTTTTTTTTGCCAATGCTTATCGAGCCCTCCATGGAGAAAATATCTGAATTCAATACTGGTTATAAGAAATATCCATTAATATATTAATGTTTAGTGTTAAGAAAGTATTTACAATTTTAATCACAAGTTACTTTTCAAAATTTGTTACTAATATAAAAAGAAATCTGATCATCTGCTTGTTGGTCAATGTTCCGTCAGCGATCAATTTATTAAATTTTTACTCTTTCTTGATACCACTAATCCGTGTAGTGATCACTGGGTGTAAAACACCAGTTCGTCATGTTTAATTGAATATCGTAACCATAATCTATACAGTGTTTTTAATTGAAATGTATGATAGTGTCTAGAAATTTAAAGAGGAAGAGTAGAAGTTGAGGAATTTATAATTTTATAAACCAATGATACTTCTGCAAAGAATAATGTGATTAATTGCAACTGTCAGAATAATATTTAGGACCAGATACAAATGGGTGTCAGTTTTATATTACAACTAAACCATTATCAAGGTTGGACGGAAAACATGTTGTTTTTGGAAAATTGGTCAACGGACTGGATATATTGTACAAAATTGAACACCTTCCGACCGATGCTATTGGACGGCCTAACATGGAAATCCGTATTAAAAGTTGTGGACTCCTAGAGAAAAAACCTCCTTACACCATAACAGATCATTCGAATAAGTGAGTCTCTGATTAACAATTTAAAAATCCTTCTAATTAAGGATTCTAAACCTTAAGGAAATAAGAATATATTTGCTAGTTTTTGTAACCATTTTAAAATTGTTAGTTTCACCGTGATAATTTGTATATTCATAACAATAAATGTAATTTTCTAAATTTTTTACAATAGCTAAAAAATCTCTCTTAAAACCACCCCTTATATATTATATACCATCCCTTTATATGCCTAAGTCCTTATTGTACTGGTTTGACTTTTGTAAGAAAATAGCTATGCCTATTAGTCAGTGTTAGCGCTAAATATTGCAGGACCAACGCAAAAACTTTTTTTTGCTTTTTATTTATGTGTTTATTTATGATTTTCATAAATCCTAAGTCAGTGTATTGGTAGCTTTTTCTTCCAGCCGGCTCTCCTATTAGTTGTTTATTTTTTTATTACGAAATAAGCTAAAATGTTAATTACATTTTTTTCTAGATTAGAACTTTGGAAATGGATTAAGGCATCATCAATTCCTCTTACAATGTCTACATTAATTTTAGGACTGTTTCAATGGATGATTATTCAGATGAATAAAGTAATAAATTGACTTTATGAATGATGCTATACAAAAAAATAAATAAATATTTATTTACTTTATCTATTTATTATTTACTTATCTTTAAATCAAGATTAACCCTTTTAATTCCAATTGCCATCTCAATGGCATTCATTTGTTTACTTATTTTTGGTGCTCTAAGCTATTAAATAGTTACAGAATGATGAATTAAACACCTGGATATGCGTCTCGATGACATCTCACAAGAGAAATTATAAAAAAGATAAACCGTTATTATTTTAGGTGATAATTCGAAAAAGCCAAATAGTTTTTATTTCTGAAAATCCTTATTTACAATGAGCTGATGAAATTTCTCTATCTTTATTAAAAGTAAATTAGTAAATTATGTATTAAGACTAAATTTTACAAACATGTTTATATACTCTGCTGAATTATACTCTAATTATTGTTTATTAAACAAGTTTTAATGATTAAATTTGATTTAAGGTTTTATTTTAACACTGAATTTGAAACTACAAAATAAATTCTAATGAGATTGATACCGTAACTTAATATTTCAATATTAAGTACTAAAAAAAAAAAACAATAATAATTTTTATTGTAGTAACAAATTACATAAAGTGAATTATTTGTAAAATTCTACAATAAATTTGTTACATTGACATGGTTGCTGAGCAATAGCAGCCGGTAATCGAATGTATACCAGAAATCATGTACAAAAAAGAAACACACTATGATATTAGACCGCGCGAATAAAGTCAACATAGAGACAAATCTTATCGCTAGGCCATCACGAACTTATGATTCAGATTCCAATACACTTCTGTATAGGTTGATAATGTGTATGTGGCTGGAGGAACATAGAACAGTATCAAGACATCAAGCAATAAATTAAATTTACACTATTTTCATATTATTGTCTCATTATAAATTCAGTATTTTTTAATATTAAATTAAAATAAATTATAAACTATAAAATAATTAACAAGAAATTTGATAAAAAAAAATAAAAAGTAATCAAATAGGGAAAGTTTTCAGTCTTTTAGTACTAGGTGCA
Organism: Daktulosphaira vitifoliae; assembly: GCF_025091365.1. Taxonomy (NCBI): domain Eukaryota; kingdom Metazoa; phylum Arthropoda; class Insecta; order Hemiptera; family Phylloxeridae; genus Daktulosphaira; species Daktulosphaira vitifoliae. The sequence goes on along the minus strand of NW_026099573.1, from coordinate 33,131,977 downwards.
TGGAAAAATGCAAAATAACAATAGTATTCTGTCAAAAAATAGAAATTCAAAGTAAAAATGTTTGAAATGCTATTTACAAATAAATTTTTGTGTAATAGTATTTATGTAACAAAACTATAATTAATTTAATAATATTGTTATGTCATCTATACATTATTTTCGAAAAAAAAAAACAATATTAAGAAACAACATAGTTTTGATGAAATTAACAAACATGATTTTAATTTTAAAATATAATGGTAATATGAAACTATTCATTTATTAAAAGAAAAATGTTTAACTTNTATAATGGTAATATGAAACTATTAATTTATTAAAAGAAAAATGTTTAACTTTGATTTGTAGTGGATGTATGGCCTTTAGGACCAAAATCTGGAGTTTTTTTGTTGGACAAATTCATAAAATTTTTTTCAACCCTAATGAGATCCATATAAATTTGGGTTGATTTGCAATCAACTATTCTACAACATTGTTGCATAAACCATAAAAATGAACNACTATTCTACAACATTGCTGCATAAACCATAAAAATGAACTAGGTAATTGTTCATCAAAAACTTTATTTATTTTAGTCATATTTGTATTTTTAAGAAATTTTATTTTATAGTGAATAGACCAATAGTTTATACCTGTCCCTAAATATATTGAGTTCTGTTTTTTATTAATAAAATCTAATGTTTCAATTTTTTTAGTCTGAGTTCTCTCTATTGGCCAATCGATTAGTTGTACATTAACTTTAGCTGTAGTTGATAAATGTTTACCACTATATGGGTCCGATAAATCTTTTTTCTCATTTTTTCTTTTGATGTAGTGTAGAGGTTTATCAAATTTTATATCTACTGGAACTCTGCAAATTCTTGATAAATTTTTTAATCTAAATTAACAATAAAGTATTTTTAGAAAAAAAAAAGTATCTATTAATATATTTATTAAAAACAAACAATATTGTTATGAATGAGTTGAAACTTTTATGGNTAATCTAAATTAACAATAAAGTATTGTTAGAAAAAAAAAAAGTATCTATTAATACATTTATTAAAAACAAACAATATTGTTATGAATGTGTTGAAACTTTCATAGATTGTCTTATTATTTGAAAAGCTTGAGGATTTATCCATGTTTGCAGTTGATTGCTGACGTTTCGGACTCATTGCAGAGTCCGAAACGTCAGCAATTAACTGCAAACATGGATAAATCCACAAGCTTTTCAAATAAAACAATATTGTATTTAACATATTGTTTATTATCAAAAATAGTGAATTTTATACCATTTAATCACAATTTAATTTTTTGCAAGACTCATTTATAGATAAATTAATTAACTAGCTTATAATTTTTAATTTTCTATGTTTGTGAAGAAACATAAAAATGAAAAATGTTCAGTTCTTCTCACTAGCAATATATTAAATATATATAGAGACTTTATT
>NW_026099573.1:33118960-33130450 GCF_025091365.1 Daktulosphaira vitifoliae | reverse complement strand
TTGACTTTTTGTATTATACTAAAACATAAGCTTATTTAAAAAATATATATATTTATAATTTTATACCTTTCTTCATTAGTTAAATATGATATGTCAGCTTTGGTGAAATCATGACGTAATATACTACTAGCATTTTCAGTCAATCCCATTGGATGAAAATCAAATATCCATTTAANGTCAATCCCATTGGATGAAAATCAAATATCCATTTAAGTGTTGAGGTAAGTGGTTTAGTAGAATGAGGTATTTCTCTGTAACTTTGACTTCTTTCAAAATTTGGCAATGACTTCAATAAACATTCAGTATTGTCTTTAAATACATTATTTAATTGATACTCTAAAAGTAAAATAGGACAATAAAAAATTAATATCTTCATTTGATTTAAAAATATATTTATGAAGTATAATGCCGTTTTATTTATAATTTTTAAGTAGTTTAATCTATTTAATTTAATTTCTATATGAAAAATAAATGATAATTAAAAATTTTAATTAAATAGAGATTTATGTTATGTAATATACATTACATATGTAAATCACTTAAATTTACTAAGTTTTTTTTAAATTGAATTACACTTTACTATAATGGTTCTAATTGATATGAAAAACACAATTTCGACATTGATTTATAAAAATTATTAACAGGGAATATAAGTTCATGCTTTTGCATCTTAGGAAACTATGTTAAGTGAGCTACAAATTCATTTCTGAACAATTTTATCAAAAATATGAAGTTTAACAATGAATATTTTGGATATTTAGGCATATTTGTCATATAATTGGTTTTTTGAAGCTATTAGTGCATATTATTTCCAATAAATTCAGAATATACTTTTTTCAACAAAGGTAAAAAAATACTGAATATATAATTTCTTAAATCATTTTTTTTTCTTTCCTAATATGTTAGCAACATTTTAGTACCTATTTTTGTAGTTGTAATTTTATTCTTTTATAATATTGAATGGGTTTTATGTATTCTAAGCATTTCAATGGAATCAATGTTTATTACTAGTACCTTCAGCTGTTAAATGTGTGTTAATCTATCTATTAATTTGTTAAAAAAAATTTAAGAATCTAAATCTAACTGAAGAAATGAATGGTAATAATTTATTGTATTTTAAACATTATTATTTATTTATCCTACTTATTTCACCAAATATAACTGTCAATGTAAAAAACTTATTTGTTGACAATCATTAATAAAACACTGATAGTAAGAAGTATTTAATTTTTAGATTAAGTATTATATTTTTTTTATAATCATAGTTGAGTAGGTACAAAATTTTTTATTAATTAAAAATAATTATTAAATAATAAGTTAATTATTAAAAATAATTAACAAAAAAAAATAATAATAATAATCCAACTAAAGATAATAAATGTTCATTATCGTCCTCATCCTATCTACCGAAATCATTATCTACTATCAACATAAAGGAATTAAAGTTATTCATAACTTCAAACCACTATTTTATTCATTCTATTGAAGGACCTAACTTCAACAATAACATATTTGTTGGCCCTAATCAGGAGTAACTGGATACCAACAATAATGCATAAAAAACATACTACTTTCACCTATCTTCATTAAAGGTGTTCTTGACTTCATAAGCTTGCGAAAAAGGTTTATCTCGATCATTGTCCCAGACACCTTTTCTTGTAAATCAACAACGAATAAACTCAAAATCCATACAGATAATATGGATAATTACAGGAAGCTAATACATTTCCTAAAAGATGTTAACACCCAATATCACACCTATTAGTTATAATCCGACAAATCTCTAAGAGTTGTTATTAGAAATCTACACCTATCCACCCCAGTAACAGATATAGTCTAGAATAAATAGGCCACACTATTAAAGACGTTATCAACATCTACTTAGAAAATAGACACTTTATCATACGATCTTCCTATTGTTGCAGCACCTTTGTTATATAATCTTTTCATCTGGGATCAGCTCACTACACCATACACCAATACCACCGACGATAAAGCTCTCCTAGCCCTTGATGCCAATCCTGCAATGGCCACAAATCTTATTCAAAAACATCTCAATCTGTTATCAACTTGGTACAAAGAATGGGGATTAAAAATCAATGAGACAAGATCCTAATATTACTCTAAAATGAACAGTCTGCCCATATATTTACCTCAATAACATACCCCTACAAACTGCCCAAAATATCAGATACCTGAATTTACACCTAGACCGCCACCTTACTCGGACAATTCATTCTAAAAGTGTCGTCTTAAACAACTGTTCTGTCAATCACGTTTACTTCTTACATCACAACACTTCAATCTCAAAAATAAACTTTTTATAAACAAATAACTCCTCAAACCAATTTAGATATATGGCATCCAGTTTTAAGGACCCCCAAATCATCAGACATCAATAAAATACAAACCTTCCAAAACAAATGCCTCCACCAAATAACTAAAGCCCCATTTTAAGTCTCCAATGATACCTTCCATAATCTCTCCATATCAACATTCCAAAAAACTGCTAAAACATTCAACAAACGTTTACACTATAAAACATTAAACATCAAAACCCCCTGATCTCTGATCTATCTGTCCACTCTATCCCTGGTGACCCCAGAAGGCACCTCAAGCGAATATGGTGTTGCAACCTATTGGTTCACTAATCTACAATTACACCGTCATGAAGTATCAGCACTGATTGGCCTCTTCTATCAAGCCTACTTTCTCTATATATTATTTTATATAGTAGCATAAACATTATTTGTGCTATTGTAATAAAATTTATAAAAAATTGAGTGGCTAGCGTTGAAATAATCATTCTGTATACATGTATGTATTATTATCATTGAAGTTTGATAGTAATTTGGATGTTAAATTATATCCAAAATTTCAAGAAAATATTTATAGTAAATTTTACTTAAAACTTACTTTTTTGTACTGGCAATGTTGACTGCATCATATTCCAGTCATTTATAAATAATTGAGTATTTCTAATACTACTACTATATAACTGTTTATGTAGCAGAAAATTATACTTAGAAACTACAGCATTTCTACATTCGATAAACTTGACATAATCATTCCAACTAAATAACCTATCTTCTACTTTATTTGTTCTAAAAACAAAAAAGTATATCTATTTTTCATTCATTAAAATTGCATGTGAGTTTTGAGAAATGACATCTGTTATGAGATTATGTAACAGAATAAAAATAATAGCCTTTTAAAATATTAGTTACTAGAATGGCTTTGATAATTGGATAAAACTGGAATTTGGATTGTACAGTTGCAAAAAAGAACACATTTCCAAATTAATATTTTTTTTTAATTTTGGGTTTTTCTATTTAATTGTTATAAAATTATCAAAAAAAGGCAAAATTACAGAAGAATTTCTTTTTGAGCATATTTTTTTTTTCAGTTGGATGACATTGGTCTTTAATGTATGAACTGACAACTTTTCTATGAATTATTATTTTTCAAGTTAATTTTCTTTGAGAAAGAATAGAAATCTCTCTTTAATTAATTACAAGTTAGTCAAATTATAAAATTACAAAAATATTACATATTTTTAAGTTACATTAAGTAACAATAGTTATTAATATCTTGCCTAGTTTGATAATTTTACATTTTATATTATTGATGAAAAAATATATTAACCTGTTAACATTGTCTGCAAATCTAGACGAGAATTCTTCAGAAATACCATCAAGACAAAATAAAAACTTAACAGCGAAAAGTATATAGGACATAACACTAATTTCAGGATCAGGTAAAACTCTTTTGAACTCCATGTTAGGTGGTATTAAAAGCAGTAGTTTACAAACAAATTCAGTGACACCAACTATAAAAATATAATTAAATTATAAATAGATAATATAAGGCTTATTTCAACTAAATTATTAAGCGAAATAGCATTAAGTGATAATTAATTTTATTGAAATATTTATTAATTTATAATACCAGGAAGTTGTAACTCATCACAAAATCGGTCAGCAAGCTTTTTAAAGTCAATTGAAGGTAGTCGTTCAGCTTGTAAATACCGCAATAACATGGCTAATTCCAAATGCAAACTATGCCTTGATGTATTTCGTAACATAGCTGATAATGGAATACTATGGTGTACATTTGGAGGTAAAAAAAGATTAACACGATTTACATGAAGATGTCCTTCATAAATCCATCTAAAAAAGAAAATACTTTTTCAAAACTAATATATTTTAATATTATACACATATTGATAGTCATGTATTTTAAGGGGTATACAATTCAGGACCCTCCCTATAATTTTCAAAGATACAATATAGTTATAAGGTTAAACTCGACAAAATTAGGTAATACTAATTTTTAGATACATATAAAATAAATCATTGGTTAAATGTCAACATATAGCACACTTTTATACAAAAAATTACCTAAGTAAATCTGATAAGTAAATATCATCTTTATTAATTAATAATCCTAAACGAATGATAGTAATTAACTTTTTTAAAGTCAAATGGTTTTTTTTATCTTTAAATTTTATGTTCTCCCATGATTTTTGAACGTTTTTTAAGATAGGTTTTTCATCATTAGGAATAGATTCACAATCCATCGAGTTCAATGCTTTTTTCATAGATGAAGACAATTTAACTCTAAAAAATTTAAATTAACATTGACAATACAAAACATTTAAATCTTTGACAATGTAACTTACTTGACTTTACCAGATTTTAAACTTCTTTGTAGCACACTGATATCATCAGACATGATAATCGAATCAGTATTAGAAGTTCTTAGAGAAAGATCTAATTTACCCAATCTACGATTAATCTAAAAGTAATCAATTGAATTAAAAATACTTCATTTATAAAAAAATGTATAAAAATTATATCATTACTCTATACCGCTGTTGACCTTGTGATAATGGAATGGATGAAATGTTAGACTGATTCATTGAATTTGCAGAAACAGATGTTCTTGTTCGAAGTTTTACTCTTTTACCACGTACTTTATATACATGTTTTGGTCCTAATAATCTTTTCTTTAAATTTTTAATCCCATATAAAATTTCACCATCTCTTGGATCAACACATTTTTAAAAATAAAACTTAAGTTAAAATAAATGTTAAATAATAAAATCATTTGATTTCAATAAATTTTTTTACAGAAAATAGTATACTTATTAAATTTTTACTAGATGTCTAAATAAATATTTTGTTTAAAATTTAAAAACAGATTATCATTGTAAATTATTTTTTTTTAGTATTATTTAATAAAACTATTATCATTAACTTAATGAAATAATAAAAATACACTTTAAATATTTTTTAAAGCAATATTCATAAAAACGATTGGAAAAGCACTAATATTCAGTAAGAATCTTATAAATATTGAGATAAGTATACGTTACAATTTTAATTTATACTAAGCTTATAATTTTCACATGTAATCCAATTTAATCTAAAAGAAAAATTCTTTAAGAAATAATTAATTTAATACAGTCACATACGTATCAATTATAGAAGTATTTAATTTAGGAAATTTTTTTGATTTTTTTGATATGAATGCAGCTTCAATTACTTGCAAATATTGAACCCATATTTGCAATATTGTAATTTTCAGTGATGGTTTTGCACCAAGTTCTATTACTTCTTGTGTAAGTCCTAGTAATATTAAATTGAAACATTCCCACGACAGTAGTTTTTTGTTAGTACTCAATTGAGACCCAGTTGTTATTTCATAATCTCTATTTTCACTTTCATCGGGTCCATTTCTATTATTTTCACCATAATTTACTTGCACTTCTCTTACAGTCTGTTAAATTAAAACTTTGTGAATAATTTACAAAAATTATTGTTCAATAATCATAATGACACATATCATTATATTTATCATACTGATAATTTAACTTAAATTTTATGGATTATAATCGAATTTAATACTACAATAAAAATATTTTAGATCTAAATAATAGTCTTATCTCTAATTTATCATTATGAATTTCAAAATTAATTTTTAAAAGACAACTCTTTAATTTTAGGCGCAAGATATTCATACTAAATAATTACAAGTAGTATTTTGAGTTAAGAATATGGACAGAGATTTTAATGTGATATATTATTGTTGTTTTATTTAAGGAAAAATAATTACGAGAAAAGGTATTTAATTAAACAAAAACAATAAAATTGTAGTCTTCAAATCATTATTAGATGATTCAAATAATTTATAGCAGTTCTATAATTGTAAGTTAATACAGCCTTATAATATTAACTTATACATAATAAAATTTAGCTAACCTGAGACTGAATACCACATTCATTACATACATAAGCACCATCGATTACAGTGAATTCATCACCACCACATATATAACAAACATTATTCTGCATTATGAGTAAATTAATATGTAGTTTATAAAAATTAAAAATGAATTTTTTTCATTATTTAACTTATAATATATTGAAAATAGATAAACTCTAAAATTCAAAATATATATTTATCATAACCACACGTGGGGTGTAATGTAGATAAGGCTCGTGTTATCAAAATTATACAGTATTTTCTTGTGGAACATGTAGTTATGATTAGAATAATTATCCCTAGATATGAATATTTATTATGATCGCCCCGAAATTATCGATTATAAAACTAATTATCTACACAGTCTATTAAACCTTTATCGTACAATTGAAGATCGCCCTATAACTGTCTTGTGGCATTCTCCAGAATAAAAAACAAGAAATCAGTTTTTTGTACTCGAATTCATATTGTCAGAAGTATTATTGAATAATACANAAATAATTAATTTAATACAGTCACATACGTATCAATTATAGAAGTATTTAATTTAGGAAATTTTTTTGATTTTTTTGATATGAATGCAGCTTCAATTACTTGCAAATATTGAACCCATATTTGCAATATTGTAATTTTCAGTGATGGTTTTGCACCAAGTTCAATTACTTCTTGTGTAAGTCCTAGTAATATTAAATTGAAACATTCCCACGACAGTAGTTTTTTGTTAGTACTCAATTGAGACCCAGTTGTCATTTCATAATCTCTATTTTCACTTTCATCTGGTCCATTTCTATTATTTTCACCATAATTTACTTGCACTTCTCTTACAGTCTGTTAAATTAAAACTTTGTGAATAATTTACAAAAATTATTGTTCAATAATCATCATGACACATATCATTATATTTATCATACTGATAATTTAACTTAAATTTTATGGATTATAATCGAATTTAATACTACAATAAAAATATTTTAGATCTAAATAATAGGCTTATCTCTAATTTATCATTATGAGTTTCAAAATTAATTTTTAAAAGACAACTCTTTAATTTTAGGCGCAAGATATTCATACTAAATAATTACAGGTAGTATTTTCAGTTAAGAATATGGACAGAGATTTTAATGTGATCTATAATTGTTGTTTTATTTAAGGAAAAATAATTACGAGAAAAGATATTTAATTAAACAAAAACAATAAAAATGTAGTCTTCAAATCATGATTAGATGATTCAAATAATTTATAGCAGTTCTATAATTGTATGTTAATACAGCCTTATATTAACTTATACATAATAAAATTTAGCTAACCTGAGACTGAATACCACATTCATTACATACATAAGCGCCATCGATTACAGTGAATTCATCACCACCACATATATAACAAACATTATTCTGCATTATGAGTAAATTAATATGTAGTTTATAAAAATTAAAAATGAATTTTTTTCATTATTTAACTTATAATATATTGAAAATAGATAAACTCTAAAATTCAAAATATATATTTATCATAACCACACGTGGGGTGTAATGTAGATAAGGCTCGTGTTATCAAAATTATACAGTATTTTCTTGTGGAACATGTAGTTATGATTAGAATAATTATCCCTAGATATGAATAGTTATTATGATCGCCCCGAAATTATCGATTATAAAACTAATTATCTACACAGTCTATTAAACCTTTATCGTACAATTGAAGATCGCCCTATAACTGTCTTGTGGCATTCTCCAGAATAAAAAACAAGAAATCAGTTTTTTGTACTCGAATTCATATTGTCAGAAGTATTATTGAATAATACATGTATTATTATGTACAAGTATAAAATAACTATAAAATTAAACATCGAATCATTGACAAAGGTAACATTGCGATCTTAAGATGAGTAAAAATAGCCTTTATACGTGCAGCATAAATTCAAACTTTATGTATTTGAATGACCGAAGGGCGTGGTCAGTGAACTGTTGCCAAAACGCCTAACCCAACCGCGTTATTGTTTCCATAAATTCATAAACAATTTACCTAAAATAATAGAAATGGTCTATAACCTTTTAAAAAGGATAAATGTCAATAATTACAAAACATATAGATAATAATCTAGAATTGGTGTTTTACATACAGAAAAACAATCGTAGTTGTTAAATGACAATTAGAGGAGATTGACTCTATACTCACACATTCCATTGATAACACCAATAGTTATTTATTTAAAATATATCTGTAGTCACAGTACGTAGTAAGCGAACGATGATAAGCAACGAGGAAATGACGAATGATGACAAAATGAGAAGCGCAGTTGCTTTTTGTAGTCGAAGGTATTGAATTTTTATCTAACGGCCAAGAGTTATATTTTTTATGAAATTAAATATTTCTGTGACTTGACTACAGAAGTTAATTATTTCAAATTCACTATCAATATCTTCGAATTTAGGTAGTTATGTAATTAAAAGAATTGATATTAACATGTACATCACTAATCATAATGATAATTATTCATTTATTTTTTATTTAGAGGACACCTGGTTTGAGTAAATGAAGGATATTAAATAGATAATACTAACATAATTTAGGTTATCAATTTAATTTCTTTGTGTTTTTTCATTCATCAATTATTATATGTTCATTCTATTATAATGCCTTTGACAGATGAAAAAAAACCATTGTTGAATGGTAATGATGGATATCCATATTCTAGCACACCTCAACCAAGTTCAGGTAATTTTTTAATTATTCTGTTATTATATTATGCTCAAAAATAAATTAAGTGTTAGGACTAAGAAATTTTAGTAGATAAGTATTTATTATTTTAAATAAAAATTTATTCAATATTTTGATACATTTTTTTTGTTTTTTATTTTTAATTAAGAACACAAATTAAGATTTTATTTTGTGTAATCATTATATTATTAGTATACTATATCTTTAAAAGAATGTGTAATAAAGTTTACTAATTCATTTTTAACTTGAGAATTCTTATGAACAACTAACTATATTAGCATATATAAATTAATTGATGAGACAAGTAAATATGTAAGAAGCAATGGAAATAGTTATAATTTTTTTCCGATATCACTTAACATTATCTATACAACTTACTCAAATTAAAGTTTAATGTGTTTGTTGTGTACTATATGTTCAAAGATAATCTATAATTTTTTTAAAATTGCTCTTAATATATATGAACTTTAAGTAACTATTTACTTAAATGGCAATTATTCAGAATAAAATAGTTAAAAAAAATTATTCAAAAATACTTGAAGAATTTTTATTCTTTATTAAATTTTAAAGTGTTATATTGTTAATAGAATCGCCTACATCATCATTAATTGATCCTGGTACCATGCCTTCCACAAATATCATTAATGAAGGAAATTCAGAATATACAGTTCCAGAAATGGGACCAGAAAATTCTGCTTCTAAAGTTACTTGTAGGGTTTGTCAAGAAATGATAGATGTACTTGGCAAAAAAGAGCAACATGTTGTCAAATGTAATCGGTGTAATGAAGCAACTGTATGTTTTTTATTTATATACTTTTATTTACAAATTTAAAAATTTTAATATTTTTAGCCAATTCGTAGTGCTCCAGCAGGAAAAAAATATGTACGATGTCTATGCCATTGTTTATTGATATGTAAAAGTTCTTCACAACGTATTGCATGTCCACGAGCAAATTGTAAACGTGTTATTAATTTAGCACCAAGTCCAGTAACTCCGCCTGTTCCTCAGGTTCCAGGAATGTGCCGTGTAACTTGTGTACATTGTCAGGATACATTCCTTGTAAGTATTTATTAGTGATTTTTTTTAAATTCCTGAATGCTTCTACAAATCCAATCATTTTTGGTACTCTAATTGTTAAAATAAACCTCAAATACATTGTTTATAAATTTTTATATTGCAGTTTAATATGTTGCAAAATGCATTGGCAAGATGTCCACACTGTAGAAAAGTGTAAATATTTTATATTTTTAAACTTATATCAATCTTTAATTTATAGTTGTAATACCTAAAAACAATTTATGTCTACAGATCATCAGTTGGACCTGAATTTGCAAAAGCAAAGGCAATATTTTTCTTAATAATAGCTATTATAGTACTAGTTGTTGGTGGAGTTGTAACCTTCTTAACATATTCATTTGTATTGTCTCATACTACCTACCTTGTTTTTTATATTGGTAAGTAATTTAAGTATTTAGATTAACAGACAGAGCTGTAAAGTCTTTCATATAAATATAAAATTTACCTATAGTACATTTTCGTTTTCATCGCAGTTTTTTTTACTTCTTTGTGAGAAAACTATAAAATTTAATGACATACTAATATGTACTGAAAAATTTGTCCACGATTGTGTATATTCTCCATACTTACGCCTTCTAGTATAATTTAATACAAAGTTTTGTTATCAAGTACGAATCTTTTTTAAATGTGAAATAGCATTTTATAAATTATTTATGAAACTAGTAAGATAAAATTAATATGATGGTTATATTTAGAAAAAAGATTTAATTAATAAAATTTTAAAAATTCTAAAAAGTTTTTTTTTTCTTGGTAATTTAAATTATTACATTCCTTAGTATTTCAAATATTTCCTAATGTATATATGTTAATAATTTAGTCTAAAAACTAACCTGTATTTAAATTATTTAAATCTTTTTGTTTAGTATAATTGATATATATATATATTTTTTAGCATTTGTGGTACTTTTGCTCATTGCATTGTGGAAATGTTTATACTATTATAAAATTAAAGTCAGTTCAATAGATGGACCTGTTTAACTACTTCTGCATGTAGTACTAATATTAATATTATTCAGTATATAAACTTTTACAGGCTATAAATAATATATTTTTAAATCATGATATTAATGTTTAAATACAAAAATTGTGTTTTATTGATTTTGTTTATAATTGGTATATTAATTAATTATAATTATAAAANAATACAAAAATTGTGTTTTATTGATTTTGTTTATAATTGGTATATTAATTAATTATAATTATAAAATTTCTTGTTAAAATTTTAATCAATATGAAATCTTAGGATGTATAAAAAATACAAAATATTTTGTACAATTGGACCGTAATGTAGAACATTAATTCCATTTGTTAATTTTTTTATTGTTAGCATAATCCGTGATTTATTATTATCATTTTTTTTTGCAATAATGTTATAGTTATAGTTAATTCCTGTATTATTAATTTTTTTTAAGTAATGAAAATGT
>NW_026099573.1:33076579-33118860 GCF_025091365.1 Daktulosphaira vitifoliae | reverse complement strand
TTATTATTATTAATTATTTTAATTAATTATCATTATTAAACAAATACATATTGTATAATAATTATAAAAATATTTTTTATTCAGAAATCATTATCTACTTTTTTATTTAAAATATAATATCAGTAAACAAAATATTTAAATAATGTCGATCAAGTATCAAAGTTTAATTATATTACTTGATAAATCAGGAAATAATATATTATGCTTTTCAGAACTTATGAATTCATAACCATAATAGTTGTTAAACCTTTTAGTTTTGTCAATAATTCACTAACTAGTTGCTGCAAATTGAAAATCTTGCTAATTTTTCAAAAAATCTAATACTGATTCAAAATTATGTTGGTAAAATAGCCTCTATATTTATCTTTTAATGTAAAAGGTTTATCATTTATATCTTGTTATATGTTAGTAGCGTTCGTATATTTTTTTTATTATTATAGTAGGGATAAGGTTAATATTTCACTTATCACAGTGACTGATTAGATGAAACATCTTATGTGCTATTTCTCTCAAATTAATTAATATTAATAAAATAACATCATAGAAGATATACCTTTCTTATCGCCCAATATTTGACTGCCATAGATAAGATATTAATTAACAAAAAAAATTATTACCTATGATTATTATGTAATCCTCATGTCGCAAAAGAAATAATAATTAAAACATATAATATGTTCTAAATATTTTGTTGATTTAATTATGTTATCGTATTTAGGTATTTATTGTTTTGCGGCCTCTAATGTTATTGATTTTCCTGTTGCTAAAGAAGATAAATCGAGTATAAGTGTTATTTTACAAAGTTGAGTTTTTGAGAATCAGTCGATAAGTTTTGCATCATAACCAATTATAAACCAATTTAAGCATCCATTTTTAGAAAAATATTGGAAGTTTTTGGTTTTAAGACATTCCTTCAATTGTTAAATAAATATACACATAAAGTTTTCAATAGGTAAGGTATAGGTTTCTGTTGTTCTTATTGTATGTAACAATAGACCCGTTTTCTTACTTTTTGAATACTTTATATAAATATAAAGTCAATAAGAGATCTTATTTTTTGTCAAACAATTTTAACAATTGTTTCATGTTAGAGAAATTCTATGAAAACACTTGTGTTATGTAAAAAACTATTTTAAGACTCTTACCATAATTCCTACCAATATAGTATACAGAGTGAAACAAATCTAACTGATAAAGCCTATAATATTTGAAATAATATTTCGCTGTATTTATTTTTTAATAATTAATGCATTTTTACACTACGTTAAAACCATTTTTATTATTTATATTTAATGATAAAAATAAATAAAACTTTCTTACTCGCTCAACATTTTAAAATAGCCGTATATTAGATATTTTCCTATAAAAAATTTTAATGGATCAATAACTATTTTAGGACGAGTAATTATTGAGTTACAAGCATTTTAAGACATAGTGTGTTGTACTCGGGTGTATTATGCGTTATAATTATACACTTATACAAACTCTACCAATTTGAGCTACGTAACCAGTCTATGTATTAAAATGTTGCTAACTCAACAATTCCTTGTCCTAAAATAGGATGTATTAAAATTGTTACATAATATCTTAACAACGGCTATATTGTAAAAATAAAAAATAATTTCTTAATCATTGAAAACAAATAATAGAAAACATGATTTTAACGTGGTCTAAGAATATATAAATTATTAAAAAAAATGTATAGCGAAATATTAATTGTTTCAAAAGTTAAAGCACTTATCAGTTAGATTTGTTTCACTCTGTGTAGATTACATACAGTGTAAATATATTAATGCTAAAAATCGTATGCGTATCACTTAGAGAACTATGAGTTGTAAATAGCAAACATTGTTTCTGGTCATTAGCCAGTCAACAGAGAACAATTCCATTAACTACACTAACATACTAAATAATCAACTGTAGGTTATGATAATATAGACTCGATAAATGTTCAACCGTGTATGAATCACGAATAAATATTGCATGAGAAGGGGTAGTAGCATTTAGTAACTAATATTTTACATTATATAGGCTGCAGATTACGAAAAATTTAATAGGCAAGCTCAACACATGTTCACAATTAGCTGTGCACGTGAGATTGTAATGTTTTTGGAGTCTTGCCCGTTAATGTGATAAAAAAAAAATAATCTGTAGTGTCGTCACACTACTTTCGTTGCTACTGGCAGAGGGAGAAGAAAAACGAATAATTCTGTGCACGAGAAAAAAAAATATAAATAGATGTATTTGCTTATGTATAGTTTGAAACATTTAAGTAGTATTTAGAATTGTTCTAATGTCATGAATATAAATACTTAACACTTATTGATGTACACATTTGATTTATTAAATAAATTGTTATTTAATTCTGAAGCTTAATATTTTAAAAACTTTGGAACGATAATTTACTCAAGACGAATAATACGAACTCCGCTGAATTAACATCAATCAATTTTCAATTAAATTGTCTCGTATTGTTTCTATCAAAATGTCTAAGATGAGGAAAAGAAGTGATGCTAGCACTCGTTTGGATTACTATCATAAAGTCGTACAAAACATTATATTATGCCATCAAGTAATTTCCCTTATTTTTGAGAATATAATTTTTAATTAAATATATATTTTGAGGAGTTCCTAATCAATTTTATGATTACTAAGTGTATTCATTAATATTCTAATTGAAATGTATAGGCTTTTATATAAATTTATTCATACTTAAGCTAAATAATTAGACTCTTTTAAAAATATTTGTTCCATAAAATTTCTAGTTTCAGTATCTGATATAAAATACCCTATATATAGTAATTTATTTACAATTCTCTTTCACTAAAAATATTTGTTTTAAAATTTAAATTATCTTTAGAAAAAATCTGATTTTATTGTACCTTTTAAAATGCTTGTTTGTAAGAAAGGTTAATTGGAAGAAACTTATTATTCTATTCAAAATGTATTTTTAGATCATAAAATACATTTTCACATCAATATTATTCAAATTTATTCAATAATATGCTATAAGTTCTCAGTAATAACTCTTAAATGTTTATGATATTTTAAACTATTATTTTATTTTATGTTTTAGAATCCTGTAACCGGTTTATTTCCTGCTAGTCCTACAAATTCAGATGCATGGATTCGTGATAATGTTTATACAGTTTTAGCTGTCTGGGGATTATCAATGGCTTGTAAAAAAATGGCTGACATGGATGAAGACCGAGCAAAAACTTATGAGCTTGAACAGGTATTTGTAATTAAATTAAATATTAACTTAACTACAGAAGAACCTTATTTATACAAAATAATAAATATAAAGGGCTCCTATGAATAGAGAAATAAAATAAAGCTGCCAATATTTTGTACCTACATCTTCAATTGAGATCTAGGTACAAGAAGTCTTATTGTATTTTAGTTTAAAAGTCGTTTTTATTATAAGGTATAATAATAATGTACCCTTATTGTTTACATTATGTTTCAAACAATTCTATTAATTTTTTTTTAGAGTTGTGTGAAATTAATGCGTGGATTATTAATGGCTATGATGCAACAAAAAGAAAAAGTTGAAGAATTTAAAGTATCTCAGAACCCTTTACATTCTTTACATGCCAAGTATAGTTCAGTAACAGGACAAACTGTTGTTGGAGATAATGATTGGGGACACTTGCAAATTGATGCTGTTTCCTTATACTTATTAATTTTAGCCCAAATGACAGCATCGGGTAAAATTATTTATTATTATTAATTTTTTGATTAATTGATTAAGAAATAAAGACAGTTGTCTTTCTTTCTTACGACAAAGGGTCAAGAAAACCTATAAATAGAATCAACCCCTAGAACCTATGTATTGTTAAATGAATTGTTTTCTCAATTAAGCTATATAGGGGATATAATATATCCCCTACATAGCTTTATGTAAATGTATTATATATATGTATATATTCTTTACTAATTTTTATCTGATAATATTGTATACCAATATAGGTCTCCAGATTGTATTTAACTTGGATGAAGTTTCGTTCATACAAAATTTAGTTTTTTACATTGAGAGTGCATACTGTGTGCCTGTATGTTTAAATATAAAAATTATCAAAAACTCGTATTATACATGTAAGTCACAAAGGTATAACAAATTCAATAATCATTTAGCTGTAATATTTTTTTAAACAATTTTTACATATAAGACTGTTATAAGCAAATTTATTATTATTTATTTCCCGTAAGAAAAAAAATTGAATTAAACTTTTATTTATTTTTTTTTTGAAATTTTAAAGTAGCAGTATTTTAGCTCTTTTCTTACAGAAAATTTTGATGAGTCAATAACAACTTTAGAATAAGTACTAATCCGAACTAAATATCCACTCTCTGCTTTAAAATGCTTGCAGTCAATAAATAATTAGTTTAAAGTTGTTATTAACACATCAAGTTTTCTGTAAGAAAAAAGCTAAAAAATGGCCGTTTTTTAATTTCTTTAAAGTAGTCTAAAATACAAAAATAAATATTTGATCAAAAGTTATTGGATTTGTCATATTTTCATGACTCACTCTGTATATTAATGAGTATTAAAGATCAACCCAACAATCCTTAGTAATTTTGTTTGTATTATAGGATTATGGTATATGGGAGCGTGGTGATAAATCAAATCATGGGCTTCCTGAATTAAATGCAAGTAGTATTGGTATGGCTAAAGCAGCCTTAGAAGCTATGAATGATCTTGATTTATTTGGAGCCAGAGGAGGTCCTTCTTCTGTCATACATATATTGTCTGATGAAGCACAAAAATGTCAAGCAGTTTTACAAGTTAGTTATTAGGTATTTTAATTCTAATATTTATTTTATATTTTTTGCATAAGGTTTTAGGTAATTTAGTGTTTATATAAAAAGTAATTTTAGTTTTTAATTTTTAGTCAATGTTACCAAGAGAATCTAACTCAAAAGAGTTAGATAGTAGTTTACTCTCTGTCATCAGTTTTCCAGCATTTTCTGTTGATGATCCACAACTTATTCAGCTAACAAGAAATGAAATTGTTACTAAACTTATGGGTAAATATGGTTGTAAAAGGTTTTTAAGGGATGGCCACAAAACTCCCCGTGAGGTAAACACATACATTTTTATATTATAAATTAAAATTATTTAATAAAATGTAGCTTATGTTCAAAAAAAAAACTATAGGACCCTAACAGACTTCACTATGATCTCCACGAACTGAAAATGTTTGAAAGAATTGAATGTGAATGGCCACTTTTTTTTTGTTATTTAATATTAGATTATTGTTTTCAAAATGATATGGAAACAGCTAACTTTTATGTTGATGCTTTAGAAAAGGTATGCTTCTGTAAGAAATTCTAAATTTTAATGCTATTGGTATTTATAAAAATATGATTTATTAGGTTATGATTTCATCTGATGATAATATAAAATTGGTACCAGAACTTTATGCATTAGAAAATGAGAACATACTTGCAGAATTTGAAAATCCAGGAAGTCAAAAAAGGATAGCTCTTGGAAGATGTCCTTTTTTATGGGCACAGTCCTTATATATGTTAGGAAAATTGCTGCAAGATGTATTCTTTTTAAATGCGTTTTTAACAATATTAATTTTATTGAATAAATCTATATTGTTTTAGAATTTTTTAGCTGTTGGTGAGCTGGACCCACTAAATAGAAGATTATGTTTAGAAAAAAAACCCGATGTTGTGGTCCAGGTTGTAGTTTTAGCTGAAGATAACTCTATCCGTGATTTATTGTTACAGCATGATTTAGCTGTTCAAACAATTTCTGATGTATCTCCTATTGAAGTTCAACCATCAACTGTACTTAGTCATTTATACACTTACTTAGGTAAGATTTTTTTCACATTGTATAGTAGTACAAAAAATTTTTTATTTAATAAAAAAAATAAATTTATATTTTATAAATTACAATAAATATTTAAAGGTAGTATTGATTTCTGGTTTTAGGTCGTAATGAAAAACTTGGATTATCTGGTCGTAAATCACATGATGTAGGTATTCTTAGTACCAGTAAATTATATGCTTTACATGATCGTATATTTGCATTTACACCACAGGTAGGAGTTGTTTTAATTAATTATTATTTTTTAACTATTCTACTAAGTTATTTGAAAAGCTATTAAGTTGTAGATTGATTTTGATCACAAGGTATCTAAAAGGAAAACCTTTTGCCCAAAAAATATGATTTAAACATTTCAATATGTGAAATCAACTGCCATGATTTTTCTTCAATTCTAAATTTTAAAATTTATTTATATAAATAGATATTGGTTGAATAACTATACCCTACATTTAAAATGATAAAATTTATGTTTTTTTTTTAACATTTTAACATGTTACTTTTATTTTATTAAAATTTTTAAAAAACCATTTAAAAAAAATATTTAAACAGCTACTAAGTTTTTCAAACCAAAAAATTTTTATTTTTAATTAAACAATTAATCTATACTAAAATTTTGTATCATGAATTTATGTATTAATTATATTAATCCACATTAAAGTGCACTTTAATATGCAGGATGATTGGTTTATTATAATCACTTGATTACTCTCAAAATAAATACAATATCGAAAAAAAAAATGGTTTTAATTTACTTAATTATATTTATTTATTTGTAAATTATTAATTACTTTTTAGAATCATCTGTCATAACATATAGGAGAGTTAATTTTATTTTTTCAAATGGCATATTTAATTAACTTATAAAAGAGAAAATAATCCAATTAAGAAAAAGATAGGTCAATAATAGCATATGGTCCAGTATTTGGGAAGTTGATAATATTTTATAGTGGTGGCTGTGGGTAAAGTGCAGTTGCTGCTATTTTTATCATTAAACATTTGCCGGCTCTACTCTTACATCTGCCGCCTAGGTATATAAATGAGAAAAACTTCTGTAGTACTGGTCCAAAAGTTGTTATAAACCGATAATTTTCTTAATTAGATAATTTTTTAATTTATAAGCTAGTTAAATATGTATGTTTGAAAAAATAAAGTTGATACCCTTATAACCTACAAGGAATAAAATCAAAAGTGTTAATAATTGATAATTCAAAAAATATGTATAACTAAAAAAGCCAAATATTTTTTTTTCAATATTGTATTTATTTTGTCAGTAATCAAATGGCTTATGATAAACCTATCACTCAGTATTAGCTTAATTTTCATTTTCAATCAATAATCTATTCATATATATTTATAAACTATTCATGTATGACCCATCTTCTTATATTCTACATTTTTCACCTAAATAAAATTTTTAAATTTTTTGTTGTATATTGATGATTTGTATTAATTGGTCTATAGTAATTATGATGATATTATAATTTTGTGGTAAAATTGTTTATAACTTTATTATTCCATAAAATAAAATAATTTTGTAGAATGCATAGAGAATATATTAGAAATATATTTCTACTTTAAAACACAAACTTTTTCAATTAACAAATTTAAAAAATTCTTCTTTTTTAAATAGGATTTAAAATAATTTAATGTTATTATTTATGTTTAAAACAATATGTTTATAGAAAGTTGTATCAACCCTGGGAAAAAAATCTACTCAAATAAATTATTTTGTGTTATATATTAAGGCACCTAGAATTTATCAGAATAAGTGCCATTTTTTAAATTTCAAAATGTTGAAGCCTGAAGTTTTCATGTGTTTTTTACTTAATAACTTGTAAAATTTAATATTTTACTAAAAAACTTAATCTTCAATCCAACTGTATAGTTAACATTATTTTTAAAAAAATGTTACTGTTTACCTTAAATTCTAAGTGCCTTATAACTGATTTGTTATTTTCTTGAAACACATACATAAATAATTTATTAGGCAATTAATTCTTTATTAATTACTTATAAAAGTATATATTTAGATAATGATAGCATATTATTTTTATGTAGATTACAGATCGTCATCGTTACTATATAGCATCAGATAACAATTTAATGATTGACTTATTTAAAAATGAAATAAATTTTTTAAAATCCAACTGGCACAATATACTAGGCCGTCCAACTGTAGTCATCATACTTAAAAAGTTAAATCTTGGTATCTATTTAAAAAAATATTGTTTATATGTTTCTACTTAAAGAGTGATATAGTTTTGGTTGTTTTATTGGTTAAAATTATTGTAATCTATTAACATTACTAGTAACAAAATTTTAAATTGATTTTATGCATTAATTTAAATAACACAGTAGTTGCAAAATAGTGTATTTTATTTGAATGACAAGTTCTGTATACTTATGAAGTGTGTTCATAATATTTTTAATAAAATTTTTTATTCTTTTATAATATTAAACAGTTTTCCTCTTGATTAATTATGTTATTATTTAACCAAACCGTGGTTTTTATTCAAAATATTCAAAGGCTTTATATTGAAATAAATGATTTTAGATAATATTTTATTTATTGTAGATAAGTACTTTAAAATGGCATAATTAATTTAAACTGTTTAAACTATGTTTATTCTTTAAAAATGATAAGTTTAACTAAAAGTTGGTTAAAAGTTAACTATTTACAGTATATATATGAATAAAATATATATATTAATAAAAAAATATATATATTCTTAATAATAAAAAATGAAAAATCAATAATCTAGTACAACAAAACTAAAGGAAAATAATATATTTTTGTAAAAATTTGCACTAATATATACAGATTAATAAACTTTTAATTTTTTTTTTTGTTCAAATAAATAATTTCCCTAAAATTATAGCAATAGGTATATTTTCCAGTAGACACTTGATTTGGATCAATATTATGTGGGAAATGATATTGAGTTGTTAGCAAACAATATAATGATGGATATAGCTTTTTTGACAATGAGTTGGAAACATATGTTAGGTCGCCCAACTTATACTATTATAGCTTCTTCTAATTTTGTAGGTAAGACAAACTATTACACTTATCATAATACAGAAAAATTTCGCTAAAATATTAAATCATTATTTATTCTTAGTATAGGTTCCAACTTTCCAAATTTAGTAATTATGTTGTAATTATTTTTGAATTTGTATGATTTGTTTTTTCTAATTTTTAACATAATACAAGAATATTAAATTTAATTTTCAGTTAATTAGTAATATATAAAGTTTTATTGATAAAATTTATTTTTAGATCAAGGAAAGATACAGTTACCTATGATTACAACAATTAAAAAGTTGAAAAGTGGTTACATTAATGGAACTAGGTAGTCTTAACTATATATAATATAATAATATTGTAAATATTATGGTGTGTCATGTTATAATATTTGTATTTTTTAGAGTAACATTAGGAAACCTCAATGATTTTTTAAGTACATCTTGTATTACCAATTTGAGTTTCTTAGGAAGCCAAGAACTGGGAATGCCTAATAGTTAGTTTTTACCATTGTTTTTATTATAGAGTTTATTTTATAATATAACCTTTTTAGAACTTAACACCCAAGTTGAACAATATTTGGATCAACATATAATAAAGAATCTTTCAAATCAATCTACACTGTTAACTCGTAAGCCAAGAAATAATCCTAAAATTAAAAGAAAAATGTCTGTCAAAGGAGCTATTAAAAAAACTAGGTCCTTCATGCTTGATGGTGAGACTTTTTTAAAAACAATCTTATAATGTTTATAAAAAAACATTTTTGTTATAGCTGAAGAACGTCGTGTTCAAGTAACAGAAACACAAATTGCTTCAAAATTATTAGATAAAAGAAGTCCAACACCAGAAAAAAAGCCTGTTGTTAATACTAAAAGAGAACATCATAGACTCCACAACCGTTTCAAGTAATCGATATATACTTTTGATAATGATTAGTATAATTTTTTATTTAGCAAGAACAATTTTGAATTTGATTTAATTGATTATTTAAATTGAATTCAATTTTGGAACATTTCTTATATTGTTTGGCTTGACTTCAAAAACTAAATCATTACACCATTGCTTTTAAGATAAAAATTTTTTAAAAAATATAATTAAATTTGTTAAAATTAGCGGTATTTAAAATTATATTTAAATAAAGTCTAATTGAGTTGTTATTGAGTTAAATTTTTTTTTCAAATCTATAATTAAAATTTAAATATCTTAAAAGTAGATATATATTTAAAAGTTAAATATTACATAAAAAAATTAAATAAATACAAAATCTGAGAAGTTTTGCTTCTTATTGTAGAATAATAATAATTGACGAAAAAAAATTCAATGGCTTACAATATTTAGATGAATCCTCTCTATATAAAATTTTGCGTTTGATTCCAAATCTGATTTCAGATTTTATCTAGTTTTTGAAATTGTTATAAATTAGTAATTAAGCTATAATTACTAGTGATGGGAAATATCAAATAGTAACTATTGAACTATTTGATAGTTGTCCACTATTCAAACTATTCGATAGTCATTCAAAAACTATTTGTTAGTTTATGCTAAAAATAAACTATTCGGTTGTATAAACACAATTTGAATAGTTAATCAATAGTTTAAAATATTTGAAAATGCTAATCACTAATAATTACACAATTAAACTTTCATAAACAATTATGAATATTATTATTTAATTCTTATTTTGTGATTAGTTAAATTAAAAAAATGAAAATAAATAAAATCTAATTACACCTCTATATTTAATGTAAAATGATATGTAAATTTGTCAAATTTAGATATACTTAATTTAAATATAACTGATGCTTTCAATCAGTAGCAATTATGTTTATTTTTGATTGTGTATTAAGACAAAAAATAATATTTTTAAAATAGTAGTAAAATTGTCTATTTAATGTTTATAAATTCATAACAGAGTTTAACTAAAAAAAAGTTACAGCTATAATCAAATTTATACACTTCCCTCCAAAAAAAAAAAAAAAAAAACAGTTTAAACTTGTAACAATCTCAAATTTACCATAACTCTTATGTAACATGATGAAAATAAATTTGAGTTTCAAGAAATAAAATTGTATTTATATATTTTTTATACATTTTGAATTGTGTATTTATTGTTTAATTACTAATTTGTAATCATCTTAGAAACTAGATGTGATTATAAAAATCTAAAACCAGTTTTTGAATCAGCAGCAAAATTCTATAGAGGATTCATCAAAATATTGAAAACCGCAGACATTTTTTTGTTCTTCTGTGTAATTACTGGGTTATAAAAATTATAAATAATTGTTATTACTAGATATTAGGTTTTATTTTGCTCTTTAAATAAAATACAATAAAACCTCGATTATCCGTGTTCATAATTAACCGTGCTCACATTTATGAAAATTTATATGTGTTTTAAGTAAAGATATTGGTGCGTTATAATAATGTGTAGAGTGTTTTATAAATATAAATTTTATTAGGTTACGAAAAAATTTTATTTTTCAACTGCTGATAACTTTATGTATAATATACACACATATGTACATATTCAACATTATAATATAACGTTATATAAATTATACGCCTCAATCAACTGTAGTTTTAATTTATCCCTGTGACCCCTTTATCATCATTACTCTTGATAATTGAGGTTCCACAGTATAATTAAATTAAAATTTTCTTTTATTTCTGAATTTTCATCATAATTTAGTTTTAGTAAATTTTTACAATTTTAATTAATATTTTTAATTATTCAGAAAATAAATTTAGTTTTTCTAAATTTCATTTATACTGTCTTCTTAAAATTAACTTTTTAGAGGCAGTTCTGAGCTCTTATATGCTGAAGCAGAATTGGATAGTGTTTTAGCTATGTTAAGTGACTCTGATTTACTCGAAGAAAAAGGTGATATATTACAGTACTTAGTAGATACATATGGTTTGGAGTATGATACAGGTAATAATTTAATGTAAAATTGTATTGAATATTTATTATTATATTTTTTATAAAATTATGACAGGTTTAAAAGAAGATGATAAACCAGTGTTAGTAAAAGATTTATTGAAAATTCTTTATGAAAAAGCATGCCAACAAAATTTGTGGGGTCTAGTTCGACATACAGCTGGAATGTTAGGAAAAAGAGTTGAAGATCTTGCCAAAGCTCTCACAGATTTATTAGTTCGTCAAAAACAAGTAATTGAATAGTTGAAATATTTTGATATTATTTGTATTAAATTTATTTAATGAACATATTTACAGGTAACTATTGGCATGCCTCCATTCAATGAGCACACAATATCTACTCCTTTGCCTGAAAACGAACTACGACAAGTTATTCATGATGCATATGGAGATGATGAGAGTACAGCTATGTTAACTCAAGTATAAGAAAGAATTTTCTTATGATATTTAATCATATTTAAATACAATATTAAAAATGTATGTTATCTAGGAACTATTGGTTTATTTAGCCATGTTTGTACGAACTGAGCCTCAACTATTTTCTGAAATGCTTAGACTCCGCGTAGGATTGATAATTCAGGTGATGGCTGGTGAGTTGTCTCGTACACTGATATGCTCCGGCGAGGAAGGATCAGAACATTTGTTTAATTTATCTCCATTTGAAATGAAAAATCTTTTACATCATATTATGAGTGGAAAAGAATTTATACTAAGCAGTGGTATTAAAAAATCTTAATAAAATAATAAAAAATTTGTGTAACACTTCTTTAATTTTGTAGTTGGTCGTGGAAATTTTTCAGTTATTAGTTATAAATCAAGTCATGTAAGCAAGGTTTGTGTTAATGAATTTTAAAATATTTAGTTGGTACTATTTATACTATAATATTTTACTCATTGAAAAAATACTATTAATACTTTTAGAAAAGTACAATAGAAGGTTTATTATTAGTGGATAAATCAGAACCCATCAAAGATGAGCTTGAAGGTGATAGACAAGGGCAATGGTTGCGTAGAAGAAGATTAGATGGAGCATTGAATAGAGTTCCAGGAGAATTTTATAAACGTGTTTGGACAATACTAGAAAAAGTAATTTTTTTTTTGTGTTTAGTATATATTATGTATCTTGTCATCCTTTTTTTTTTTGGTCAATTTAAATTGTGATAATTTTTTTATTAGTGTAATGGAATAGCAATCGATGGAAAATTACTTGCTCAAAATTTAACTCAGGAAGTAAATAACATTTTTTTAATATATTTTAATTTTGTTGATAAACAATTTTGTTTTTTTTTTATAGATGACATCTGGTGAGTTAAAATTTGCCCTGGCTGTAGAAACTGTTCTCAATTGGATTCCATATCCAGAATACCGACAATTAATTGTGGAAACTTTGATGATTTTTACATTGTACGCAGAACATGAAATTTCACCCAAGTCACGTGGAATAATAACGGTTGAAGAATTTGTTCATAGAGCAAATGATTTGTTTCTTCAAGATCAAGTATATTTTATACTTATAGAATAAAATTAGGCCTGAGCTGGTATATAATAAACAGATGTATTTATATTATATAATATTGACAATTTATTTATAACTTTGAACTGATTAAAAAACAACAAGTATCCCCTTTTTTAAATATTGTCTTCAAATTTGAAAAAATTAGGGTGTAAGAAGCTCTATAATCCCACGAGCACAATTGAATGCGTTGAATGAGATTTATTTTGTGAATTAATGAAATAAGAAAAAAATTGTATAACCCCTTTTTCATTACCATTTATAAATTGTACAAATATTGCTTGATATAAAATTTCAGTTTTTATGCTCAGTCCTAAAAATAATGTATTAATTGCGATTGCATGAATAATTTTTTTTTTGCTCAAGATGAACATTGATGGGGATGCTACATTATGTTGTGCAAAATTTCCAAAAGAATTGACTAGCACTGGTACTTTATTATGTGGCGGTGCAGCTTATATCTGTCAACATTTTTATGATAGTGCCCCCAGTGGAAGTTATGGGACAATGTCTTATATAATTAGAGCAATTGCGTCTTTGTTGGAACCATCATTGAAATCCAATATTGATTGTTCTATATCATAGTTAATATTAATTTTTTCTTACATACTTATATAAGTTATTTAATGATTGAATTATTATTTATTAACTATTGATTTTATCATTATTGTTTAGTTGTTACATGTTTTATATAATAATTCAGTTTCGGAATACATATAAATATATATTTTTACATTACCAATTCCAAAAATATATTATTAAAACATGTAATTTATAATTAAAGTAACTATAAATAATGCGCAAATTAAAATTATTTGTTACATATTTACTCTTAATATTAAATTAACATAAATATTCAACAATTGTAAAACAAAAAACTTGAGTAATTCATTATTCCATTGATAAACCTACACCAATTGCAAAAGAATTAGATTTATGATTTAATAGACCACTAAACGATAGAGATAGAATGTCAGTGACACTTTTTTCTAATTGACAGGTAACAACACCCTCTGAAGAAATTGCCACTTTTGCTAAGCAGTCATCCTTTATCAATGCCCGTAATCCCACTTTGGTTACCCCTTTACGTTTTGGTACATTCATATTTAAAGTAACACCGGTTTGAAATATTGAACTAACATGTTGGTAGTAACAAACTTTTAAAGCTGGCGACAAAATATTAGCTCGAGCACTCCATAAGTAATTGGGTCCTGAATACTTGAACAGAATTCGAGACTTGATATTTTTAAAATAACTATTATTAAAACTATCACTTTCTTTCTGCAATTTGTACTTCACCTTAATGTCTCCGCCTAGTGTCGTCCGGTCTGTAATAGCCTGTTGAAAAAAATAACTGTTTTCATATAGCAGCAACAAAAAAATTGATTTTAAAACGTTCGAAGCTTTTTACCTGCACATTGAATTATTGAAAATATATTGTTCCTAATAGAAATTAAGGGTTATTTTAGCAAGGGTTGTATCAAGACTTATTGAGGAGTAAAAATTTAGTTAAGGGCTCCTGTAGTGTTATAATTTTTTATAAAACAATTTTTACATTCTGAGACTACTTTAAAAGTATAATAATAAAAATAATATTGTACTTTTGTTATTAAAAATATGCATATAACGCAGTCTAAGAATTCAAAAAATGTCAACGAAATTTTAATCATATCAAAAGTTATAAGTTGTTAGTTAAATCTGTTCCGCTTTATAAATATTATAAAAGTTATATCTTTTACAGATTAACTTCATAACTACTTTTAATGAGGTAATTTTTCCAATAAAATTATCAGTTTAGCTTCATATAGTTACAATTATTTATCTATCTTAGAAACATTTTCGTTCACTTACTACCATATGCTGATATCCGGCAAATTTTTTAATCGGGTCGAGATATCCTGTTATTGTGTAGTTAGGTTTCTTGTAGTCAACATATACTCGAGACACAATTGGTTTTCTCCACTTGTGGACTTGCAAATTAGCCAGACTATCGACAAGTCGGCTTGTACACCCGACCTCAGCGTTCCAATTGCCGTTAACTGGATCCAAATCTAATGTAACCGATTTACTAACATTTTCGCATCTGTTATTCTTTAGGAGTGCCGAAAAGTTGTAAGCACCGGGCTTAATTGAGCTTACGTTGAAAGTATGAGCGTACAATATCTCGTAATCGCCATATTTTGGTCGTAATTTGTTAAGAGAAAGCGCCTTAATTCCGTCGAAGTTCAACGGCATCACGTTTTCGCAGCTTTCGAACAAGTCGCGGGCTTTTCCTGGATAATATGACGGGAATCCGTAGCTAGTGACATTTTTTAAAATATTGCGATTGAGTACAGCAGCTGCTGCGGTTGAGTTTTTCAATGTAGTTTTATCATTCAAAAAAATATCGGTAGAGTTTACGGTGTCCGCCGGGTCTGGACCGAGGGAATCGTTTGCTTTCGAATTCATATCTTATATACACAACTTCATTACCTTTTAAGTTCTTTGCAGTATTATTTTTTAATTATACTACACATAACTTCGTACCATACACGAATGAATATTACAAATTTAAGTTGCCATAGATATTTTATGTACGTTTTTTGATTTATTTTATTGTCTGCAGGGCTGCATTTAAGAATTGTGTCACCCGGAGTACTCAATTTTGCCGCACCTAATGACCTTTTTATTTTGCTTATCGAAAGAATTTGTCTTTATTTTTTCAAATTGAATTAGCAAAAAACAAAGATGGTGCATCATTTATCTTCTGGCTATTAAAATATTGGTTTGACATCAGCTAATTTAAGTCGAACTGGTGTATATAAATGAAAGAGTTAAGTACAATGACTTTCCGTCGTCATCTGTACTGGGGACAAGATACTTTTTATCGCTATATCGTCACCTATCCATGAGTTTATAGCAACAGCCTAATCCATTTTCAAAAAGTTGAGTAATTCCATACTCTGTTTAGGGTAGTGCACATTTTTTTTTTAAATTAATAATTTCAATGGACCATTTGACTAAATACCTTTGCATACAATCTGCATGTATCATATGCTTTGTTAATACAACATTTTAATTGTGATTACATACTATTTTCATTAATAGGTAATATAATAATTTGTTTTTGTACACCCCATGCGATTACATGAGGTGTTCCTTAATTTTTTGACCCTAAAGCATTTATCGTCATTTGACCAAATGATTTTTAGCTTCGATGTGAAGCTGCAAAGGTATTAATTTTACTTTGTGTTTCTTTTTTTTCTTTTTGTGTCTGTCACTACTTTTTCTCAACTCTCACCGAACCAATTTCTTTCAACGATACGTCAAAAGATCACAAATCGTATCTAGTTGAAACATTACCATCAAAAATTGAAAATTTTGACCTCGTTCCCCGTAAATAGTAAAAATCCCTAAAAAAATATAATTTTTAAAATCGGTAAATTTTGACATTTTTTTTCTTCTAAAAATTGCAATAACTTATTGAAAAATGAACGAATCAAAATAATTATTTTTTATATTGAAACCATAGATATTTTTCATTCATTTGATAGAATTTTTTTGAAAATATGACCCTTTATCTGCCCACAAAGGGATTCAAAATAGTAACTTCTGCACAAAAATTTTAATTTTTCACTTATTTTAATATTTCACTTTTCAAAAAATGTATATATCAGCACAAATTTTTTTTTCTAAATACATTATAAGTACATCTTTGATTTGACATACTTTTTATTAAAATTGGACAATTTCCCCTTATATAGGGGGCGTTCAAAACTTGAAATATTGTAAAAAACATAGATCTTTTTCAACTAATCTTTTGAAAATGTTCCGGAAATACTCCGAGCTTCAAACATATACTAAAATAAAGCTAATGTTATGTACTATAAGGCCAAAAAAAAAATTTGTCCCGAAGATTTATCTTCTATGTGAAAATGGTTGTCGTAGATTAAAAACATGTAATTTTGGTGTTTAAATTTACGATTTCATATTTTATTTTTTCAACTTTAAATTACTATAACTATTTGAAAAATGAATGGTTCAATACAATTATTTTTTCATAAATATTTTATGTTTACTTCTTTCATTTGATATACATTTTTCGAAAATCTGACTTTTGACCTGACCACAGGAGGGATTTAAAATAACAATTTTTACACACAAGTTAAACTTTTTCAACTCAATTTTTGAACATTTTCTGGAAATATTGGCACTTTTATTTAATTTTAAATTAAAGCTTATGTAATATACTATACTATGAAAAAAATTTTTTGAGATATAGTGAACATGGTTATCACTTTCAAAAATGTGCTATTTTTGTGTTTAAATTCTTGGTATTGTATTTTAATTTATTTTAATATACCTTATAATGGGTTACACTGATTTTCATGAATATTATATGAAACTAATTGATATAGAATATAAAGTTAAACACATTTCAATCTTATTTTTCTTTTGAGTCGAAAAAATTAATTTTAACATTTGAATTTGCTTAAATTGCCAATTTTATCAAAAAACGAATACGATGAACGTTTGCTGTGGCAATGATTTTTTTGCAATTTTTCCTTAATTATTTTTGATTTAAAATTTGGTTTTGAATAATCCACCAATTTCTTAAAATTACACACTATTTATATTATTACACTCTTAAAAAAATTTTTCGGATGTTCACTTACATGTATTTGAATTTTTTAACGCATGTAATACGAAAATTTGGATAAGTAGAGATAAAAATGTTAATTATTGTGTAAAATAACATGTGTTAAAAATATCATATTGACGTATGGTAACTTTTTTTACATTTACTTATAAATACATTATATACCTCTGGACTTGACTCCGTCGTAAAAACAAACCTTAAAGTTAAAAAAAAAGTACGATTTTTATGTAAAAGTTGCAAAATTAAAAAAATAAAATAAGAAATTGTTGTACAATAGCTTTTTTAAAAGTATTTTTAAGAAATTAGTGTAAACTGTATCCCCTATAATTATTTTAACGCAAATATTTATTTTAACTTTAAATTGTATACATTTTTAAAAAGAAATTTAGTAGCTTTGATGGGAAGCTGAGGAGTTATTAATTGTATTATTGTATGTTTTATATTTGTTTTTTTTGGTTTGTCGCTACTTTTTCTCGGCACTTACTAGATCCAGTTTCTTTAAATAAAACATTATGTGTATGTGTTTATAAAATTGATGTTTGCAAACTTGCAAGTTGAGCTAAAAAAAAGTCATCATAAAGTTTAACTTTTTTGTTATAAACTTTCATAAATATTAACTTTAAAGGATCAAAAAGATATATTACTATGACATTTCACACTGATTATTTTTAACATATTCAAAATCAATAACAATGTGAAAAAAAAAATTATTTTTGTCTTAAATTATTTTTTCATATGTAAATGTTTTTGAGTAATTATTAATAATCTTAAAAAAGATGCCATAGAAAAAATCTAACGACAAATTTGAAATCGGTGTAAAAAGGGGGTTAGAAAAGTAAATTTTAGTCTCTGATGAAAATTCCTTGATCAGTAAATTTATTCATAAGTAAGAAACAATTTTTTTTATTTGAAAAGTACTGTATCAGCGCTTTAGTATTTATACCTTTTTGTCATAGAACTGACAAAATATACTATTATTTTATAATTTTTTCCGTAAAAATTACAATGTTAAATTATTGAATATAAATTTCATGCAAAATGTAATTACTATTATTAGTATTTATTCATATATTATATTTATAATCCATCAATTTCTTACAATTAAACACTATCTTTAGATTTTGATCGATGCGTTTCTTATGATATTAATTTTAATCACTATCAAATATCATCTATATTTGTGTCAATTATGTCATGTTCTATTGTGCTGCCGTTTTTGTTTTCAATTATGTCTGATGTTTTGATTTTTGTTTTATTTCGCTTGAAGTTATGTATTATTGTCATCATTATACAGTTTTTGTTAATTATTTGTTTTTCGATTCCAATAGTTTTTCGATAGTAAAAATATGTTTCAAATAACTTCTTTATAACCATAACGTCGTGAAAGTAGTATCAAATCTTGTTCTCAATTAAAAAACGTTTTGATTGGTTAAAATGTCAGTAGTGACATATTTAAAGGGAAAAGAATGCCAGGGTATGAGATAATCTTGAATAAATACTGTAGTTTTGATGATCTTTTTTTTATCAAAAAATGTTTTCAACAAAAAAATGACTAAAAAAATTAATTCAGTTTTGTAAAGTTGTCAAATAAATTAAAAAATATGACTTTGCATAAACTAGAATATTTTATTACAATAATAAATCAAAAATTGATTAAATTGAGAAGATATATTTTTTACCCAATTGTAACGCTATTTCAGACAATTATTCGCTCAATAAAAATAATTTTTTTAACCCCTCCCTACTATAATTTTTGGTTCTAGACGGGCTTGCCTGCGTATGCCTTTATATTAGTTGCTGTAATTAATACATTAAAATAGTAAAATTCTAATAAATATAAAATACATTAACAGCTGATAAAATTAAAGGTTATAATGTAATTTTACCATGATGCCATAGATGTGTATTAATGATCTATGTTATTAATAACCATTTTATCTTTTCTTTTCTTTAATCTTGCACGATAAATAGTTTTGTCTTACTATACTTAAATAAATGTTTATATTAAAAATGAGTCACAGAAAACGTAATAACAAAAATAATTTACCTCATCAGTATGTTAAAAATGAATATCAGTTGAAGTAAGTACATCAAATATTTTTTTTCCTAAAATATAAAATCGAAAATATTAGTAGTAGCCTAATTAATTGAAAATTGGAGGTCTTTGATGTTAAACCCCTTAAAATGAAAAAGTTGATGACTTAACTTCTCTAAAATATGTTTTCAATCTTATTTTTTAACGATAATATGTTTTCGTTACACATTTTGTTTAAAGTGTTGAGTGAGTAATAAGTCTCTACATGTATTAAGAATTTCGTACTACGCACATTCGAATTCGTATTATTCTTTATGTATTGTAAAATACTGAAAAATAAGGACCTGGCTTATTTAAGTTCATTTATACCAGAATAATATTTTTTATAAATATCAAAAATTCTTTAAACATATTATCAATTACACATTATGCATTTATGTACGTAAACTTATTGTGTTTTTTACTAATCGTATGATACTCTTTATAATCTTTAAACTCCCTATTTTTATTCGGTGTGTTAATATTTTAACCACCAGCCTATTCTTTCTTTTCGAACCAAGGTAGTACTATATAACCACATATTCTATAAGATTGTGTTATCAACTATAAATTTAATATATTTACTGTACTTTTAGTAACAATGAACTTTCAACCATTATTGAAGAATCAACTATCAAGGCTGAAACAACTGTGAAAATTGATGAAGTAATTGAAGAAGTTATCAATGATAAAGTTCACGAGTTTGAAACCATTACAGAATCGACATTGGAAAGAAGCTTTGGAATCTGGCAATCAATAAATAATGATGAAAAATTCAATGAGAAAAATACTTCAGAAGAAAATTCCCCTTGCGTTAGTACTATATCACTGAAAAAATTAAAAGAGCAATTATTAGCCCGAGGAATTGGTATACAAACATTAGCAAGTGGAATATTTGTGCAATCAGATCCAAGTGAAAACTCAAGTATTAATTTGATAAGAAATTATGCAGAAGATACAAATTCTTCTACTACAAACGAAATCGATAAAAATAACACAGCAGTTAATGAAAAAACTATAGTTTCCAAACGTGAGAATGAAAACGAGCTTCAGTATAAATGTGAGGAGTGTTCAAAAATGTTCGAGCATGTGTCGTCTTTGGAATTGCATAAGAGGATGCACAACGAAGGACGACCTCATGAATGTCAAGTGTGTCATCAGAGGTTCAAACAAACCGGACATTTAAAATTACATGAAAAAGTTCATACGAGAGAAAAGTATCATAAATGTGAAATTTGCCACAAAAGTTATTCGCGTGCAGCGGATCTTAAAAGACATAGATCGGTACATAATAAGGAAAAAAATGTATACAAATGTGAGGTTTGTTTTGAGATGTTTACTTACGTTAAAGAGCTAAAAGATCACTCGGCAGTTCACACAGAAAAACAACTTTTCACGTGCGAAGTTTGTTCCAAGTCCTACATACGTTTTGGAAATTTAAAGAGGCATAGAAGTATAACTGCACATTAATGTCAGTTTTTACATACGTATTATTTTGTTGATTATTGAGTCTATTTAATTTTACATGGAGAAAATCAAGACACCGGTAGAATTATCTTAAATTGTTTTGAATAATTCAACATGTATTTTTATAATTTTTACTTTAAAAATTAAGATTCTGTTAATTCTTTAAAATTTTATAACTAAATTATACATTTTTTTTCCTTTAAAACTAATATTTTCATTAGTACTGTTGGCATTAAAGTTTATTATTTTCTAAGATATATTTGTGTCACGATGATTTGTTATATTAATATAATTTTAATAAAAATATATCGAAGTAATTAGAAGAGTTCAAGTTTTAATATTAAATCAAGTTTTAAATAGCATATATTAAAAATATAGTATTCACCATAAAAATGGATGTATAATGTTATTCTCTAGCTATTATAATAATAAAAACCTNTACTGAATAATGAGTGGTGTATGTATTATAACAAACCTTTAGCCAACCCTGGTAGAAACAGGTTAATGATGGATAGGAAAATTAATAAATAACTTAGTAAAATTATTTAACTTTGTAGTTAAAATATATTATCCCTATCAAACTTAATTCGTCAATACATACATTAAAAACAATAGAAATTAATGATTTTAATTGTTTATATGGATTAAAATGGATAAGCATTTTTATTAAATAAAGGGAAAATGAAAAATAACATAATAAGTGTTTACTTCCGTAATTTTCATAATATTGACTTACATTTGTACCATAGAAAATATAAAAAACCCAGCACAGGGGGTCGCGGCATAGTTGTATCAAGTATAATGATATCTGACAGTGATTAAAATCACTATAAAAAAAAAACGCAACGATACAAATCTTTAGATAGTGTTTAATTTTAAAAAATTGGTGTATTATTCCAAAAGCTACATGATCTGCTATTTCCTTATTAATATCACGATGAAAATAAAGTATGTCAAATGAAAAAGGGATATAAATGTTATTTCTCATAAATCTCAAAAAAATTGTGTTGTGTAATAAAAAGAAAATAGAAAGGGGAAGAGAGGGATAGTAAAGATGTGGTGAAGATGGTAGGAAAGGGGTTATAAGTTATTTGGGTTGTGTTGGATTTATTCATATCATGTAAATCCTACCTCTTACCCACTCTGTCCTATTTCTTAATATTACATAAATATAGTGCATGTCTTATGACTACACTTACCTTGATATTCAAATTGGACTCGTAGGTAGATGATGAATTGTGATGTTCCTTGTTGACGTTGATATTTTAAGCTAATTTAAATAAATAAAAATACTGGTATGAGGGGCAACATACTGAGTTTATTTCTATAATTTTTATTAATTATTTTAATAAATGTATATAAGTCTTATAATTAAAATTAACAAAAGTAACGTGAATTTTACATTATTAATCTTTNGGGTTATAAGTTATTTGGGTTGTGTTGGATTTATTCATATCATGTAAATCCTACCTCTTACCCACTCTGTCCTATTTCTTAATATTACATAAATATAGTGCATGTCTTATGACTACACTTACCTTGATATTCAAATTGGACTCGTAGGTAGATGATGAATTGTGATGTTCCTTGTTGACGTTGATATTTTAAGCTAATTTAAATAAATAAAAATACTGGTATGAGGGGCAACATACTGAGTTTATTTCTATAATTTTTATTAATTATTTTAATAAATGTATATAAGTCTTATAATTAAAATTAACAAAAGTAACGTGAATTTTACATTATTAATCTTTAATATGAAAGTGTAAGAGTATGGGGGAATAATAAGTGAGAATGAAAGTGAGAGTGTACGAGTGAGTGAATGTGCTAATTTTACTAGCCCTTTTATATTAAACTAATTGGTAATGTGATGAAGGGAGACTAGTTTTTCTTAAAAATTTAACTATTTAATCCTGCCGTCTGTTCGGCGTCACAGATACGCTTATGGTAATTAAAAAGATGGACATTAATGCAAACATCGCTCCAAATGAATGATGTATTTGTAAAAAGTAATAAAATAATTGTTGTTCAGAAAAGTATTTAAAATTGATAATTATTTATGTGTAAAGATTATTCAAGAAGTTTCTCGAATAACCTCTAAACTTCTATTTTGATTCATTACAGTTGATCCATACACTTTTCAATAATTTATAGCATTATAAAATTAAAAATGTAAAAACAAAAATCGAGAATTTTTACACAAAAATAACATTTGGTAGCCATTTTCACCGTTAAGACAAAATAAAGTCCGAAGTTTTTTTTTCCATAATAAAGTATATTACGTTAGCTTTAATTTAAGATATATATNTACCATAGAAAATATAAAAAACCCAGCACAGGGGGTCGCGGCATAGTTGTATCAAGTATAATGATATCTGACAGTGATTAAAATCACTATAAAAAAAAAACGCAACGATACAAATCTTTAGATAGTGTTTAATTTTAAAAAATTGGTGTATTATTCCAAAAGCTACATGATCTGCTATTTCCTTATTAATATCACGATGAAAATAAAGTATGTCAAATGAAAAAGGGATATAAATGTTATTTCTCATAAATCTCAAAAAAATTGTGTTGTGTAATAAAAAGAAAATAGAAAGAGGAAGAGAGGGATAGTAAAGATGTGGTGAAGATGGTAGGAAAGGGGTTATAAGTTATTTGGGTTGTGTTGGATTTATTCATATCATGTAAATCCTACCTCTTACCCACTCTGTCCTATTTCTTAATATTACATAAATATAGTGCATGTCTTATGACTACACTTACCTTGATATTCAAATTGGACTCGTAGGTAGATGATGAATTGTGATGTTCCTTGTTGACGTTGATATTTTAAGCTAATTTAAATAAATAAAAATACTGGTATGAGGGGCAACATACTGAGTTTATTTCTATAATTTTTATTAATTATTTTAATAAATGTATATAAGTCTTATAATTAAAATTAACAAAAGTAACGTGAATTTTACATTATTAATCTTTAATATGAAAGTGTAAGAGTATGGGGGAATAATAAGTGAGAATGAAAGTGAGAGTGTACGAGTGAGTGAATGTGCTAATTTTACTAGCCCTTTTATATTAAACTAATTGGTAATGTGATGAAGGGAGACTAGTTTTTCTTAAAAATTTAACTATTTAATCCTGCCGTCTGTTCGGCGTCACAGATACGCTTATGGTAATTAAAAAGATGGACATTAATGCAAACATCGCTCCAAATGAATGATGTATTTGTAAAAAGTAATAAAATAATTGTTGTTCAGAAAAGTATTTAAAATTGATAATTATTTATGTGTAAAGATTATTCAAGAAGTTTCTCGAATAACCTCTAAACTTCTATTTTGATTCATTACAGTTGATCCATACACTTTTCAATAATTTATAGCATTATAAAATTAAAAATGTAAAAACAAAAATCGAGAATTTTTACACAAAAATAACATTTGGTAGCCATTTTCACCGTTAAGACAAAATAAAGTCCGAAGTTTTTTTTTCCATAATAAAGTATATTACGTTAGCTTTAATTTAAGATATATATAAAAATATCAGATTTTCCGGAACAATTTTCCGGAACGACTTTCTATATGCATTTTTCAGATTTCACCCCCCCCTATATAGGGAAATTGTCTGATTTTAAAAAAAAGTATGTTGAATGAAAGATGTATATAAATACTACTTTTTATGAAAAAATTGTATTGATTCATACATTTTTTAAAAAGTTGGATCTTTTCCACCCTGCATATTTCATTCCTTAGTTAAGATTTACTAGCAATAGGTTTAATAATATATTATTTTTTTGTATAATACTCTTACATAAAAATATTAATAGATGAATATTCAAAATATTTTTCACAATTTTCCTTTTTATATCTGTCTACTTATGACATTCCTATAGAGTTCTCCTTTTAAAATTTAATTAAAGGAACACTCAAATACCGAGCACAGTTTTACACAATTAAAATCTTATATTAAGTTTTTTTCGTTTTTGTTGTATTTATGAGGTAGGTACATAAATGTATTATCACTTCAATTGGCGTTAATATGTAATTTCAACCAACTTAGTGCAAGCTACATTTTGTTACTTCTCTTTTTATCGTTTCACCAACTCTATCACTAGCGTTTTTGCCATGACACAAAGCAAAAAAAATTCCATTTTGCATCAAAACCAAAGTTGAAATTTCTGATTTTTTAGACTTCTTCATAATTAAAATTATATCTTCTAATTATGTTCAAGCAGAAGAGCTGGTAGACTTGTCATCTGATCATATTCCTGTGTTAATAAGTTCGAATATAATATTAAAAAAGCGGAAAGTTTTTCTCACAAATAAACAGACAAACTGGGATCTTTTCAGAATGGCTCTAGAAAAAACTATCACACTTTCCGTACGTTTGAAAACAGCAAGTGACATAGAAACAGTAGTACATAAATTAACTAATAATATTGTTAAAGTAGTAAAAGAGACTTCTTCAGAAACTTGTAAAGACAGATATCGTGAGACAACTTATCCAGCGGAGATAAAAGAACTTATTTGGTAAAAACGAAGAGCTAGAAGAAAATGGCACACTACCCGTCATTTTGCAGGTAAAACTGAATAGAGTCGTTTATGTAAAGCACTTCGTGAGAAAATCAAAGAAGTTAAAAATGAAGCATTTAAATCATTTTTAAGTGGACTGTCTACTACAGTTTTTAGTATTATTCTTTATGGAAAGCTACAAGAAAAATGAAAAAATCTCGAGCTTATGTACCTCCAATTAGCAAAAAAGATGGTACGTGGGCGCTTACTGATATGGACAAAACAGAAGCATATGCACTTCATCTTGAACGTATTTTTCAACAAAACTATATAAACTCAGAACTTGACCAAGTAGAAACCTGTAATATCACATTTTAATACATGAAATAAATAATTCATATACTTAATAAAAATATATCACCAAATCAGATTTCCCTTGTGGATAAGATGAATAAAAAAATAATACCTTTACATAAAATTCAACCATTCTCTTACGCATTTCATAAAACGCCCACATAAAATATTCTATCACATTGAACAATCAAATACAACAAAAAATATTTCAAGAATCTCACCAGAGAAAATCGTAGTTTTTTTATCATAAAAAAAATGTACACAGAAAATGCAACTTGCCACCTGGGTAGTATAGCTGAGAAAAAATCCAGTCTTCATAGCATCGTGTAGTGGCCAGTGCTGATGACTCGGGTGGTGGTGGTGCCAACTTCGAACAAGTTCAGGAGAGGAAATACAACAATATTGGTAAAGGTGTACAGTGAGCGGTCAGCTGATGAGAACGGGATAACAGGTATCGGACCAGTTGACTGGTAGAGGTTATCACATACACAACTATCAAGAAATACTTAATGCACACACCACAAACTGATAAGATTTATTAAAAAAAAAAACTAGTACAAATTCTGCAACATTACAATTTAAATTGATACTCATAAGGTATCTATTTAAGATTTCATTAAATGTAGTAGGTGATTTTTGCATATTCTTGGCTGTCACTATTACCATAACAATTTCATCAGTAAAATCTAATGCAATGTATTTTTTTATTAGAAATTAACGATAAAAATATGTTATTAACGCAGTTCAAAACTGTAAAAAATATTTAAACAAAAATATAAAACAAAATATTCGCTGTATCCGAAAATTATTAATCATGTCAGAATCTGGTATGACCCTTAAGGATTATTAATTACAAAAGAAAATTCTTTATTTTGCTGGACAACTTATTATCTATGTTTTTGTTACAAACATGGGTAATTTTGAATATTTTATTATTATTAATACTTCCCTAAAGCACAGTTTGATTTTATTTTAAAATGATAAAATATAAGTAAACATTTTTATTAATATCATTAATTTTTATTAAATCAAATAAATATTCCTATAAATACCGATTTAACTATTATAATCAACTTGTGTGTGAATAGTGTAACTAAAAATATAATTGTTTGTATTTTAATGATTATGAGAATTTTATCTTATTTAAATTGAATTCATATAACTTCAATGAAAATTAGTCACTCTTTAACTGTGGTATTCTTTTGCGAGAAGAAATTATTTTACTACGTGCTTTTTTTTGTGTCTGTTAAATACACCATTTGTGTCTGTTTTTCTGAGTGCCTGATCGAAATTTAAAAGATTATTTTATTTTGTTGTAGAAATGGCAAACTGTATCTTTTTTATTCATAATATCGTGTTTGATATTTAACAAAGGTAAATTCTATTTTACATTATTGACACGGCACCGCACTACGCTTTAGGCTGGCGCTTACCCGCGTCTCACTCGATATCAGTCGTCCATCTATTAATATGACAATCGGGTGTCTCCCCGCCCTCGACACCTTAACAAGGCCGCCGCTGAATATGTATTACTGATTATGCGTTCTGTTCATCAGTTGGCGGAGGCGCTCGGTGCTCCACTGGCTCATGTCCCGGCGATTCTAGTGTCGGTTGAGGCGGCTAGGGACGCTCCACTACTTCGGATCCTGAGGGATCCGATTGTAAGTGTGATTTATAATCGTGGGGTGAGGGACGGGNATTGCAAGTGTGATTTATAATCGTGGGGTGAGGGACGGGCGTGCAGCTTCTCCCCGTGAGACACGGAGGACCCGCACTTGCTCCCTACGCCGGGACAGAGCGACCGATGTAGCGAGCACGTCCTCCAGGACGAGTTTGGCCACCCAGCCACCGCCGGAACACCCGGGCTATATGAAGCTCACTCCCACCGACGTACATCGGAGGGAACGGATTAATCGTGCCTTCAAGGAGAGGAAAGACCGCGAGAAAAGAAGGAAGATGGCAAAAAGTCAGTCGATGGCCCCGGCACCACCCACACCAGCACCTAGGACTCGGGCACCCCCGTTTTTGGAGATTGTTCGTTCCGCTCACACACCAGGGACTGCATCAGCCTCGACATCGGAGCTGGCGCCGATGGAGGTCGAGGAGAACGTAGACGACCTGGGCCATGCAGTGGAAGTTTTCCTGGCAGAAGTTGCTTCTCCCCATACACCTCCTACCACGCTTTACTCCTGATGCCCCTCGTCACGAATATTCGAGCGAGGTGGCCCTCCCTTCCTTTCTCTCCGTAGTCCTTACGTCATCCGTAGGATACGGATGACCGGACCAACCTCTTTTCGGACAACTAGAAAAAAAAAACGGACCGAATAGTCCACTCTCCCTTGTCAATAAGACTGACTGTTTCGGTTTTATACGGTAAGTCTTAAATGCAAGATCAGTTACCCACACAAGGAAAATGGCGGTAAGTCGACAATTGTTATTACTAATGACAACTGTTTTATGTTTGGGACAATTTGTGTATAACAATTGGCCGGATCAAGAGATAGACCGATGGCTTGGTGGGGGAGAGTTGACACAGAACTGCGCTACGCTCTAGGCTGGCTCTCTCGATATCAGTCGTCCACCTATTAATATGACAATCGGATGTCTCCCCGCCCTTGAAACCGTGACATGGCCGCCAATGAATATGTATTACTAATTATGCGTTCTGTTCCGTTTCCGAGGTACACCGTAACTGGTTAGAATTTTTGGTAGTGTACCACCTTTTCTTCGACTTAAGTTTGTGTTCGGGTGCGACTTTGTAAAATTATATTTTACCTATGCATTATAGATTTGTGTTTCAATGTCGCAAGTCCCACAACAAATTACGATTTTTAACAACTGT
The DNA here is from genome assembly GCF_025091365.1 of Daktulosphaira vitifoliae. Classification (NCBI taxonomy): domain Eukaryota; kingdom Metazoa; phylum Arthropoda; class Insecta; order Hemiptera; family Phylloxeridae; genus Daktulosphaira; species Daktulosphaira vitifoliae. Next base: position 33,089,652 of record NW_026099573.1, on the reverse strand, counting down.
AATTTTTGACCTATGTTTTATTTTTTTTCTTAAAACTCCTAAACTTTTTATGAAAAATGAACAAATAAACATATATTTTTTTAATATTAAAACCTTGTATATTTACCTTTTATTTTATATAAAATTTATGAATATCTAACCTTTTAAAATTAAACACTCTAAATATTTGCATCGAGGCGTTTTTTATGATAGTGATTTTAATCACTGCCAGAAATCATTATACTTGACCCAACTATGCCACATCCACACTGTGCCGCGGCTCCACTGTGCTACCGTTTTTGTTTGTATATTTTTACTATGTGTTATTTTTTTTTATATCTGTCTAACGTTTTCCTAATCTCACACTTGACCAATTTTTTTCTACGATAAGTCAAAAGATCATAATTTGTATCTAATTTTACAATAAAATACTGAAACTTTTATATATATCTTAAAATAAAACGTATGTAATACACTTTAATATGAAAAAAAAAATTCTGAACTTTAGTTTGTCTTCATGGTGAAAATGGCTACCGTATTCAAAAACATGTTATTTTTGTGTTAAAATTCTCGGTTTTGTATTTTATTTTATTTTAAAATAACTTATAAGGAAAGTACACTTATTTTCATAAATATTATATAAATTTTTCGCCTAGCTGTGGCTCCACCTCAGACCTGGAGCCTTACGACCCTCACGCGCCATTGGCTCGTAGAAGATCTCTTTTGCCCTTCCTCATAAGTAGGCCACTGATTCTTGTAGGAGTGACCGGCTTAGCCGGTTACGATAAGTGTTTTACAGGGAAAATATTACTTTAGAATCAATGTAACAAAAATATATTAAAAATTTAATTATTAAAATGAGGAAAATTCAAAAAAAGAAAATAGTAAAAAGTATTGGGTATAAGGTTGACGTTTGTTATTGAGGTATTCCCCTTCCATTTAATTAATGCCAATAATTATAATAATAATGCTAATTATTCGCAGTTTCAACCTACACATGAAATTGAATCATTGAAATTATTTAAAAAAATAATATATTTCGTTGACGTAATCTAATGCTCGCATTTATGAAATAAAAATGTTATTTACACAGCTGATTTAAACAAACAAAAAAATGAATAAGTAAATGCTTTATAATTATATTTTACAGTTAGTTGAAAAAAATTTTAAATGTAACTTAAAAACTAAATTATTAGAAAAATCATAATATGCTTTATTATATTATAACATACAATACTTCCAATTAGATCAAATTACTATAAGGTGGACGTTTGTTATTGAGGTATTCCTTTTGGCCGTATTCAAAAAATATTTTAGAAGTATTTAATTTTTTTACTTTGGTAAACATGTTTAGAATATTTACTAAATATAAAAGTGATGATAAAAATAAAGGTAATTAAGGTCATATTTTTTAACAGTCGCCTAATAATAATATGGTTCAAGGAAAGCAACAACCCATTTTTGTTTTTCGCTTTTATCAGTACATTAAGGGCTATCACGGCCTCCCTCTGAGAAATAGGTTTCTTAACCAATTATAGTCCGAAATGGGTGGTTAGTCCGTCGTTGGAGAAAAGATGGCGACTCCAATTACTGAACTAATCTCTCGTTCGACAAATGAAGCCGCCCGTGATCGAGTTTCGAACTCGAGGCAGTGCGCGTCAAACAACGCCGCGTTATCGACTAGGCCATAAATATAAATTCTGCATGGACATAAAAAAAAAAGTTCAAAACGAAAACAGTACATTTGAACAGTAAGCTGATTATAAAGCCAAAATTCAAACAAAAGATATATATATATATCATTTTTTATTATAAACATATTTAAAAGAAATCAACAGAAAGTATCTTTACACTTAAGAAAATAAACATAATATATCACCGGCTCACACACCATTAACATTTATATTGTTTCTCAATAAAGACTTATTTTCTGTTTAAACAATTGATGTTGTCTTCCATATTATAACACAAGAAATTATATCATACTATCTAAATAAGTGCTTTTAATAACTATTAAATATGAATCATAAATCTTTATATATATATAAAAAAAAATTGCATTGAAAATTGTCATATTGAATCAAAATTACTGGCATGAAACTACTACGTCAATACCAAAAGTCGGTTAAATTATACTTTGCAGCTAGGCATAAATTTTACCTGGCAAAACAGTGTACTGATGAATAATGCAGTGTGCAGAATGGGGTGGTCGTATCAAAAATCTTTGATCGAAATGCTAATTCTTGTCAGAATTAATCACTGTTATACGAGATATATTCGTAGTAGAAATGAGTCCTGAAAAATTACAAAAATTACAGGAAATAGAAAAGGACGCATCTGATCTAAAATACACATATGCGAATCTAATGGACATAGTGACTACTAAGGAAGCTACTATGGGGGAAAAAAATACTTGGAAACAGCATAAATCAGAACTCAAGTATCAAAAGTAACTTCACTAAAGTAAACAGGTCAGTCGTCAACCATTGCATAAAACAAAGTGTGGAGTATGTGCGCGCTCAAATCATTTACAAAGAAACTGTAGACCCAAGGATTATAGTTGCAACATATGTAATTCAAAAATCATTTGGCTCCTGTGTGCAAGAATGGTAAGAGTTTAAGCAAAATTAATAACCGTTTGTACATTAATTTTTTAACTGAAAATTCTAATGAACACATCAGGCAGTCGCACACAATTTATCTGATACATATTTTAATTTGATAGAAACTATTTCTCAAAATAGAATTAAGCCATTTACAACTAATTTATTAATAGGGAATGTAGACGTTAAGTTTGAAATAGACACAGGATCTTTACATTGTAATTTCAAATAAAATGTATTTATAAATAAATAAAATGTAAACAAACCTGTGATCTCCTCATCCACCAAGTCTAAAAAAGAGAGGGGTAAGGAAACTTAACATTAACTAACTTAATGCAATGGGAAGGGTGGTAGGATGAAACACGACGTAAACTAATGTAACTTGTCGCGCACCCAAATCGATTATTATGCAGAAAAATAAAAATTAATTTTCGGGGGTAGGTACACGTTAACACTTGAACGTGCTTATGATGTGAGTCGAGTCCGCGTGTTGGATGTGTGCCGCACCCCCATACGCAATAGCTTACTCCACCGACCCTCGAGTACATTGCCGTATCACCTAAGTTGTTACACGACCGCCGCTGCCTACGCCTCCACCTCCGCTGATGACGACGACGATAATCACTCTAATATATTAATTAATGTTGATTTCGGCTAATTTTTTAATAAACTGTACATATAGTTATTTGTTTGGATTATTATGCGGCGGGCGGTCATATAGTATATACAAAATATCGGTTTTGTGACGAAAAAAAAAATGCATTTTCCAGGTAAGCTATACGGTTACGGTGAAAAGTACGAATTTTAAACGTCGAATCCGCTATTTTGATATGCGACATGCATATTTTTAGATAAAGTCTGTACGGAAAATGTTACACAAAAAAAATGTACACAGCATTGTTATTATCAATGATAGTAAGGTACATTGTTGTGAGTTTATAAATACACTAACTAATAATACAAAAAGTATATCAGTAGGGTAAAATAGAGAGTTCTAGGCCCCCCCACCCGCCTCACCCCTTCATCCACCCACCTGTATTGAAGATGAGCGTGGTCGGGGGGAGGGGCGTGTCACACAGTGGGCGTGGTCTCTCGATGGTAGGGGTAATGGAGGATTGCATTTATGAGGGTGGGGGTAAGGAGAAGGCGTGGTCTTATCATTGATTGGGTAAGGAGGAGGCGTGGACTTATCATTGACGGGGTAAGGAGAAGGCGTGGTCTTATCATTGATTGGGTAAGGGGAGGCGTGGTCTTATCATTGTTGGGATAAGGGGAGGCGTTGTCTTATCATACAGGTGGGAAGGGGTGGAGTGGTCTCACGATGGTGGGGGGTAATGACCGTGGTCAAGGTCAAACAATAAACGTGGTTTCTCGGTGGTGGTTGGGTAAGGGGAGGCGTGGTCTTATCAATGATGGGGTAAGGGGGTGTGTGGTCTCATCATTGATAGGGTAAGGAGAAGGCGTGGTATCACGATGGTAGGGGCAATTTGGGACTTAGGTAGGGTTGTTAAGGTAAATCAAATTGACGGTTTAAAGTGCGCATGCGCACTATAACTTCATGTCAGTGATGAGAGAGTTAGCTATATGGTTGTCTCCTCCTACGATGTCATCTACTAGAAGATAAGGTAAACCTCATGTGAACTGATGACGTACGTGTAAACATACACATTACATTGAAACAGTGTACGTCAAATAGTGGCCGCCGTTGCCACTTTAACATATTTACTTAATATTAACGCTACAAAGTCTTCGTCAACAATTCCTACAGAGGGAGGGGATAACGAAACATAACATAAACTAACCTGGATGAATCCAAGTTAAACTAACAATGTTTTCTAAGAATTTTTATCATTGCCTACCAGACGCTTAGATAAGCATATTTCCAACATCAAAGGTACCGCCATATTATAACTCACATTACCGTCTACATTTTATAAAAACAAAGACAACGTCTGTCGTTATGGCATAATAAATTCTAAGAAATTTATCATGGGTTACCAGACGCTTAGGTAAGCATATTTCCAACATCAAAGGTACCGCTATATTATAACGTTCATAGGCGTCTGCATTTTTATTTTTTACATAGTATTTTATCATTGCCTACCACCAGATGTTTAGAAAAACATCTCGTTAATATTAGTATATTACTATTAATTATATATATAATTAATATAATTACTATAATTGGTAATATATTTTAGAATCACTATGTTTAGGTTGCTATAATAGTATAATCTCTATTGGTTATTATTATTATTTTCTACTGCACCTTTAAAATAATAATATATGTATTGCATTTTATTTTATTATATTTAATTTGACAATTTTTTTATACCTATAACTAGAGGTATTACATTTAAAGTAGCACCCCCACTACCAGCAACCACGAGTCTTCACTGCGTTTAACATTAAATGTATACATTACATCGAAATAGTGTACGTCAAGTATCGGCCGCACACTTGTCCTTGACTATTACAGAAGTTATAATTAATTGAATTATACATAATAATTATAACGTCGTTATCGGTGGTTACAATCAAGTAATTGTCACCGTCGAGAACGTCCTACATACAATCGTTGGTAATAACACTTCGGCGATAACAGCTAAGTGGGTAAACCGAATTGGGCGTGAGGTGCGCACAATGGGTGAAACCCAATGAAAACTAACCTAAGTCGTTGGGAGTAGGGGATCTCCTCAACATGTCGTAATGAGCGAAGGGGTAATGAAACTTAACTTGAAACCAACCGCCATGTTATAATCCGCATTACTGTCAACATTTTACGAAAAATAATTGCTTTTTCTAAGAATTTTTATCATTGCCTACCAGACGCATAGCTAAGCATGTTTCAAACATAAAAGGTACCGCCATATCATAATCCACATTACCGTCTACATTTTATAAGAACAAAGACAACGTCTGTCGTTATGGCATAATAAATTCTAAGAAATTTATCATGGGTAACCAGACGCTTAGGTCAGCATATTTCAAACATCAAAGAGGTCGCCGCATAAAAATGTCGTATGAATNATCGTAATTGTCGTATGAATCTTATCATCGTCTACCAGACGCTTAGGTAATCATATTTCCAAAGATGTTACAATATATTAATGGTCACTGTCGTATGCATTTTATGAGAACAATGGCAACGTCTGTCGTTTTGACATTATAATTTCTCAGAATTTTATTACCGTCTACCAGACGCTTAGGTCAGCATATTTCAAACATCAAAGAGGTCGCCGCATAAAAATGTCGTATGAATCTTATCATCGGATGCCAGACGCTTAGGTCAGCATATTTCCAAAGATGTTACAANTCTAGACGCTTAGATAAGCATATTTCCGACATTGTTTGTGTAGTACCTGTTTAAACCAACCAAAACTTGTCTAAACAAGATCTTTGACCCCTATAAAAGAACGTCACATCAAGTTCAGGATCATTCACTCATTATCTTTTCCAAAGCGNTTATTTCAGACTCATTCACTCATTATCTTTTCTAAAGCGATTATACCAAAAACCATTTGTTTGATTATTTGTTGTCCTAAAGAATTTCTATGACTTTTGATATAAAATAAGTAAGTAATACATTTATATATATTTTTCATTTAAACTGTTTTCTACTGACTTTGGTTACTAGTTATGTTTAGAGTTGTTAAATATTTATTAATTTTTTATTTTAGAATGGAGCAATTAAAGAAACAGTTGAACGATCAGAGTGCATTAAAAAGATATTCAAAATTAAGTGATTTGGAGGAACACACGCCATACAAAATCATATCTATGAAAAATACAAGCACACGAAATGGGGTTGTCGTTGTTGGTTGTCTATTCAACAATATGAATGTGTTTATCCCGAGATTGAAATTAACTAATGAAGAAATCGAAGCTTACAATATCAACAATGATGATAACAAAATACATTTATTATATAGAGGCAAAAGTGGAAATGCATATTTGTTTGATTTTCAGTAATTTGTTAATATTTTGCCTTGTTTTTTAAACTTATTTATATAAAAAAATAAAAAAAACTTAGTATCATAAACTTGTAAGATTTAAAATTCAATAATATATACTATTTTTTTTATTTTATACAATTTTGTCATATTTATTTAAACTTTATGCCTTTGTGTATAATAAAAGTCTATAGTACTAAGCAGTGCAAAGAAGAGTTTTACACATTAAATAGCAAATTTACTATACGCTATGGTATTTTTAGCAGGTTGTACTATGTATGGCATGTAGTAGGCTGTTTATAAAAGTAGTAGGGACACTGTGTCGGTTTACCGAACAGCATGTCCTGGAATCGTATAATCTCGATACAACAAGTCTGAACATGTTAAAACCTGTCTGAACGCGTTCAAATCCCTGTTCATCCTGTTTGAACCCCGTCTGCTTGTGTTTACAACTGTTTGTATCATATCTAACGACGAAAATTTGACTATTAATTACTATTGGGTTTAAATTAGTTAATAACTTCACCGTGGTGTAAGCATAGCGCTCTAATCGTTATAAGATTTTCTATATAAACAGACGTTACTTTAACTTGTTGGTAATGTGTTAATATTTGTACACTTTCAGAATGGCTGGTTCTCTCGCTACAATTGCCAAATTCTATAACAAACAAACATTTGTTAAACCCCAACTTCACAGTGAATTAATCGATTGCACTGATTACGTTTTAAATTTCAATCCTCGTAAATTCGTTCAGATAGGATTGGATCCAAAAGATCGATTTAACGTAACTATTCGTTTACTATCGTCAACCCGTTACATACTTGTAACGATAGATTTCCTACAACGGATTTATACGTTGATGGGTAATATTCTGTCGCTAATTTTCGACCCTGTATCAAGACAAAAGATTATTTTACTCAAGGATGAATACGTCACACTCTCAAAGACTACGTTTCAAGGAGAGTCTTCGCTAGTCTTTGAATCACAAGCACAAGATGAATGCCGAGTGTTACTCACCCAATCAGACATTTTAAAACTCAGCGCTTTGGAATGTTGTATCTTTGAGACTATCAATCAAAAGATGACTGTAATTCAACCATTGGTTCTACAACAGTTGGAACAGATGGCTCAATATATGAAATCTCAGTATGAAGTAAATGTGGAAAACAAATGTATGTTGATCAATGCGGTTTCGGATTATACGATTAGAAATAGTTTACCCAATAGCGATCTGAGCTACATAAGCCAAATAAAACAATTTGCGAGCCAGCAGTTGGAACAACGGTGGACGATGCTGGAAGAATATACTAAAGAAATGGTGAATTACATTTTTTTTTTTCTAACTGAGTAGAACGTAATTAATAAATATCAATAATTTTTTTCAGTCTTCTAACAGAGAAAACGTATGCTCGACATTTTTTGGGTCGCTGGCCGAAGATATACAGTCGGAAACAATCATATCAAGTACAAACAACCAAGAAATACCAACAGTAGTTGTTAGTAATAGCTATCCGTCATAAAACGACAAGTATCTAAAACATGTATATAATTTATAAAAAAAAAAAAAAAANCAACAAGTATTGACAAAATAGTGCTGTTATTATTATATACTGAGACATAGTGAAAATCTCGTTTTTAACGTAACTCGTAATTAAAATTATAATGGATACAAAGACTATAAATACGTTTAAATAATAATGTTTAAAATAATGATTATTATCTAGGATTTTATTTCTATCATATGAAAAAAACTATGTTTCTATAAAACTCAAATCATTTTTCTTCTTGCATATAAAATACAGTAGGGTATTCTTAGAGTTTTGGTGGATAATGCCTTATCATTAGATGTGACATCTCATTACGTAACTATAGTTTAAATACTATGGCATCTTACACGTACAACTATTGTACCGTACAGTAGAGAAAAAAAAACGTTGTAGTATATATATATATATTTACAGATATGTACACGCATATACATATATTTTTTTAGAAAAAATACAATTTCTTACTACATTATGTTACATTAAAAAAATGTTTTAAAACTACTTATATACATGTATATTTACAAAAAAAATCTTCAATTATTGACGATATTTTTTTTTACAATGATAAGAATTATAGGTCTTCCGGTGGTGGTATAGCATAATGCCCGTGGGCAAACGTGTCGATTCTGTTGTTGAGCGTGTAGCGCTTATCATNGGTATAGCATAATGCCCGTGGGCCAACGTGTCGATTCTGTTGTTGAGCGTGTAGCGCTTATCATCAAAACGGTTAAGCGCCAACTTGGTTGTACGTAAAGTCCGTACCTCGTGCTCAAACGAACGGATTGACACGTTCTGTCGGTACGGAGTGTATGGTAGCGATAATGTCGGTGGACACTCACCACCACGTATCACTCCGATGACCGCACGGGCATTCTCTCCAGCCATTGCTCGTTTTGACGCATCGTCACCATCGTCTTTAAACAAACACCGTTTGTAGTCGTCCAAAGACAGATGGTTCCGGACGACGTGTCCGCGGATCCCCTTAGACTTTATGAGTTCGCTGCCTTCCATGTCAAATGCGTAGCACTTTGATCGAAGTGCAGCGATCTCAAAGAGAGTGAGGCCACTGGTCTCGTCTGAAAACAAGCCGGGCATCTTCTTTCTATCTGTGGAGTAGCAAGGGTGATCCTTGGGCAGGCTAGATGCGTCCACGTGCACCAGTAAATCGGGGCTATCAGCTAAATCCTGGTAGAAGTCGCCTACTCTGAGCAGGTATATNTAAATCGCCTACTCTGAGGAGGTATATGAAGGAGTCTGAGAAAAATTAAAAATATATAAATATTGTAAAAAAATATTTCTACTGTACGGTTGTACTCACCAGTATTCATGTAAACCAATTCTACTGCGTTGCCATAATGTGGTTTCAATACGTCGTAGAAGTACTTGTACATTAGCGTCTTGCTAATGTCAAGCACTGCTAAACCGACGTATATTGGTTTGATAAACTTGACCATCTTTGTGTCCATTATGACGGCGCACAACCTTTCACCGTATTTGATACAGTCGTTGAAGGTTGGTTGGTTTACGAGCTTGCTTAGACGTTCGGGACTGGAGATTAGCTCAATACGGATGCGTTTCCGCATGTTCTCCATTGTTTTCCCTATAAAATGTAAAAAATTATCGAATAACCCACTTTAGCATTGAGCATGCACTTACCAAAGACGGCATTGTTCATTAGTTTGAAAAATGCAATTTCAAAAGCATTTGCCGCCTTTTTCCGCATTTCAGTGTTCAACTCAATGTATGGTTTCAACCAAGCACTTTGTTGAAACTCTAAAACGCGGTGCACCTGCAGTACAAATATTTATATTAGTATCATCGCTTATAGTTTATAGGTTAACTATACATACTTTATCGACTTGCAGTCCGTGTGCGATCGCCTGTTTAAGATTAACGTAATGTACGACGTACCGCTGTTTGGGTTTCAAAGTGGCCATGAGTTTGGTCTCTTTGGAANGTATAATGTACGACGTACCGCTGTTTGGGTTTCAAAGTGGCCATGAGTTTGGTCTCTTTGTAACCCGGCGGTACATCGTTGACAGGCAAGAACGGCAAGTCGTTGTGCTCGTCATGCAGCTCTTGTGGATACGATACGTCCACTTCATATATACGCCCCGTATTACCAGTGTCCGACAACGATTGGAGGTCAGCCAGAGGGTCTGCTCCTTTATACCACCGGAAGCCACCGTACGGCATGGGCTGACTCATAGCCCACCCGTAAAGGTTATTGCCTGTAAACATTAAACGTTATTAAACCACCGCTCAAATATTGCGCGTTTATATATATACGTATAGATTACTTNACGTTTATATATATATACGTATAGATTACTTACAGTCTTGGTACACGATCCATGATTCTGGTTTTGACGGATCGTAATCGGGTGTCTTAGAATTGTTGGCCTTTGCATAGTGCTTGACGGCCTGCACTAGCCCACCACGAATGCCCTGTTCCACCATCAGTAGCATGTCGTAGTCGTTCAAGAGCTCCAGCTTCATCCTGGTGTATTTCAACATACAATCGAAGCTAAAACCAGGCGCGGTGTAATAGTGCGCCGGGTCCAAATTGTATGTTGAAATACAGATGTCGCGGAAGTTCTCAAACACATCAGCCAACAACAACACGTCGATCTTAAGATATAGGTCGCTGTACTCACCGAGGGTTGAGCAGTCGAAACGGTTCCACACCTCCGTGGCATGTCTATAGTCGTCGTCATCAATATTAGACTCACTCAACTGACTATAGAAAGCGTCCTGAGGTGGTAGTTCCGTTTCTTCCAATTTAGCCCAACTATCAGTGTACTCGTAGGGGTATACGCCCTTACGCGTCACCAACGGCATGTCTTCCGGGCGGAACACCTTGGCCGTCTCCCGGAATTTAACAAAGTCGGGCGTCATTAGGTTACCGGCCAAGGTGGACAGGGAGGAGGCCATGAACCGGAAGGTATCGACGAACCGTATGGAGAAGTTATTGGTCACGTGTTTCGTGACCGAAATATACTTCTCCTCGGAATTCGGTATGACCGAAATCCTTTGGTCGTCGTACCCCAATTCAGTGACTATGAAATGCGCGTCGTAACCTGAAAGATTGTGCAAGAAGCACGGCACAAAGTTGACCGTCTTCACTTTCAGGTTACATGCATTGCACAACGTCTGTCTGAATCGCCCCGATAAATGGCAGTGGTCTGCGACTTTGGGGTTGGAATCTTTGAATGCCATGCGGCACAAGTCGCATACCACTTTCTCCCCGTGCCTGCGCACATCTTCGACAGACATTCGAATGGGAACGTTGGTTTTGCGCAACAATTTAGAAATGTTGCGCGTCACTTCAGTTACAGCCATCACAAATGCCTTGGCGACCTCTTCGCGATCCTCAGACCCACGGTATATCACCGGTGATTGTGGTATACCGTAGCGTTCGAGGAGCTCGGAGGGCACATCGTCCGATGTTTTCACCATGAACCCATAGCTCATGGGATGGTGGGTGTGCACAGTCCTGGTGTATGTACCCATGCGATCGTCTGTTTTCTCCAGCAAGGCCTCAAAATCGGCGTAGATGACGAACGGTAACCGTTGCGTCTTTACCCACGCGTCAAATTCGACCTTACTGCCCTCCGCCGGCATAACGGGTAAAATAGGCTTGTTCTTGCCGCATATCAACTTGTGTTGCTCCAACGCTTGATGACCCCGAAGAATATGCTTTTTAGGCTGATCATCAAAGCTGGTGAAGCAACGTTTGCAAGTGTATATGCGATCTAGGTGTTTGGTTTTTTGACTGCGCACAAGCCTCGAAAAATCGGAAATGTACGCGTAATGATACTTGTCAGAGTCACCGATGTACAACAGGTCAAAATGATTCTGTTGCTCTTGGTCGGCGACTCTTAGAGGATACACCAACCACTTCATCTTATAGTCGTCTCGTTCCAAGCCGTACACGTTGACAGACACGTTAGGGTTTCGTCGCTCAAATATTTTAATTTGGGACACAGGTGTGGGGAACGTCAACCCCGTGAAATCATACCTGTGTTCCTCGTTAAAATATTTTCGATCAACGCGATATTTGTGGTCTCCCTCGACGTGTCTCGCCAAAATGGACCACTTGAAACAAGACTGATCGATATTCTGTGGGTTGATGATTGCTTTTTTTTGGTTAATCTCTGGTGGGACAGGAATATATGATGAGCCGGTGAGGGGCGTATACTTGTATACGCTGAGCATAAGGCCGTCGATATGCGTTAGCATGAATCTGCTACCCTTACCCGAGTACGCGTCTTCCTCGGCAAGCATAACCTCAAAATCTTCATCGACCGCACACCCGATATCCGTATCGGATAGCAATGCCCTAGCCCGTGTCTTGAAGGCACGGTCTTCGGACGGTGCTTCTGATCGCGGTATATGGTATGAGGCCTCCAATTTGAGATTATACTTGATCGGCCGGTTACCTACAATTTCAGCGAGTCTGGCANGATTATATTTGATCGGACGGTTACCTACGATTTCAGCAAGTCTGGACACCAGCTCAGGTTTAACGGCGCGCAGAAAATCTCGATAGCTCGCGAAATTTTCCACGTTCTTCCGGTAAAACCAAACGGCTCCCCGCTCCAATGCAGAATTGATCTCGGTGAAATCATTGGTATCCGTCAATTGCATACGTAACCTTTTCGACCTAACCGCGCTGTTGTTAGCCCTACTACGCTTAGCCGCCTGACATGATGAAACAGATGTAAACGAGGTAGCTTTAATCAAAAATAAATAAATAATTTATTTATTGGAAAAAAATAAATAAAAAAATAGTAGGGATGATAAAATTAAAAAGATATTAAAATGTTAATAATTGTAAATACCTGGTACAGAAGACGTTTGCAGGTTCATGATTTTTTATTTGCGCGTGTAAAATAATAAATTAATCGTTTTCAAATAATCAACTGTGCGTTAACGTTAATTGAACACGAATGTGACAGGATACAGAGCGTTTAACCGGTTATATAGT
>NW_026099573.1:32926289-33076479 GCF_025091365.1 Daktulosphaira vitifoliae | reverse complement strand
CGAATTACTAATCTGGATATAATTAAGGAAATAGGAGTTGATGTTGGGTTGGGTTGGTTACATTTTTAACTTTATAATGCTTCAACTCATTGAAAAGTGTATGAATCAACACAATTTTTTTATGAGAAATAATATTTTTTAATAATCCTTTTTTCATTCGACATACTTTATCNTTTAATAATCCTTTTTTCATTCGACATACTTTATCATAATCAGGGCATTAATAAGGAACTAGCAGATCATGCAGCTTTTGTAATTATCCACCAATTTCTTAGAATTAAACACTATCTACTGATTTGCATCGAAGCGTTTCTTATGATAGTGATTTTAATCACTGTCAGATTAAATCTATACTGGACCCAACTATGCAACGTCCCCACTATGTCGCGACTCCACTGTGCTGGGTTTTTATACTTAAAACTGCCATTACTTTTTTTTTATTAATTCAATATAGTTATTCTTTTACAATTAATAGATTTGAAAAGTTATTAATTCTTTAGAAATTAAAAATATAAAATGATAAAAGGTGAAAAGGTGAAAAATCATAGTATAATAAAATAATATTATATTAAGGTTCAAATTTTTTTGAGTTAACATACTTGTATAATGTATAAGGGATTACAAATACAAGTAGCTTATTGGTTTTTCATGACGACATTCACAGGTATATAATAGCCTTTATTATCAATAGTTGTAAGACACAGTTGTGAGTTTATAAATACACTAACTGCCAATACAGAAATCTATTGATAGTCATAATTGACAATAAACACTTCGTGACTGTGATAGCGATGTCATAAAAAAGTGAAAAATAAATATAGTTTAAAAAACTAAAAACACGATTTTAAAGCACATCGAACTAAAAATTAAAAAATAATTTTTAAAATAACCTTAAAACAATAATGAACGAAAAATACTAATATTATTGTGAAAAAAAGCGTGAATGCTTTGTGCTATATTTTTGTATATTGAGCGCCCGATGCTGAGAAGATTTTTATTATGTTGTGTTTTTATGTCTGTCCGTGTAAATTCACAGCTTTCATTGGACCGTATTTGTTGGTCAATGCGTCAAAAAAACCCAATTTTAATCTAATTTAATCAATTATTAGCGGTCATTTTGGTTTTCAAGGGGGGAGGAATGATTGGGAGTGTAGGAGGCATTTTTATTAGTACTTATAAAATTTATGTTTGACCAAAATGGCAAACAGCTTTTAGACTAAGGTTGTTATAAGTTTAAATATTATAATAAATCTAAAAAATTGACTGTGTGTAAAATATGTTATATATTACATTGTAAGAAAAAAAAGGCTTTGAAAAAATCGTTAATTTATAATATTACTAGTTAGCACTACATTACATGAAATTTTTGTATGTGGTGCTTTTTAATTTACAACATTACTGAAGGACTTAATTTTTTAAACATAAAATTGAATAGAATTAATTTTAGGTTTAGACATTTTTTTATAATTGCTAGAGTAAATTAATATATATTGGCTGAAAAATATTTTGCTGGCTAAAATGATGCGGATTAACAACTATATAAGAAAAAAATTAATACTGACTTCGTTAATCACATTAGTGTAGTGTACTCGGTAAACATATAGATGATCATATTGAAATCTCTGAAAAAGGTACGACGCCTAGAAACGATTCACCAGAATTTACACGTTTAATTTTGATCGTGTAACGCTGGACCAAATATCATTTGTAAAATTAACAGAGTCAATTTATTGTTTATTCAATATATGACACTTCTGTAATGAGCAAGTGACTACAGAGTTTTTGGAATTTGGAGTCTGTCTAACTAATCACGAAAAAATCGTTGGTCAACTTGAGCCTTGAACTGACCTAGGCGACCTGACTAGCTCAGAGTCGGTAACGCGTCGTTCGATTCCGTTGCGCTGATCTTTGTACGTTTTCTATCCTCTCTGGCATAAGCAATAACTTTTCGAGAGGATGTTAATCATGATATGCATGGTATAGTAATTGACAGTCATACTCAAGTGAAAAGAACAATTCATTTGTAATCCTTATATTTGTAATTAAATAATAGATATTTTTGTATCTTATGTAATCGCTTACAGATGTTTTGCAATAAAATTTTTATTATTTAAAAATGCATTTAATAATATGTTATAAAGAATATGGATAAATTCAAATTTGTCGGTTTACCATGAAAATGAGCATTGAAAAAAAATCTCTTATATATAGTTTATATACATTATTTATATATAAATATAGTCGATAAATAAATTAATACATATGTAATAATTTAAATAGTTAGTATATATTAAACAGCCGAGGAAAAACACCTTCATATCCTCTAAGATGCGGCTCTGATTGAACTTGAAACTTGAATGCATTCCATAGAATTTCTTTTGTATTAATAGTATTACTAATCACTTAATTTTATTAAGTGTCAAATGCAACCAAAAGTAATTGTAATTTTTATATCGGTTGTTGTTATTTGAGAACTAATCAGTCACATGGAAATAAACCAATAAGTTGTACATTTCAAAACGTGTTGTGTAGATAGAATTTTACAAAATCTCAAAACGACAATAGCGCACTAGCGTAATCGTTAGTGGGCTTATGAATGTCATATCGCTCATGGGAAAGATACAATATTTTTTCGTTTGGAGAGGGAAGTGAAGCATTATCTTATGTATATCCCCCTAAGACGAAACCCCAATTATGCCATTTCAATAGTGAATTATTTAATGTGGTATTATCAGTTCGCATTTTATCAAATAAATTCCTGGAATAAAACTTAATCACTGTAAAATATACGTTATGGCAACAGAAAGTTATTAATAATTTTTAAATAACACACGGGAAACAAAGCAAGTCAAATGTCCAATATTGTTATGCATTGCTCGCCCGCGGTTCTTTTTTTACTTTTAAGTATTAACATTTTATAATCATCGACAAATAACATCATTATTTGGATCGCTTTGTTGAATA
Organism: Daktulosphaira vitifoliae; assembly: GCF_025091365.1. Taxonomy (NCBI): domain Eukaryota; kingdom Metazoa; phylum Arthropoda; class Insecta; order Hemiptera; family Phylloxeridae; genus Daktulosphaira; species Daktulosphaira vitifoliae. Next base: position 33,073,515 of record NW_026099573.1, on the reverse strand, counting down.
ATGTTGATGGTTCACATAAAGCAACACATCCTTACTAGTATAAAAGACTCTTATGTTACGCTTTGTAACTCACTAGTACTAAAACATTGATCCGCTCACATTAATTTTAGTTGTGATTAGAAATTGATGNCAAAAAAATTCCTGGAATAAAACTTAATCACTGTAAAATATACGTTATTGCAACAGAAAGTTATTAATAATTTTTAAATAACACACGGGAAACAAAGCAAGTCAAATGTCCAATATTGTTAAGCATTGCTCACCCGCGGTCCTTTTTTTACTTTTAAGTATTAACATTTTATAATCATCGACAAATAACATCATTATTTGGATCGCTTTGTTGAATAAAGTTGATGGTTCACATAAAGCACACATCCTTACTAGTATAAAAACCTCTTATGTTACGCTTTGTAACTCACTAGTACTAAAACATTGATCCGCTCACATTAATTTTAGTTGTGATTAGAAATTGATGTAATTTTTTAACATCGAAACTTTCAACATTAGTATGAATAAAATTTTAGCATGGCAAAAAAAACTCAGATAAAAATATTTGTCAAATTTTTACCACAAACAACTTTTAAAAGCTTAAATAATTTTTTCACTTCTTGCAAATTGGACGATGTTAAATGTTCTAAAAATTGAAGAGTTGATTTTTATTTGGATAAGAAAAACACTAAATGATGTATCAAATTATTAGTTTAATAGTTATTAATAAATTTGAGATATTTGCAGTTAATTCCCAGATTCGTTGATCGGTAATAAGAAACGAACATATAAGAGGGAGTATAAGTGTAGCGTGTCAATCGTGGTTGAGATGAGAGAAAATAGACTTATATGGTTTGGTCATGTTATGAGGAGAGATGAAACAGAAGCTGTAAGAACAGTTATAGAAATGAATTTTGAAGAAAGTATAAGAGGTATAGCAAAACTAAAAAAGAGATGGAGGGATGTAATTGAATGCGATATGAAGACGACTAATGTGAGTGTAGATGATGTGACACAACAAAAAACAAATCATAGTAAAATTAATACCTTTACAGCTTCGCATCAAAGCTAATTTACAGTAGATATTTAACCAAACTATTTTGATAAAATTCGATTAGTTGTCAATTTGATACTTATGAAAAATTGTTAAAGTACCAAAATTTCGGTAGTTATAACTAAACGTTTTGTCAATATTACAAACAAATTGTTGTCGACCAGATTTTGTATAAATAATAGTATTATTTGTTATTGTAGCGATCAACTTTGTATTTTCAACAATCTGATAAATTTTACAATATTTTGGTAGACAGAACCATATAATATATGGTTAATTGAACATCAGCGGCATACAGTGTCCCACCCAAAAACGATAATCCAGCCGAATACCGCTCATTATAAAACCGGACCCATACGACATCAGTAGCTAATGAAATACCAACTGTCAAGAGCTATTGTCATTATGAACAGTGTGATAGTAACTATAACAATGTAAACGCATACTATCACTCTGTATTAATATCATGAAAGTAGAACAACTATTTTAAAATATAGAGTGGAGATGAGGTGTAGATAATGTTATATTTACTATTGCGCGTTATTATGATCCATCGCTCTATATTTAAAAATATCAATTACTTCTGAAATACTTTTTCAAAACTTATTTTCGTCCAGTCATTTTCTCAATTGGATTATTTCCTATCTTATAAGCTAGTTAAAAATATGTTACATAAAAAAAATTACATTGACAAACTTATAAAGTGTTTATCTTAAACTTCAGTTAGTTACCGGATTGTTAATCATACGGAAACTTCAACTTGCCTCCATACTGGCTCCCTAAGTTATGATAAGGTTGCGTCAGATCGACAGTCGGTATACAAATCCTATCAAATCAATAAGGTAATGCAGACCCCAAATAGTAGAGATAGTTATGATGAATTTTAGTCATTTTACTTAAATCAAAATTAGCAACAATCAAAATCAATTTTCACATTCAAATTTTTATTTATTTTTATATGTAGAACAAAATTAGGGAGTTTTTCTCATTAAAAATGAATAATTTTTTTTTTTTATTAATATGTATAATTTTAAAGATGGGAGTACATTTTTCGAGCAATATAAAATTTAAACGTAACATAAATGAATATAATTCTTTAATTACACACTTACAATTAAAAATTACTTTATTTTTATTGTTTGTTTATGGTATTCTTAATTAATAAAGACAGAATATTACTTAAAACTTAAATTGAATTTTTTTATCCAATATTTTTTTTTAATAGTCATATAAACTGACTCCTGTCTCCTCGACATAACTGAATCCAAGGTTAGTATATTTTATTCGAATAAATTCATCGACACTATTGAAAATGAATTTAGAATATAACTTTAAATGTGTGAGTTCTATTTGGGTTATTTTAATGTCATTCGATATATATAGATACTTTAAATCCAAATCATAATAAGGGTTAATCATAGAAATATTTGGTTTCAATTTAAAAGTTTTCAATATAAGACTTTGTGTTAATGAATAAGTATCATTTAAAATGTCGGAAATAATTGGGTATAAACTTTCCATATTGTCAGAATTTGGTTCGAAATTAAATTGATTAAATTTTAACAAACACTCCTCATTATAATGTCTTAAGAATGGCATTGAAACTCTTCCATGTAAATCGCTGATGTATTTTAATGCGCTATAAAATCGTATTGTTAACTCCTTAACTTTAGCGATAGATGTTTCCAAGGTATCTATGAAATGCTGTGGGTTGCTTAAACATGCTCTTCTATAATTTTTAGAAAGATAAGAGTTTAACGTCATTAATTTTAGAACAAGCCAGTGTACAGTTTTTGCGTACTCATAACTTATCAAAAACGATGCTAATGATAATTTTACAAATATGTTATCTTCAGTAACAATATTCTCATTATTATCAGTTATGAGTAATTTGCTTCTGTCTGAACGAGGATAAATATAATACGTGTTTACTTCGACGAATGTCCATTTTTTTTCCTTGAGAAGTGAATTCAAAAATATAACAATGTTTGTCTCATCACATGATGTCAGTAAAAAACCACCGAACAAAATAAACGGGAATGTTACAATAGTAAACGATTTCATATTTCTAAAAAAACAATTAACAAAGTTCAATAGTAAAATTTAATTTTTCTTAAGAAACTATTAAAAGGACACTATTTAACTGTTTTGAACTGTAAATAATAGTTTTAAAATATCCAATAATTTATCATTTCACGTAATATTAATTTAAAGATAAATATAAGTTTACCCTTCAATTTATTTTTAAAAAATTTTTAACTTTTTTGCTAGACGTTTTTTGTATGATTTATATTCTTATGATAAATTAACGTGTCTCATTTAATTTATATGTTGAAGTACATTAATAAATTTATATGATTTATTTTTTAGTTTATGAAAATTTTAAAACCGACTTGTAAGTATTTTTTTATCAATCTAAATAAAAAAATTAATTGCTATGACAAATTACTGCATTTGAAAAATGTAATATTATCTTGGTATATAGAGTTTTCAGTAAATAAGGAAATAGGTAAATTGTTACAATGAGAACAATAGAAACCCGTTTCCTTACTTACTAAATACATTTAAAATTAGACAATGCTGGAAAAATTACTTGACGACGTATGATTTTCAAGTTCTTTTTTTTTTTATGAAAGAGCACGAAGATTTTATTTTAGAAATATTATTCACGAAGATAAGAAAAATTTTTTAGCATACCATGAGCGTTTAAAATTTTATTGAAAATACTCATTGCCGCCAGAGTTTTTTGAATTTAATCCTGAAATTTTTGTCAGAACTGTCTAGAGACATTCCAAAAGTACCCTGAAAATTTCGTTAAAATCCGTTTACTTTTGTTTGATTTATGATATTTTTTTTGTGTGTGTTTTTCGGCACTCCAAGTCACGCCGCCCAAATTTCTAGTGCTACTTTTCTTCAGGAAAACGATATTTTATCCGTTTCGCTCATATACCATTATAATCTACATGCTACAAGGAAAATAAAAAAATCCGAAAATACCGACAAAATTCTACCCTTATTTAGTGTTGGTTATGCTGTTACGACAGGGCGTTTTGTTATAACTGATAACGCCACTCGCACTACCACCACCGGTTGTGTGAAAGACTCATTATGCTGTATGGTTATGATTATGTTCGCGATCGATGTATGATATTGTAGTGTAAAATATTAATAAAAAAATATACAACTACATATGAAAGTATTTTGTTTTGTAAATATAATTATAACTAATTAATATGACAATTAAACATTATTCGATTAAACAGACATAAACAATCGAACACTTAACACTCCGGCCAAGCACGGCGGAGGGTCAAGCACACACTGACTTTATTTATCGATAGGCCTTATCGCCTTTATGACAATTTACAGAGTACTACAATATCGACGTAGAGATCCTTTGAGTCGCAGTGCATGTGTTGCTGTTACTATTTTGGCTCTTGCCAATGATACTTTTTCATGCATAATACTTATTTTTTTATATAGACAATCACCCTAGTGATTTGCGAGTACCTTATTACGCGAATACAGTAAATTCGCCTAACGATCCGTCTGTACCTATGTACATCGCCATATCATCGCTTTGCGATTAACCACATTCCATTGATGTTAATGAATTGTATTCACAAAGTTATTCATTCAAGATCAGTTCAATCGTGTAATTTTCAAGACTACAGTAATTGATAAGTAATTAATTATTTACCATTAGCTTATTTACTTTTACATATATTACTATTTATTGTCTTTACGCCAGTGTGGCATTAGTATTAAGTGCCCCCCTATCCTATTATCTTATTATATAATAAAACATTGAAAAATTACTTAACAACGTTGATTTTCGAAATTTTTTTTTCAATAGAAGAGCTCGACGCAGTCATTCTTGGAAATTTATAAGAGTCTTATTATTAAGTATTTTTTTTTATTATTTCATGTATCTAATAAAAATTATTGTATCGGATTTATAAAAAGATAACTATTGGATGATGGAAAAGTTCATTTATTATTATGGTTAGCGTGAGTCATTATAAAATATTGTATCTTAATCTTTATGTTTGTTTATCTGGCCGTCAATGTGTTGTAATTGTAGTATAAATCTAATAAGTGTACGTTCCACAGCTGAACCATCGGTTACGCGCTCATAGTCATAATTGTGTTTAAATATTTTTATTGAAGTTTAAATTATACATAAAAAAAAAAGAACAAATATTCTGTAAAAATTATTTATTCTTTTTTAAATTTAGTGTTTGTTACATTAATCTCAAAAATTAATTTGACAAAGGAGAACACGAGGTAGATGAAATGAGGAGGTCAGTGACAATAGGCAAGGACATGATTGGAGAGGTGGAGACTTTTAAGTATTTAGGGTCAGTTGTGCAAAAGAGTGGTGGTATTGACGAGGATGTAAGACATAGAATAAAGACGGGTGGTTGAAGTGGAGCGAAACGTCTGGCATATTATGGGATAAAAAAATTCCAATAAGGCTGAAAGGTAAATTCTATAAGACTGTAATAAGGCGGTTGATATGAAAGTAGAGCAGATAAGAATGCTTAGATGGATGAATGTAGTGACTAGATAATATAGAATAAAGAACGAGCATATAAGAGGGAGTATAGGTGTAGCGTCAATCGTGGATAAGATGAGAGAAAATAAACTTATAAATTCTGCCACGGCCCGCGTCGCTTCGTTATATACGATGCCCCGCGACTCGTGCCACCTTTATCAGCCGTCGCCCTACTGTGAGTATTTGACTGACCAACTCCGCGTGTCATACGCTACGGTGCAAAGTCCAGCAAATGCCGCACGGCCAACGACGACCCGCCGCAAATGGTGCGTGAGTCTTCCTCCCGTTGTGAAAGCGACAACGTCAACCAACCGATCCGCACCCGCTTACCGTCGCCATCAACGCTGCTAACCTTTTGTCGCCCGAAGATCAGGCTGGACGCCAGTGAAAGTGCCGCGATATTATGCGAAGATAATTATTATTATTATGTTTATCTTTCCGGTTTGTATATTATTTTGTTAAAATAACCTGTTGTCGCTCATTTAATAAACGGCCCACGGGTCTCTACCATCAAAACCAGTGTCGACCACATTTTTGCGACGTAAGTCGTGTCAATTCTTATTGGTGAACAGAAAAGTGTTGATCTTTAGGCGAAATAATCGCCTTCATCCGACAGGTAATTAACCACATTAATGTATAACATTAATAGTTATTTGTCAAATTAATTAAACTTAAAGTTAAAGTATAAACAGATGCTATTAAATGTGATATTAGGACAGATGATATGAGCGTAGATGATGTGGGAGAACTTGTCAAGTGGAAGTTTGGGATATGGGCGGACGACCTCAAGTAGTTGGAATTAAGGCGAGGAAGAAGAAAAAGACATTTTACTCAATACATTTTACTATTTACTATTTTTGAATTTTACTCATTTTAATAATTAAATGTTTACTATATTTCTGTTAAACTGCGTCTAAAGTAATACTTTTCCTGCACAACACTTAATGATCCCGATGTAATCGGATACTTCTACCGGTATCAATGGTCTACCTGTAGGGACAGCCCGAATGACCTAATGCACCGTAAGTGCGTGAGGCTCTCAGAATACAGGGTCTGGGGCGAAGGCCCAGCTAGGTGAAGCTAAGTTTTATTATAATATGATTTATTCATCATCTAGCATTTTCTATAGGTAATTTATAAATATTCAAATATAATAATTAGACAAAAGAACAGCTGTATCGGTTAAATAAAAACAAGAGAAGCATAATACATGATACATTTCATGATATTTAACATTTAAGCTACCATGATTATTTAAATTAGAAATTTTCATTTTAGTGTATTTTCAACTATATTGCTATATACTTTTTGTATGTTTAAGTTTCTAAAATAAATTAAAGTGTTTCCTTTAGTGTATATACTGAAGTACTTTATTAAATTTATATGATTTATTTTTTGTTTACGAATATTGTGACACTGGATATATTTTTGTATCGCTTAAAATAAACGATTAACCATAATGCTTATTTGCTAATGATGTAATATAATTAATATTTTTACACTATTTTAAGAATAATATGATATTATTGGTATTCACTAGAAATATTTTTTGCCTATAATGTTATAGAATGATCATTTTCTATAACAAATGTATTATAACTTTAAGCCAGGGACATAAACGTATGTATTGAAACCTAACTAAACATATATCTAAAAATTACATTAAATATAATGAATAAAGTTTTTAGTTTTCTACTTCTTAAAGGAAATTTATATTAATAAACACCTGAATAATTATATACTACTTAAACTACAATTATCTCTCGTCATATTAATAAACATTTGTATTATTAATTTAAATTGATAGTCAGATCAAAATTGTATATATTCATTTTAATTGACATTATATTGTAGTTTTTAGAACCATATAATTTGTTCTTTATACAAATATTAAATGTTTTTTATGATAAAAGTAGATAGACATGGGATGTTATTTGATCAAGTAACCCAACTTTGTTTGGATTTTGGTCAATAGGTTAGCAAAGAGGTTTTATTGGGATTCGTAAAGCTGAGGGTTGAGAACAATTTGATATGAAAAGAAATGATTAAGGTATCTCTTTATAAAGGTCTATGCTTCCTATCTAACACCCAGCCGAAGCATTTATTAAATCAACTGGCATTTGCTTTAGTGGGAATACCGAGATATTTTTGGAGTGGTGGTGGCCTTCTCTCTGACACCCAGTCGAAATATATGACCAAGTACTGACTAGTAATTAATAATTAAATTAAATTATTTGTATTTTAAATAAGTCTTTTGCTTAATCGTTTTTCACTCAAATTATTAATCCAAAATAATTGGGTTAATATAGATTGTTTTACATTTTATTTTTAATTTAATATATAAAAATTCGTGTACGCTTTTCTGTGCAGGAGCTAGGTAGAAACCCTTCTTTATAATTCCATTTTACTCATATATTAGACGCCTTCACGCAAGCATACATACCCCAAAATCCCTTTCTATTTCATTTAATTGTAGTCACTGCCCGGTATCTATAGCCACTTTTACTTTCCATTGCTGACAATCCTTCTTTATACTACGCCCGCTACGATTATTATTTCCTCATTTGCCACCTGCGTTACATTTCTTTTCGTTCCTAACACCCACCACTATTTTTATTTCTTTTTGTTTATTACCTACACACCTAATTCCTATCCTTTGTTAGAATCAGCCATAATTCTCAAATTAACTATTGCATTGAAATTCTTATATGAAAATACAATCGAGCACGATTATTTTTAGTTGTTAAAATTTTTATACATAGGCGAAAAGTTATTCACAATTATTTAAAATTTAATTTAAAGATAATTAAATAAAGAAAATAGTAAATTAAAAGCTCTTATATAAAAATAAAAAATATATTCAGGTATAAGTAAACATTTTAAATAATAAGTAATGCATATTACTTAGTTCTTTTATCTAAATAGCCAGTTTATTTTATATTTAACCACTTGTGAATATACAATTTATTTTCAATCATATATACGTCATCTTTCACTACTATTAATAATTTTTTTTTTATTGACATTTATGATAATGTTAAAGAAATGAATTACATTTAAGTTACTAGATAAAGAAAACAAATATTTTGTTACAATTTGTATTATACAGGCTGATTTTTTTATCATAACCCACTCAATTACTTGCAGAATAATAATAATTTAAACATTTTTTTTTTTTAATATCTTTATTTACACATTATTCTTGAATTTTTAACTATGTAATACTTTTTAAGTTCATCCCTTATGCCTTGGAGGAGGGTCAACTTTGTTTTTTTAAATGGTAACTCATATTTTTAATTTAATAAAATGTTTGAGTTTATAATTTAATAGAAAATGGCATTTGAATTTTTAATATAACTTAATTCGTTTATTAGATATAATCATTTAAAGTTTCAAATTTTTGAGTTAATATATAGGTATAATACACAAGGGATTACAAATACAGGTAGCTAATTGATTTTTTATGACATCGATATTAGCAGGTACACAGCATTCTTATTATCAATGATAGTAAGGCACATTGTTATGAGTTTATAAATACACTAACTGACAATACAGAAAGTATATCTATTGATAATCATAATTGATAATAAACAATCCGTGACTGAGACAGCAATGTCATAAAAATCCAATTAGCTACCTGTATTTACAATCCCATGTGTATTATACATGTATATTAACTCAAAATTTTGAAACTTTAAATGTTTATATCTAATAAGCTAATAAAGTTATATTAAAAATTCAAATGCCATTTACTATTAAATTATAAACTCAAACATTTTATTAAATTAAAAATATGTGTTACCATTTAAAAAAACAAAGTTGACCCTCCTCCAAGGCATAAGGGATGAACTTAAAAAGTATTACATAGTTAAAAATTCAAGAATAATGTGTAACTAAAGATAATAAAAAAAAAAAATGTTTAAATTATTATTATTCTGCAAGTAATTGAGTGGGTTATGATAAAAAAATCACCCTGTATAATTAAAAAAGACATATTTTTTTAATAGATTTAATATTTTAATGATTGTAGGATCATATGCCTTTCTTACTTTACTTAAAATACAAAAATTGATATTATTTAATTGAATATTTAATATTATTTTTTACTTTCAAACGCAAAACAAGACAATTTTTTGAAACAATTTTTTTCAAATATGGTTTAGATCTAGTACTACAACAAACGCAAATTCTTGAGTTTTTTTTATAGTCATGTGATCACAAGAGTTAAAATGTTTTTGTATAAAGCTTTTGGTTTGAATGTATTATATACTTTTAAAGATTACTTTGGCTCTTTCGGTCATTTGGATTGTGTTGTCCAAATTAATGCGGTTGCACCTGCTAAACGAAATGTTTTAATGTCATTAGTTAATCCTCACTTTTTACAGAAAATAAAATAAAAGAAGTTACATTATCATATCAGCTCTGTATATATCCCATGTTTTATGATATAATCTTTCGCAAGTTGAGAACAATTTTTAGTAGTCACTAAATTATTTTTTAATTTTTTGTTCATCTGAGCTGATTGTATTGGATAATGAAAATTGAATAAAAAAATTATTCCTTTATTATCCAAGTATTTCATAGCTTTAACACCTGTAATTGTTTCTCATTATTTACTGTTAGGACCGTATTAAGATCTATATAGGCTATGAGATGGGCCTTAGTAAATATCGTCATTACCATATTCAGAGAGAGAATACTTTTGAAGTTCTAGATTATATTTAAAATAAATTGAATTGAATTTAGTTGGTCTCTCATTGAATTTATTCTTTCAGTTTTTATGAGTCGCGATCCCATGTTCTTATTGGTGTACAAGGTGGCCCATCAATCACTTAGAATTTAGATAACTTTTGATCCAATTAAAATTTTCTGCTGATTTTTTTAATTAACAGATATACGTTAGGTCTATAATTATATCGCAATAATTTATATTTTTTCATTTCATTAAAAATATTAATTATTTTTAAATTTTAAATACAGACTACGTAAAAAAAATCCAATATAACGACTTTGTAGAATAGATGTTAAGAAAAATGTTAGTAAAAAAGTATATTATTAATATTCAGTAGTAAATATTCTGTATCATTTTAAAGTTTGTGAAAACTAACATTTTCATGTATTATTTTGCTGTATTAAACATTGAAAAACGTGTTGATAAAAGGATAGAAGAAAATACTATCTTTTCATACATACTATAAGTATGTATGAAAATACTATCTTTTCATACATACTATAAGTATGTATGAAAAGATAGTATTTTTGGAGGTGTGTAACTTTTTCCATAAAAATTACTTACACTTGAAAGAGAGTGTTTAATAATAATAATACAAATACTGCCCCAGAATAAATTACTAAATCCAAAATTATCTGCAGTAATTAAATTTTATTTAAATACAATAGAAATTATTTAATTGGTTTACTAATTTAGACTTATGTTATAAGTTTAAATTTTATTAGGTATGAGAAAGAAAATATTTAATGTTAGACAAATCTGAGGTAAATAAATAAAATAGATTTCTGAAATTCTCCAAAAAGAATATTAAAAAAAAAAAATTAATTGGATCAAATAGCGATTTTTAAATTTGTAATTTTTTTGGAGGTTTCCCCCATTTACCAAGATACACATAAGATGTGTATCTTGGTTGAGAGTTCCAAAGTTCCAGAGAGCCATAGAGATACAGAAATAAAATGGCAAGGCGTCCCAGTGTCAGCAAGAGGGATGTTCAAAAACTGTATATAACCATCGTAAAAGAACCACCCGAAGTTGGGGGAAAATGGCCTTTTTATAGCCCGCAAAACTGGTTTAGCGATCTCTGGTGAGATTTTTGAAATATTTTTTGCTGTGTTTCATTGGTCAATGTGATAGAATCTTTTACGTTGGCGTTCTATGGAATCCGTAAGAGGGTGATTAAATCTTGTGTAAGGGTATTATTTTATTATCCATCTTATCCAAGGGGGAACGCTGATTTGGTAATATATTTTATTAAATATACGTATTAATTATTACATGTATTAAAATGTGATATTATAATACATACACTACACATTATTAGTAGTCTATAAATTATATTATATTATCTCCAAACAAGCAAAAAATAACAAAAATCTATTTTTTTTTTATTTTAAAAATTTTGACTTTTATGCGAAACTGAGAAGTTTTATAATGTAGTATGTTTTTATGTCTATGCAAATTCTCTATTTTCATTGGACCGATTTTATTAGTCTATACGTTAAAAAAACTCTATTTTAATACCAACGACCAGAGTTATTTCGTTATAAACACAGTATTTAAAATTTACATTGGTCTTATGCTATATTTCACATTTTTTGAACTTTTAACTTGTGTTTTAGACAGGTTTAAAAAAAAACATGGTTTTTAACAGCCCTGCTAATGAAAACGAGTTTTATTTTACTTTTTTTGAAAATATTTTGAAAAACCTAAGTACGAGAAAATTTTTGAAGAATGCGATAAAACAATTTTTTTTAATTTCATTATTGAAATGTACCCGGAACGTCTGATCGAATATCGTCTCAGCATCGCATCAATGCTAATATATAGTTGACACTCTTATAAGAATTAAGGAATGAACCAATTAAGTATTTGAAATTAAAAAACAAATAAAATATATCCAATATTACTTTTGTTTTAAGTAATTCAGTAGATTAGGATAGACTAATTACCTGTAATTTAAAAACTACATAATGTTATAATACATACAGTTACTGAATAACTCGTTATTCAGTAATCTATAAATCATTGTTTATTAGTCATCAAATTAAATATATTATTCATGTCAACTTTTTAAACTATTATGAGAAAAATGTTTTAAAAATGCATTGATAAAAACTTAACGTAATTACTTTAAGGAATTCTTTAGTTGTCATAAAACAGCGATTTAAAATAAAATAATCTGTAATAACTAATACCATCGAGTAATAAAAAAAAACACATAAAGTTCGTGACAATTCTTGCACATAAATGTATTAAATTGAATATAAAAAGGCACATAACTATTACTTCTGCTCAATCCTTTTTTACTTTATGATCTTTCAACTAGTGAAAGAAGTGGCTTGGCAAATGCTATAAATCACAAATAAAAACATCCATTTTTTTCAACCTATTTTTACATATTTAGTCTATGGTAAAATAATTTTTTATATCATTACAATCGTTTAAACGATTTAACGAAAAAATAATTTATTTGTAATATTACTAGTTAGGACTGCATAACATACAATTTTCGTATTTGGTACTTTTCAATTAGCGGTCATTTTGGTTTTCAAGGGGGCAGGAATGATTGGGAGTGTAGGAGGCATTTTTATTAGTACTTATAAAATTTATGTTTGACCAAAATGGCAAACAGCTTTTAGACTAAAGTTGTTATAAGTTTAAATATTATTATAAATTAAAAATTGACTGTGTGTAAAATATGTTATATATTACATTGTAAGAAAAAAAAGGCTTTGAAAAAATCGTTAATTTATAATATTACTAGTTAGCACTACATTACATGAAATTTTTGTATGTGGTGCTTTTTAATTTACAACATTACTGAAGGACTTAATTTTTTAAACATAAAATTGAATAGAATTAATTTTAGGTTTAGACATTTTTTTATAATTGCTAGAGTAAATTAATATATATTGGCTGAAAAATATTTTGCTGGCTAAAATGATGCGGATTAACAACTATATAAGAAAAAAATTAATACTGACTTCGTTAATCACATTAGTGTAGTGTACTCGGTAAACATATAGATGATCATATTGAAATCTCTGAAAAAGGTACGACGCCTAGAAACGATTCACCAGAATTTACACGTTTAATTTTGATCGTGTAACGCTGGACCAAATATCATTTGTAAAATTAACAGAGTCAATTTATTGTTTATTCAATATATGACACTTCTGTAATGAGCAAGTGACTACAGAGTTTTTGGAATTTGGAGTCTGTCTAACTAATCACGAAAAAATCGTTGGTCAACTTGAGCCTTGAACTGACCTAGGCGACCTGACTAGCTCAGAGTCGGTAACGCGTCGTTCGATTCCGTTGCGCTGATCTTTGTACGTTTTCTATCCTCTCTGGCATAAGCAATAACTTTTCGAGAGGATGTTAATCATGATATGCATGGTATAGTAATTGACAGTCATACTCAAGTGAAAAGAACAATTCATTTGTAATCCTTATATTTGTAATTAAATAATAGATATTTTTGTATCTTATGTAATCGCTTACAGATGTTTTGCAATAAAATTTTTATTATTTAAAAATGCATTTAATAATATGGATAAATTCAAATTTGTCGGTTTATCATCTCTCATCACAAAATTGAGCAATAAAAATCTCTTATATATACAATTATATATCTAAGTAATTATGTAAAATTACCATAATCCTTTTTGAGATTATTAAAGGAAATATTCATTTGACTTGGTTTTATTATATTTTACATTATTTAAAAGGTTGGGTTTAAAAGTTTAAAATTGGCAACTTCCAAATTTTTCTATTTAGCTTCAGATAATTTGATCATACTAAGTTAAATATATAGCATATTTTAAATAAAAGTTAATAATTAAACAACTTTATGTTTTTAAGTTTACAAAATATTTAGAGACTTATCTAGAAGTGACCAAATTTATACTTAGCTATTAAAGTAAGCCCTATTTACGATTTTTATATGATAATTTTTGAGTGAAGAACTTCTTTATACCATTTGCAAAAACATATAGAAAATATATAATTATAAATAAAAAAATATTAGAATCCATTAAATACAAAAATATGAGTTGCCAGAGAAATGCAAAAACATTAATAATCCATAGAACTATAAAAAAAATGAGAAGCCATAAAAATGCACAAAAAATGTGAAGTCAAAAATTGAAAAAACATTAAGAAGCCGTAGGAAAATTTTTGGACACAATTTTTTTTTAAATGTTTATTACTACTATGCGACAATTAACATAGAAAAAGATTATTATTTTTCTATCATAAATATTTACAAACATAACTTTTTTAGTTTTGATAAATAATTCTTAAAAAAATTATTTATAATTTTAAGAAATTATCATTTGTAATGACTATAATTTACTATTATAATCTGCAGTAGAATATTTCCGTTATCAAAAAAATTCTTTATATCACTACCCCAAACTCATGTATATGATAATATATTGTATACAATAAAATATAAAATAAGTAATAAGTAAGCAAATATATTTATTTGCTTCATTCGGTAGTCTCTTGAAAATAAACATTATTAATTAATATTTGTTGAGTGGAGAAACGAGATATGTCATGTACATTTCTCGCATTATATATAATATTTAAAATGTTAGATATTAATGAGTCCATTGCAAATCACATATTGTGTTTCTTATAAAGTTTACTTTTTATAACATGTCCCCTTTCTAAACTCAGCAATTTATAAAGTCTGTGACTACATTATGAAACAGTTGATTAATCGTATGCTGTTATGATTTCTTCCACTAATTCCACATTTGCAGTTCCACTATTATATTTATTTAATTTGTCACTTAAATCTGGAATTTTTCCCATTCGCTGGAAATTGAGTTATGTTACCCCGGTCTTTAAAGGAGGTGCTAATTGTTAAATAAGAAATTACCGTCCGATATCCATTATGTCCATCATTCCAAAAATGTTTGAAAATATTATTGTTAAAAAATTATCTCCCTTATTCAAAAATATAATTATTGATGAACAACATGGCTTTTTTATCCGGTAGATCTACTATTACCAATTTATTATTATTCCAAAATTACGCACTAGATGCATTAAGTAAGAACTACCAAGTTGATGTAATCTATACTGATTTCACTAAGGCATTCGACAAAATAGACCACAATTATCTCGCAGCCAAATTGCACAACCTAGGCTTTCGTATTCCTTTTTATTCTTGGTTAGTGTCTTTTATTACTGATAGAAAACAATATATAAAAGTAAAAAATTTTGAATCACCACTATACGATGTTAGTTCTAGGATTCCACAAGGTTGTCACCTAGCTCCTCTTTTATTTAATATACTTATAAATGACATAAATATTACAAATTCCCGCTTGCTTCTTTTGCAGACGATTTAAAAATATTCCGAATAATTAAAACTCCTAATGATACAAAATTACTCCATTATGACCTTAACCTACTCAATAATTGGTGTTTTCTTAATAAATTATACTTTAATACCGATAAATGTAAAGTTATGACATACTCAAGGAAACGTGTAACTCATACTTATAAGTATTACTTAAATGATACTGAATTAACTAGAGTTTTTAATATAAAAGATCTTGGTGTTTGTATTGACCCTTCTCTATCGTTCAATGATCATTATGCATACATCATCTTCAATGTTAGGTTTTGTAGGTAAAACTTGACGCGGTCGCATTGCACTTCCGGCATTACCGCTGGATGGCGACTGCGACACAGCTACCTCTCCTCGTCCGACAGGTCGCGCGACGCCGAGTGACCGCGGGTGACAAGAACCGGTCCGGTGATGAACCAAGCATTATTAGATTAACAGATTGACTATTGTTACTTCCTATTGGGAACTGATATTGTTTTTTATGCTCTTATGTATAATAAGTTAAAATATATGCTAAAGTAAAAGTTAACCACGGTGTTATTATTTATTATTATTATTCAATATTAAAATATCAACCTTAACATCACAATAGCTTTTGGAATAATACCCCAGTTTTTAGCTTCGATGCAAAGCTGAGAAATGCAAAGGTTTTACTAAGATGTGTTTTTTTTTTTTTGTGTCTGTTACCACTTTTTCTCAGCTCTCACCGAACCGATTTCTTTCAATGATACGTCAATGGATCACAAATCGTATCTAGTTGAAGTCATTACCTTCAAAAATTGAAAAAAATTCCCTCGTTCCCCGTAAATGGGGGAAACCTCCAAAAAAATTACAAATTTAAAAATCGCTAATTTTCGAAATTTTTTCAATTTTTTTTACTAAAAACTGCCGTAACTTTTTGAAANAAATAAATCACAAACATACATGACACATAAAGACATAAAACACATACAATAAGCACCTACGGCGCCAGTCTAGCCGACGCCGTAGGTACTCCCACCCTGGGCAGTCTCTGCCTCAGGCGTTCGGCCTCCTCTTTTTGGCTCATCACCGATTCGGTGAACGCCTGAACCAGAGACCACCCCTCCCGGCTTCTCAGCATATGGTCCACCATGGACCCCACACTGAACGCGGACCCCAAGCGGGATTCCAAATCCTCCCGCTCGTTGGCCCACGCTTCGCACCAGAAGAGCGTATGCAGAGCATTGTCCGCTTCTCCCGGGTGATCCCGACAGTGATCGCACGTCGGCGCGGCTGCCTTCCGAATACCGTGAAGGTATTCGTTGAAGCAGCCGTGACCGGACATCACCTGGGTCAGACGGTACGTCATTTCCCCGTGAGTCCGGCCAATCCACCTGTCGAGCCGGCTGGGTCCGATGAGGGACCTAGTCCACGCTCCCGCGGATTCCTCGTCGGCCAGTCGCTGGCGCCAACTGGANCCCGCGGATTCCTCGTCGGCCATTCGTTGACGCCAACTGGACACGGTTACGCTCCGTAGCTGCGCACCGTTTGCCCGGAAACCAGTCTCCTCCGCCGAAGTGCCTTCCGCCACCACGAGCGTGTCGTCCGCGTAGCAGATTACACGTGTACCCCGTGGTAGCGGAACGCGGAACACCGCGTTGTACGCGATGTTCCACAGCAAGGGCCCGAGAACCGAACCTTGCGGGACGCCTCCCGTTACGATTTTGGTTCTGGGCCCTACGGCATTCGCATACTCGATGACCCGGTCGCTGAAATACGACCGGATCATTCGGCGGAGGTACGGAGGCACCCGGAACGCTTCCAGCGCTCCGAGGATGTGTGACCATCGCACGGAGTTGAAAGCGTTCCGGATGTCCAGGCTCACCGCAACGCAGAAGCCCGGTCCGTTCTCGGCCCTGACGGCCAACTGCTGCAACAGGGAGGCCGCGTCGTCCGTCGACCTCCCTTTCCTGAACCCGAACTGGCCGTCCGCCAGGCCACCGACCGTCTCTAGGTAGTGCTCTATGCGGGTGGCCAACAGCCGCTTGAGGATCTTCCCTACGTCGTCCAGCATACAAAGAGGCCGGTACGACGAGGGGACTCCCTCGGGCTTGTCGCCTTTCCATTATGGAGGGCTTGGCTGGAACACCCAGAGGTGTGGCCGCATTCGTATTGTCCAATTCCGTGTTCGAGTTATCCGAGATTCCAGTCGCCAATGGCCTCCCGGCTGTTTCACCGGCGGGAATGGCTTGGTCGCCACCACTCCCTGCAGTCGCAGTACCAACCCCGTGGTTGGCTGCAGGAGCCTGCCTCAACACTCCTGCATTTACTGTGTAATCGTTTGATAACGACACCTAGTGGGTACACCCCCCACCAACCGCCGGCACTGGGGCATCCGAATCCCCTGGATTCTTATTTCGCGGCTAACCTGCATATCTGCAGGCCGTTCCTCTATCCGCAATCTGAGGACGCGTCCGATTTCCCGAGCTAGGGACACTGCGCTCGTGCCGACGTTTCGTAGCCCCGTAGAGCCCGATCACACTGACACTGTAACGCAGCGAAACGGGGATTTCAATAATCCTATTGCTAATCTCTCTATTGTTCATTTGTTCGTTCTATACTGGACTATAACTCTGTCGTTTGGACTCCCTACATGTCCGGTCCCAATGATGATATTGAAGCGATTCAAAATCGCTTCCTAAGGTTTTTTGCATTTAAATGCGGTATCCATCGCCAACGACACACATCTTATTTACCATTACTAACACTAACCAGGCACATAGACATGGGTGGGCCTGGCCCCCCTTAGATTTAATGTGGCCCAGGGCCAGCCCCCCCAAATCTAAAACTCAATTATTTTTACGAATTATCAAAAATGTGCTAGGCCATATATACATTGAAATTATTATTAATTTGTCATTACTATTGAGTAATACAGTTATTATTATGGCTGTATTTTCACTTTTATATTCATAGAAAACGTTATTTGAAAAAGATAACGTTCTAGACGTAATAATAAATGAAATAGCAGTTACTCCAAACGTGGTTGTAGGTAAATTATTTTTAACTCTGGTCCAAAAAATGATAACAAACCAAGTATCAAGTATCTGCATTGATTAGAATCTAGTTGATTACAAAATTCGATAGAGTATACTCTATGAAAAATTTGTTGATAAATCTTATCTTTAATTTGTTTCTTTTTTTATAATTTAGTAGTTACAATAGGTAATTTATTTGTTTTTGTTAATTTGTTATTTGCGTGCTCTAAATAATAGTAATAAAAATATGACTAAAAAATGGCAGGAATTGTTTTTAATTTTAAATAAAATAAATTTTACATTGTTTAAAATTTATATTTATATTAAAAATTTTTATAACTTATTTGTTATTAGTATTTAGGTATAAATTATTTTTTCTTAATAGCTTAAAAGTTGAAAAATTAAATCAGCTTATGTTCACATCATTATTTTATTAGCTTCGATGCGAAGCTGAGAAGGTAATGGTTTTACTATGATGTGTTTTTTTATTTTTTTTTTTTTGTGTCTGTTACCACTATTTCTCAGTCTCACCGAACCGATTTCTTTCAATGATCCGTCAAAATATCACAAATCGTATCTAGTCGAAGACATTACCCTCAAAAATTGAAAAAAATTTCCTCGTTTCCCGTCAATGGGGGAAACTCCCCGAAAAATTACAAATTTAAAAAACGCTAACTTTTCCAATTTATTCAATTTTTTTTACTTAAAATTGACATAACTTTTTTAAATAGATGCATGATATCATTACTTTTCATTTGATATATTTTTTTTTATAAATCTGATCCTTTACTTTTAAAGTTGTCAATTTATTTAAAATGACAATTTTTTCACAAAAAATTAACTTTTTCCACTTAAATTTTTAAAATGTCCCACAAAGTCTGACACTTTTATCTATATCTTAAATTAAATCTAATGTAATGTACTTTTTTATTTAAAAAAATTTCGGACTTTCTTTTGTCTTCTACATTTTTAACTTTATAATGCTATAACTTTTTGAATAATGTATGGATCAACACAATTTTTTTATGAGAAATAATATTTTTTAATAATCTCTTTTTCATTTGACATACTTTATCTTAATCAGGATATTAATAAGGAACTAGCAGATCATGCAGCTTTTGTAATTATCCACCAATTTCTTAGAATTAAACACTATCTACTGATTTGCATCGAAGTGTTTCTTATGATAGTGATTTTAATCACTGTCAGATTAAATCTATACTGGACCCAACTATGCAACGTCCCCACTATGCCGCGACTCCACTGTGCTGGGTTTTTATACTTAAAACAGCCATTACTTTTTTTTTATTAATTCAATATAGTTATTCTTGTACAATTAATAGATTTGAAAAATTATTAATTCTTGCAAATCATGTAGCTTTTGGAGTAATCAACCAATTTCTTAAAATTAAACACTATCTAAAAATTTGCATCGAAGCGTTTTTTTTAATAGTGATTTTAATCACTGTCAGATATCATTATACTTGATCCAACTATGCCACGTCACCACTGTGCCGCAACCCCCTGTGCTGGGTTTTTTTGTACTTAAAACTGCCATAACTTATTGAAATGTCAACAAATCAAAATAGTATTTTTTTATATTAAAACCTTAGGTATTTTTCTTTCATTTGATAGAATTTTTTTTTTAATTTAATCCTTTAATCGTCCACAGGAGAGTAAATAAAATAGTATTAAAAATAGCAACTTTTTCACAATAGTCAATTTTTTCAACTTAAATGTTCCGGAAATAGTACGATCTTTAAACACATGTAAAATTAAAGCTTATGTTACATACTATAAATTAAAAAAAAAATCTTGATCATATAACTTTTGGAATTCACCACCAATTTTTTAAAAATAAACACAAATTTTGAACTTGTAAGATTCATAGAAGGAATACTGTCTAAGGAGGAGTGGAGGGAGCCCTCCATAAGCTTTTCATGGGAAACAAATTATGGAGAATGATACAAGGGCCCAAAATTGTTGGCCCCTTCAATAAACATTTTCTGGCTACGTGCTTGACACTAACCAATTTAGAAACTTTACAATCAAGGAGAATCAGACTCGATCTTTGTTTCACTTTTAAGTTATTAAATGGCATCATAAATTGTCCTGAGCTACTCATTAAATTTAATTTTCTAGTACTCACTTTTCATACCAAGAACTTATATACATTCTACGCGCCATTCCATCGTACTAACTATGCTAAAAATTCCACCATTCCTAGGTTAATGTGCCATGTAAACAAATTTAACGTCGATTTGTTTATTTGTAATAATAGTGTATATTCACTTTTAATGTATATTTTAAAAACAAAGTAATTATTAGTTAACAATTATTGTACGTATTGTAATTTTATTCTGTTCTACCAATTTATATTTTACTTTATTGTATTGTAATGTATATTATTCTAATTTAAGTCAGGCAGCACATGTAAACTTTACTCTGCAAACTGATGGTCGTCTTCCTTGTATATATTGGGCCTAGCCCGTTAAAATTTTTCAATAAATAAATATTATCATAACAATAAGATAATTATTATTTAGAATTGTATCACGCTAGTCATATCGAATTACATAGCTATATAATTTGCAAGTGATTTTAAGACCTTTTGAATAAATAATTTGCAGTTGGGTTTATTATGAGAGATGGGTTTATTATATTTACATATAAAAAAATAATTAAGAACAAAAAAAAATAGTTTTAAATTAATACTGATTTTGATTATTAATATGATAAAAATAAGGAAAATGACATATTTAACCTATTTTTTTAATCCTTTAAANAGATAAAAATAAGGAAAATGACATATTTAACCTATTTTTTTAATCCTTTAAAATTGATTTTTGTGAAAGTTTATAATAAAAAAAAAATTAATACGTAGTCAGGAAGTTTTATAATGACTATAATAAATTTATCAGAAAACCTCAATATTTTTTTGCATTTTTATCGTAATACATAACTTAAATAGAAATAAAACGGTAGCACAGTGGGGTCGAGGCACAGTATAGACGTGGCATAGATGAGATAAGTATAGATGATATCTGACAGTGATTAAAATCACTATCATAAGAAACGCTTCGATGCAAATCTGTAGATAGTGTTTCCTTTAGAGAAATTGGTGAAATATTTTAAAAGCAACATGAACTCTTATTTCTTTAATTATATCCTGATTAGTAGTTCTTTGATTTTAAAATATAATATATGAATAAATACTAATTATAGTTTTTAAATTTAGTATGAAATTGTGAGGCCAGCTATGATGTATGGTTAATAGTGTTGGGCGGTTGATAAGAAAGTAGAGCAGAGAATAAGTGTAGCAGAGATGAGAATGCTTAGTTGGATGAGTGGAGTGACTAGAGAAGATAGGATAAGGAACGAGCATATAAGAGGAAGTATAGGTGTTGCGTCAATCGTGGATAAGATGACAGAAAATAGACTTAGATTGTTTAGTCATGGTATGAGGAAAGAAGAATCGAAAGCTGTAAGAACAGTTATAGAAATGAATGTTGAAGGAAGAAGAGATAGAGGAAGACCAAAAAAGAGATGGAGGGATGCTATTGAATGCGATTTGAGGACAGCTGATGTGAGCGTAGAAGATGTGGGAGATCGTGTCAAGTGGAATCTTAGGATAAGGGTGCCCGACCCCAAGTAGTTGGGATTAAGGCAAAGAAAAAGAAAAATATTACCAGATATTCCGGTGGCAATTGACATAATATGATTGTTATTTCGGAATGTACAATTTAGCGTTTAGTTGGGTTTAAATAATATAGCGTCAAATCAATTACCTACTCTATCGGTTGTATCTCAATATACACTACACTTTAATGATACAATAAATAAATAAACTCACACATACACACATATGCATTTATAACATTGTGTCTAATGTAAGTATAACATGATAAAAAGTAACCGTAAAATGAAAAAAATGGAATATAAATTTTATTACTCATATTAAATGTAATGTAACTCGAAAAATATTTGTTTAAATGAAAAAATATAAGATTATATTTTTATTTATAATTGTCTTTTAAACAACTTTTGTGCGAAACTTTTTTTTGTAAGTTAAATATTTTTTTTTGAGAAAATTAAGAAAGCTCATATTTTTGAACTTTTGCGAGGATTTAAAAAAAAAGCTCAATTCCAATCTTGAGGACTATTAGTATGTCATTATACATATTTTAATTCAACTTTTAAAAAAACAAAATTTTTTCCGCAATTTTTCCTTTGTTGACTGGCCTAGATGTCAATTTTAAACTTGTAATTGAGCTAAAAGTTATGGTAATATATTCAATTTATTTTACTATAAACTTTCATAAATCTTTATCAAAAATTTTTCATCAACTTTAAAGAACCAAAAAAATAGGTTAAAATTGAAAATTTGGACTGATTATTTTTAACATATTAAAAATCAAATCAGTAATAATTTGAAAACAAATTTTTTTTTCTTTTAATTATTATTTTATATATATAATTAGTAATAATATAAAAAATTAGAAGTGATAGAAATAGTCTACTTGCAGATTTGAAAACAACGCGAAAAGTTGATTTAGAAAAGTATATTTTTGCTTCTGATGAAAGTTCCTTGTAGTCCAGTGCATTTTTTTATAGTAACAAACAGTTTTTATTGAAAATTATTGTATCAAGCCCTTTAAATTTTTATACACGTAAAAGTAAAGCAAAATATAACTTCTTTATTATTTTTATAATTTCTCCGTTTAAATTACAATATTAAATATCAATTTCATACTAAATTTAATAATTATAATTAGTATATATTCAAATATTATATTTTAAAATCAAAGAACTACTAATCATGATATAATTAAAGAAATAAGAGTTGATGTTGCTTTTGGAATAATCCACCAATTGCCTAATTAAAACAAAAAAAAAAAAAGTTTGTTGGGAATTTTTTCTGCTATTCTGCAAAATTACTCCTTCGTTGACTAGAATGAATCATTAAATAGAAAATTTTATGAGAATTAAAACAATGTTATTTTTAAGATTAATATGCAGTCAGAAAGTTTTATAATTATTATTTATTGTAAATTTATCAGAAAAACTCATTATTTTTTGCATTTTTATCGTAATAGAACACTTAAATAGAAATCATAGTAATCATTTCTAAGTAATTTTTGATATTTAAAAAGATTCTACTATTGAAATATCCAGAACTGAATTAATTTTAATGATTTACTTTAACTAAAAAAAAAAAAGTTAATATTTTGAATCCCTCTTGTGGGCAGGTAAAGGGTTAGATTTATAAAAAAAACCAAATGATAGATAAAGACATGCATCTAAATAAAAAAAAATATACTGATTTGGTCATTTTTGATAAAGTTATAACAATTAACAAAGTTATAAGTTTTATACACTGGACTACAAGGAACTTCCATCAGAAACAAAAATATACTATTCTAAATCAACTTTTCGCGATGTTTTAAAATGTGCAATTAGACTTTTTCTATAACTTCTAAGTTTTAATATTATTAAAAAATAGTTTTTACATATAAAAAAAAATAATTAAGAACAAAAAAAATTGTTTTAAATTAATACTGATTTGATATAATATTTAATATTAATTTGATTATTAATAAGTTAAAAATAAGGAAAATGACATATTTAACCAATTTTGTTAATCGTTTAAAGTTGATTGTTGTAAATGTTTATAATAAAAAAAAAAAATTTATTTTACCATAACTTTTAGCTCAATTGGTAAGTTTGACATTGACATAATTAAATAGAAAATTTTATGACAATTAAAAAAATTGTATCGTTAAGATCAATATGCAGTCAGAAAGTTTTATAATTACTATTTATTGTAAATTTATCAGAAAAGCTCAATATTTTTTTGCATTTTTATGGTAATAGATAACTTAAATAGAAGTAATAGTAATAATTTCCTAGGAACTTTTGTTGTTTGTTGAAAAGATTCTATAATTGAAATATTGAGAACTTAATTAATTTTAATGATTTACTTTAACTAAATGTACCAATCAAAACAAAGTTGTTAAAAAGATTTACTCAATTGAGTTTATTATAAAATTTGATTATATTTGTAAAAATCAATTGTTAATTCAGGAGAAAAAACAATCATTTTTTTTAGAAATGATTTATATAGCAACACGTTAGAAAAAAATTTGAATATTATAGTCTAATAGTAGCACACACAAACAGAGTAATAAAATTATTAAATTACAAAGTAAAATGATTTAATTTTGTAGTTGAAACCTATCATATCAAACTTCATTCGTTAATAAATATTTTGAAAACATTAGAAATTAATGATTTTAATTGTCTTTATGGAGACGATGTAATAACTAACTGTTTAATTGATAAATTAGAATTTTTTTTTCAATTTTTGAGAGTAATATCTTCAACTAGATACGAATTGTAGTAATTTGACGTATTGTTGAAAAAAGTAGGTCAAGTTAGAGCAGAGAAAATAAATGATAGTCACAAAAAAATATCTTCTCGGCTTTGCATCGAAGCGAAAACTTAAAATATAGTAAAATAATTTTAATACGAATAAGAAATTTCTTCTTGCAAGGGGCGACTAAAGTGATGGGATCCTTGATCTTTATTGAAGTTATTGAATCTAAATGTGATAAAAATCAAACGAGTTAAAATTTATACTAACTTAAAAAGAATTAAGAAAAAATGCAAAAAATTCATTGCCATATGCGGGTTGGAACCTCGTACCCCAAGCGTGTAAAACATAAATTTTACCAACTCGGCAACCGTACGTTGCTTCCGGCGGTTGAAAAATTGGCTATTTAAGCTAGTTCAAATTTCAAAGTTATTTTTCTCGACTTAAAAGAAACAAACATATTTAAATAAGTTTAACTATCTATACTATATCAATTTTAATTTATATAATATTTATGAAAATCTGTACTCCCCTTGTCAGGTATTTTAAAATAAAATAAAATACAAAACCCAGAATTTTAACACAAAAATAGCATATTTTTGCATACGGTAGTCATTTTTACCATGAAGACAAATCCAGAGGTCAAATTTTTTTTTTTCACATTAAAGTATATTACATAAGCTTTAATTTAAGATATATTTAAAAGTGTCAGTATTTCCGGAATACTTTCAAAAATTAAATTGAAAATATCGTAGTAACAATACGCATGTTTAAAGTTTTGACCCCCCTTGTTAAAGGGGTATGATCCGATTTACAAAAAAAGCGTGCCAGATGAAAGGGGTATATCAATATTTATTATAAAAAAATAATAATATTGATCCATACATTTTTCCAAAAGTTATATAAAATATAAATTAAATAATATAACATATAAAATCGAGATTTTTTTCACGGAAATCGTACGTTTTTCTTTAACTTTGATGTCCGTTTTCACCATGAAGACAAATCCAGAGGTCAAATTTTTTTTTTTCAAATTAAAGTATATTACATAAGCTTTAATTTAAGATATATTTAAAAGTGTCAGTATTTCCGGAATACTTTCAAAAATTAAATTGAAAATATCTTAGTAACAATACGCATGTTTAAAGTTTTGACCCCCCTTGTTAAAGGGGTATGATCCGATTTACAAAAAAAGCGTGCCAGATGAAAGGGGTATATAAATATTTATTATAAAAAAATAATAATATTGATCCATACATTTTTCCAAAAGTTATATAAAATATAAATTAAATAATATAACATATAAAATCGAGATTTTTTTCACGGAAATCGTACGTTTTTCTTTAACTTTGATGTCCGTTTTCACCACGAAGACAAGTCCAGAGGTCAAATTTTTTTTTTTCAAATTAAAGTATATTACATAAGCTTTAATTTAAGATATATATAAAAGTGTCAGTCTTTCCGGAACATTTTCAAAAGTTAAGTTGAAAAAGTTCTACTTTCTATACGCATTTTAAAAGGTTTGCACCCCCCCTGTATAAAGGGAAATGGTCCGATTTTAAAAAAAAGTATGTCGAATGAAAGAAGTATATATAAAGTATTTATCATTAAAGAATAAAGTTGATTCATGCATTTTTTAAAAAGTTATAGCAACATAATGTTAAAAAATGTAAAATATAATATCAAGAATTTTTTCACAAAAATAGCATATTTTTGCATACGGTAGTCATTTTCACCATGAAGACAAGTCCAGAGGTCAAATTTTTTTTTTTCAAATTAAAGTATATTACATTAGCTTTAATTTAAGGTATATATAAAATTGTCAGTCTTTCCGGAACATTTTCAAAAGTTAAGTTGAAAAAGTTAATTTTTTGTAAAAAAGTTACCATTTTGAAACCCCATCCTTTGGGCTGTTAAAGGGTCAAATGTTCACAAAAATATATAAAATGATAGGTAATTATCTAAGGTATCTATAAAAAAAAAAATTATATTGATTCGGTCATTTTTAAAAAAGTTATGGCAATTTTAAGTAAAAAAAATTGAAAAAATATCGAAAATTAGCGATTTTTAAATTTGTAATTTTTTGGGGGATTTCCCCCGTTTACGGGGAACGAGAGAATTTTTTTCAATTTTTGAGGGTAATGTCTTCGACTAGATACGATTTGTGATCTTTTGACATATTGTTCATCAAAATCGGTCCAGCGAGAGCTGAGATTGAGCGTTCACAAAAAAAAAAAAAATAAAAAAATAAAAAAAAAAACACATCATAGTAAAATTAATACCTTCTCAGCTTCGCATCGAAGCTAATAGTAATAATTTCCTAGTAACTTTTGGTGTTTAAAAAAATTCTACAATATGAACTAAATTAATTTTAATTATTTACTTTAGCTAAAAAATCCAATAAAAAAAAGTTGTTAAAAAGATCTACTCAATAGCATATGATAAAATTTGGAATATTATAGTTTAGTAGTAGCAAACATAAATAGAGTAAAAAAGTTATTAAATTACAAAGTAAAATGATTTCATTTTGTAGTTGAAACCTATCTTATCAAATCATCTTATCAAATTTTATTCGTCAATAAATACTTTGAAAACATTAGAAATTAATGATTTTAATTGTCTGTATGGAGAACATGGGATAAGTAATTGTTTAATTGATAGATAAGAATTATTTTTCAATTTTTGAGGGTAATATCTTCAACTAATTGTAATCCTTTGACGTATCTTTGAAAAAAGTAAGTCAAGTTAGAGCACAGAAAATAAATGATAGTCACAAAAAAATACCTTCTCAGTTTTGCATCGAAGCTAAAACCTAAAATATAATAAAATAATTTTAATATGAATAAGAAATTTCTTCTCGCGAAGGGCAACTACAATGATGAGATCCTTGAGCTTTATTGAAGTTATTGAATCTAAATGAGATAAAAATCAAAGGAGTAAAAATGTATTCTTACTTAAAAAGAATTAAGAAAAAAAAGCTAAAAATTCCTTGCCATATGTAAGTTAGAACCTTGTACCCTAAGCGCATAAAACACAAGAGTTACAGACTCGGCAACAAATATGTCGTTTTCGTCGCATAAAATAAATGGCAATTTAAGCTAGTTTGAATTTCAATGTCATTTTCCTCTACTTATAAAAAGTAAAAACATTTAAATAAGTTTAACATTCTATATAATATTTATGAAAATCAGTGTACTTCCCTTATCAGGTAATTTAAAATAAAATAAAATACAAAACCCAGAATTTTAACCATTTTCACCATGAGGTCAAATTCTTTTTTCAAATTAAAGTATATTACATTAGCTTTAATTTAAGATATATATAAAAGTGCCAGTCTTTCCGAAACATTTTCAAAAGTTAAAAGGTTTCAAAAGGTAAATACCTAAGGTATATAAAAAAAATTATATTGATTTGGTAGTTTTTGAAAATTTTATGGCAGTTTTAAGTAAAAAAACCCAGCACAGGGGGGTCGCGGCACAGTGGTGACGTGCATTGTTGGATCAAGTATAATGATATCTGACAGTGATTAAAATCACTATAAAAAAAAAACGCTTTGATGCAAATCTTTAGATAATGTTTTAAAAATTTTAAAAAATTGGTGTATTATTCCAAAAGCTACATGATCTGCTAGTTCCTTATTAATATCCTGATTAAGATAAAGTAGGTCGATTGAAAAAGGGATTATTAAAAAATATTATTTCTCATAAAAAAATTGTGTTGATCCATACACTTTTCTATAAGTTATAGCAGTATAAATTTAAAAATGTAAAAATTAAAATCTAGAATTTTTACACAAAAATAGTATTCGGTAGCCTCCAGAGGTCAAATTTTTTTTTTCAAATTAAAGTATATTACATTAGTTTTAATTTAAGATATATATAAAAGTGTCAGACCTTCCGGAACATTTTCAAAAGTTAAGTTGAAAAAGTTAATTTTTTGTGAAAAAGGTATCATTTTAAATGCCCCCCTGTGGGCAGATAAAGGGTCAGATTTATAAAAATATACCAAATGATAGGTAAAAACATCAAGCATCTATAAAAAAAATTATATTGATATGTCTATTTTTGAAAAAGTTACGGCAATTTTTAGTAAAAAATATTGAAAAAATTTCGAAAATTAGCGAATTTTAAATTTGTAATTTTTTTGGAGGTTTTCCTCATTTACGGGGAACGAAGGTAATTTTTTCAATTTTTGAGGGTAATGTCTTCGACTAGACACGATTTGTGATCTTTTTACGTATTGTTCATCAAAATCGGTCCAGTGATACCTTAGAAAAAGTGTCAACAGACACATAAAAAAACAAAACATAGTAAAACCAATACCTTTACAGCTTCGCATCAAAGATAATTTACAGTGGATATTCAACCAAACTATTTTGATAAAATTCGAATAGTTGTCAATTTGATACTTATGAAAAATTGTTATAGTACCAAAATGGGGTAGTTTTAACTAAACGTTTTGTTAATATTACAAACAAATTGTTGTCGACCGGATTTTGTATAGATAATAGTATTATTTGTTATTGTAGCGATCAACTTTGTATTTTCAACAATCTGATAAATTTTACAATATTTTCGGTAGACAGAACCATATAATATATGGTTCTGGCTTCAATCGTATCGTACAAATCGCTCTTATCTGAGCAAGTCAATATTCCTCGTCTGTCCAGACACTGCACGAATGCATTTTACGGATCATCGTTTTACGACGAAAATCACTACCAGAAACTCAACTTAAAAGTCTGTGCTCTACACGGTCTATCGGTGAACGAACGATATCCATGCGCCCGGAAAATTAGCTAAGTACACCAGTACCATCTGGTACTTATTTGAGCACCGGCAGCTAATATAGAATTCCACTAAAAACCGATAATCCAGCCGAATACCGCTCAATATAAAACCGGACCCATACGACATCGGTAGCTAATGAAATACCAACTGTCAAGAAATATTGTCTTTATGAACAGTGTGATAGTAACTATAACAATTTAAACGCAGTTTAATTCAATTCAAAACGCATTCAATTGATGTTAATAACATTGTACAGTTTAGATGTATTAATTATGATATTTGACCAAAAATTTAGTAATTTAAGTCATAAAAAATGTTTATTGGTCAATTTAAGTGATGGCGCACCTCAAGTCGTCACCTAAAGCAATAGTTCAGTTGCGATATTTGCAATTAGTTCCCAGATTGTTAATCATACGGAATCTTCATTTTGTCCCCTTACTGGCTTCTTCAGTTATATTGAAGTTTCGTTAGATTGACAGTCGGTGTAAAAATCCTGTTAAATCAATAAGGAAAAACTGACCCCAAATAGTATGGATAGAGGCTAAGGAGAATATTAATTTTTAACAAGCTACTTAAATCGCAATGAGTGACAATAAAAATCAAATTTCACAATCAAACTTTTATTTATTTGTATTTGTAGAACAAAATAGGGAGCGTACTTATTTTAATTAACAATTGTTTCTTTTTATTGATATATATTAATTTAAAGATGGGAGTACATTATTTGAGCAATACAAAATTTAAACGTAACATAAATGAATATAATTCTTTAATTACACACATACAATTAAAATTTACTGTATTTTTATTATGGAATTCTTAATTATTAAAGACAGTATATCACTTAAAAAGTTGAATTGTTTTATCCATATTTATTTTCGTATCACAATAAGTTATTTCTGAAGTCTCATTATATCTGAATCCAAGGTTAGTATATTTTATTTGAATTAATTCATCGACACTATTGAGAATGAGATCAGAATGTAACTTTAAATGTTTGCGTTCTTCTTCGGTTATTCCAGTATCATACGATTTATGTTGATACTTTAAATCCAAATCATGATTTGAGTTAATCATAGAAATATTTGGTGTCAATTCAAAATATTTCAATATAAGACTTTGTGTTGACGAAAAAGTATCAATTGAAATGCGAATAACATCTTCGTATAAACTATCCATATTGTTAATATCTGGTTCGAATTTAAAATTATTAAAATTTAACAATGTACTAATAAAATTTGTTAAGAATGGCTTTTGAACAGTTATATTTAATTTGTTTATGTATATTAATGCACTTACAAATTTTTTTGTTAGCTCCTTCAATTTTGTCATACATTTTGTCAAGGTTTCCATGAATTCATTTTGAGTTTCGCAACATGCGCTCTTATAATTTATAGAAAAATAAGTGTTTAATGTTATTAACATATTAGCAAGCCAGTGTACAGTAATTGCGTACTCATAACTTATCAATTGCGATAAATTTGCTAATACTATATCAACGTTATATTCAGTAACAATTTTCTCATTATAATCAGTTATGAGTAAATCGTATTTATTTAAATTACAATAATTATAATACGTGTATTGTACACCGAGTGTCCATTTTTTTGCATCAAGAAGTGAATTTAATATATCAACGTTTGTCTCATCACATAATGTCAGTAAAAAACCACCGAACAAAATAAACGGAAATGTTACAATAGTAAACGATTTCATATTTCTAAAAAAACAATTAATAAAGTTCAATAGTAAAATTTAATTTTTCTTAAGAAACTATTAAAAGGACACTATTTAACTGTTTTGAACTGTAAATAATAGTTTTAAAATATCCAATAATTTATCATTTCACGTAATATTAATTTAAAGATAAATATAAGTTTAACCTTCAATTTATTTGCTATAGTTCATAAATTTATATTATTTTTTTTTTTTTTAAGAAAACTGAGAGGTTTTTTTATTATCTAAATAAAAAAATTATTTACAAAGTCTATTTACAACATTTGAATAATGTAATGTTAACTTATTATAATATGATTTTTCATCTTTTAGCATTTTATATTTTTAATCTATAAATAATTTATAATGAACCTTTTAATTGATAAAAATAATAGCTGTACTGAATAAATAAAAAAACAAATGTTAATTGACATTCTAGGTACCATAAATAATTATTTGAAATAAAAATTTTCTGCCACATTTTAGTGTATTTTTAACTATTTCGCTAGAAATCTTTTGTATGATTTATAATCTTATGATAAAGTGTTTTCTTAATAGTATATACTGAAGTACATTAATCAATTTATATGACTTATTTTTTTGTTAATGGAAATTCTCAAACAGAGTATTTTTTTATCAATCCAAATAAAAAAATTAATTGTAATGCCTATTTACTACATTTGAATAATATAATATTATTTTATTATACTATGATTTTTCACCTTTTATCATTTTATTTTTTTAATTTCTAAAGAATTAATAATTTTTCAAATCTATTAATTGTAAAAGAATAACTATATTGAATTAATAAAAAAAAAGTAATGGCTGTTTTAAGTATAAAAACCCAGCACAGTGGAGTCGCGGCATAGTGGGGACGTTGCATAGTTGGGTCCAGTATAGATTTAATCTGACAGTGATTAAAATCACTATCATAAGAAACACTTCGATGCAAATCAGTAGATAGTGTTTAATTTTAAGAAATTGGTTGATTACTCCAAAAGCTACATGATTTGCTAGTTCCTTGTTAATATCCTGATTAAGATAAAGTATGTCAAATGAAAAAGGGATTATTANCCCTGATTAAGATAAAGTATGTCGAATGAAAAAGGGATTATTAAAAAATATTATTTCTCATAAAAAAATTGTGTTGATTCGTACACTTTTCAATGAGTTATAGCATTATAAAGTTAAAAATGTAACCAACCCAACCCAACATCAACTCCTATTTCCTTAATTATATCCAGATTAGTAATTCGTTTAATTATATATTATATAATTTTTATAATTAATTATTTTCAAATTATTATTGACTTTGATTTTTAATGTTAAAAGTAATCATTTTGAACCAACTTCTTTTTGTTCTTTAAAATGAAAGTTTTAATAAAAAAAAACCCAGCACAGGGGGGTCGCGGTACAGTGTGACGTGGTATAGTTGGATCAAGTATAATGATATCTGACAGTGATTAAAATCACTATCAAAAATAAACGCTTCGATGCAAATCTTTAGATAGTGTTTAATTTTAAAAAAATTGGTGTTTTATTCCAAAAGCTACTTGACCTGCTGGTTCCTTATTAATATCTCGATTAAGATAAAGTATGTCGAATGAAAAAGGGTTTATTAAAAAATATTATTTCTCATAAAAAAATTGTGTGGATCCATAAACTTTTCAATAAGTTATAGCATTATAAAGTTAAATATAATATGAATAATAAAATCGAGAATTTTCATTCGAAAATAGCATTCGGTAGCCATTTTCGCCGTGAAGAAAAGTCCAGAGGTCAAATTTTTTTTTTTTCAAATTAAAGAATATTACATAAGCTTCAATTTAAGATATATATAAAAGTGTCAGACCTTCCGGAACATTTTCAAAAGTTAAGTTGAAAAAGTTCCACTTTCTATATGCATTTTTTATATTTGAAGACCCCCCGTGTATAGGGAAATAGTCTGATTTAAAAAAAAAGTATATCCAATGAAAGATGTATATAAATACTACTTCTCATGAAAAAATTGTATTAATTTAATTTAGTTGGAAATTTTTTCCGCCATTTTTCCTTTGTTGACTGGCCTAAACCGTAAAATTTGTTCTTTATTTAATATTTTTTTATGATAAAAGTAGATAGACATGGGATGTTATTTGACTAAGTATCCCAACTTTGTTTGGATTTTGGTCAATAGGTTAGCAAAGAAGTTTTATTGGGGCTCGTAGAGCTGAGGGTTGAAAACAATTTGATATAAAAAAAAATGATTAAGATACCATTTTATAGAGGTATTATACGCTGAGGTATTTTTTTAGTGGCCGGGGTCTTTGGCACCTATCTAACACCCAGTTGAAGCATTTATTAAATCAACTGGTATGTACTTTAGTGGGAATACTGAGATATTTTGGGAGTGGGGGTGGCCTTCTCTCTGACACCCAGTCAAAATATATGACCAAGCACTTACTAGTTATAATTATGTTTACTTATACCTGAACATTTTTTTTAATATTTTATAAAAGCTTTAAATTTACCAGTTTCTTTATTTAATCATCTTTAAATTTAATTTTAAATAATTATGAATAACTTTTCGCCTAGCTATAATAATGTTAACAACTAAAAATGGTCGTGCACGCCTGACCAATAGTCTATTATCTGTATATATTTTAAAATGTTAATAACTACCAAAATACTGGTCAAAAAGTCCGTTTAGACGATTTCAAAATTTGATCATTTTCTTTTTTTATAAACTATTTTAATATGTATGTTATTACAAAAAAATATATCATAGTAAAATTAATATATTTTCAGGTTTGCATTAAGCTAAAATATAATTGACACCCTTATAGGATTTAAAGAGCGAATCAATAAAGTACTTGAAATTAAAAAATACAATAATAACATATACAATATTACTTTTAATCTTGTAATATAAAAACTAAATAATGCTATAATACATACATCACTCATTATTCAGAAGTCTATAACTCATTATCTATTTGTCTATTATTATTATCTCCAACAAGCAAAAAATTTATTTTTTTTAATTTTAAAAATTTTAACTTTTATGCAAAACTGAGAAGTTTTATAATGTAGTATGTTTTTATTTCTGTCTATGTAAATTCTCTATTTTCATTGAACCGATTTTATTGGTCTATACGTTAAAAAAAACTATTTAATCTAATTTGATCAATCGTTGGCCAAAATCGAAAAAAAACCTTCAATTTTAGATAAATATAAAAATACGTTTAAATTACGATACCACAAAAATTGCAATTTCAAAAAAAAATCTCTGCATTTTAAAAATCTTATGATTTTTTTCAAAAACACTGATTCTAATGAAATTTATATAAACAATACTAACGACCAGAGTAATTACGTTATGAACACACAGTATTTAAAACAATTTTAAAATTTACATTGGTCTTATGTGACATCTCACACAATTTTCATTGTTAACTTATGTTTTAGACAGGTTTAAAAAAACATGCTTTATAACAGCCCTGCTAATTAAAACGAGTTTTATATTACTTTTTTTGAAAATATATTGAAAAACTTAAGTACAAGGAAATTTTTGAAGAATCCGTTAAAACAATTTTTTTCAATTTCATTATTGAAGTGTACCTGGAACGTCTGATCGAATATCGCTCAATGCTAAAATGTAGTTGACACCCTTATAGAATTTAAGGGATGAACCAATAAGGTTGAAATTAAAATATAAATATATCCAATATTCCTTTTGTTTTAAGTAATTGAATTGTCTCTAATTTAATCATCAATCATAATTTTGGTTTTCGTTGGGTGATTGAAAGTGTAGGGTATATTTTTATTAGTACTTACTTATTTCATTAAAACATGAAATATAAATATAAAATTATTGTTTGACCAAAATGGCGAACAGCTTTTGGAGTATAGTTGTTATAAATTTAAATTTTATTACGAAAAAAAAATAAATTTTCACACTCAAATTTTTATTTTTATTTTTTATATGTAGAACAAAATTAGAGAGCGTATTCATTAAAAATGAACAATAGTTTTATTAATATGTATTAATTTAAAGATGGGAGTATTTTTTATTTTCAAAAACATCTTAAGTTCACGTGTATATATAAAAAAAAAAATTCATAAAAACACTTATTTTATCATTATTGATAAAAACCAATAATATTTTTATAAAAATATTATGCTATTAAAAAGGTTAAAATTTTTCAAGCACGTACATAAACATTTCACATACATACAAATAAATATTCTGTGTTAACACAAAATTGTGCTTTTGATTTTGGAAAAACATTCAAGGTCTTAAAATAAATACTTCAACTTAAATATTAGACAGAATGCTCAATATAAATGAATTAGTTTAATGGAGAAATTCAAGTCGTAATAACTCTCCTTTTATAAAAATAAATAATCTAGTAATTCATTAAATAATTAAATAATAGTAAGAAAAACTCAAAATATCATAGTTTATGTCTACAAGACAAGATCACATATTAAAATGTTAACAATATTATGAAATATAAAAATATTAAATAAAAAGATCTTAAGTTAAGAAAATTTAGAAAAGTATAAAAACTTTAGTTATATTTAATATTGAACTTATTGGATAGACTAATTAATGATTTTGAAGAGTATTTCTCAAACTAGCAAATTGATGATTTAACATAACTTTTTGTTGAATTGATAGATACTTATTCAATTTGTCTATTATTTTATCTAAGTTTGGTTGTTTATTGCAAGACTCTACATTTAATAAAGTTGTCAACATATCACCCCAAAGATCCTTATCCATATATCTGTAAATTATATGAAAAAATTAATCATCTAAATATGATTTAATTGTATAACGTTTGCAATCAAGTATATTTATATCTTTATTTGTATAGAACATTCTTTAATTATATTATTAGTATGCTCTAACTAATATTTGAACCATTTATTTCAGAAACAATTTTTTCAAGTCACAAAATCTTGAAAGTTTTCAAGTGCAATACGTTTTGTATAGGCAGATAATTTATTTAAAAAACATTTGGATATTTTTTAAAAGTTCAATAAGTCTCAATGTTTCTAAATGTATTAAAAAAATTCTGGAAGAATATGTGTACATAAAAATATACACGTATCCAGTATCTGATAGAGATTTGATATAAGTTTACTGTACTAATTTGTACATTTATAAATCACAACTGTCATTACAGTTTAAACAAAACACACCAATGGTAGCTTAATTAAAAAGTTATATACTGTTTTCTAGTAGTTTAATATTTCTCAAATAAGTGGTTCATTTATAAAAATCATAATATATAATCATTTTCAAAATACCATTATTAAAAGAAAAGAAAATTTATTAAATAAACAGTAACAAATTTAAATTAAATAATTACCTTGGTAAAGGCTTCATAAGAACCCATGTTTTACGAATTTTAGTAGTTTTCATGTAATCTGCCATAAGAAGCATGTAAATAATAGCAGCTAATCCATAGTAATCAGTCTAATACATAATGACATAAACATTAAAATCAATTAACTTTAAATTTAAATAATATATATTTTTCTAATAACCTGATAGGTCCAAGGTAATTTTTCCCTCATTTCATGGCAAATAAACTCTGCAGTTTTAACAGAATAAGTAAAGGTAGTTCCTGGTGGTAATAATGTCATATCAATACTACGTCCAAAATCAATGAGTTGAATACATGGACGCATAGCTGAATTTGGCCTGTACGCAGTTATCAGATTATGAGAAAATAATTAATTATCTCTTTAATAAAAACAGTTTAAAATATACTTACAGTGATTTAACAACGACATTGTCTGGTTTTAAGTCTCCATGTATGATTTGACATTGATGTAGGTATTTAATAGCAGATGTGATTTGAGATGCAAAAAGAGCAGCAACAGTGACTGGAATTGATCTATTCTAAAAATTATAAAAGATAAAATGTTAATATTGACAATAATTAAAGCATTAAAAAGTTATGGTGATAAAAAATTAATTTGTTTAAGTAATATATAATTAATATTCTAATGAACTTTTCTCACCATGGCTTGCTTATAAGTTAAAATTACAGATAATAATGTTCCGTGGGTTGCATATTCCATAGATATAATAGATCCATTGTTAAATAAATAAACATTGTCCATGTTTACAAAATAAGTTATCTAAAAAAATTAACCAATTTTCTTATTGTAATTAAAATTTGAAAATAGTATAAAATAACTGATATACAGATTTATTTTTTTGTCATACCCACTTAATTACTCGTAGAGTAAAAATTATTTTGAAATTATTTATTTTTTCGGTGTATTTATAAATGATAATTCACAACATTGTGCCTTATAAGATACTATACTAAGCTTATTCATCATAATCCAAATCTTTAAAGTGTTATAATAAACAGATGAAGTTATATTCAAAATTCAAATGCCATTTGAAAAAAAAACCTCAAACATTTCATAAATTCAAACAATATGTTCTTACTTAAAAAAAATTTTACATCTTTATAAAGCATAACAGATAAAATTAAAAAGTATTACATAGTTAAAATATAATATAGAATATTGGAATATAAATATATTAAATTCAATATCCTTTTAGTTAATAATTTGAAAACAATATGTAACTAAAATTAACAAAAAAAAAAAAAAAATTCAAAATTAATTTTATTTTGCGAGTAATTGAGTAGGTTATGACAAAAGAAATCACTTTATAAATAACTTTAATTACTTTATCAGTTTCTTTTAAACGATATTGAATTTCTTTGCCAATATACCACTCCCATGCACAAGCAGGTTTTTGCAATTTTAAAGCTCTTTCTGCAGCTCCCTCACAGTCTGGTCGTGCCTTAACTACTCGTGCATATGAACCTTTGCCAAGTTCATTAAGGAATGACATTTTAGTAGAACCTATCAACAAAATAAAAATGTAGTATACATTATACATAAACACTTTTATTAATTAATATAATTATTATATATTATTTTAAATTCAGAAATTATAAATTTTACCTAATTTAAATTCAGATCGCATATTTGGTACATCAGTATCATACTCTAAATATCCATTTAAATGCCGTTCTTCGGGAAACCCAACAACTTCCTTAAGTAATTTGTTAATTAATTCATCATCAAAAGGATTAATGTTTTCATCTAAAACAAAAAATTTCTTAATTAGACGAAAATCATTTTAAAATAGATACTGTTAACATTTTATACAGAATTAATTTATAAGAAAAATGTAAATCTTAATATAATAATTATTGTACAGTAATATTAAGTAATTTTGAATTACTAAATTCTATTTTAGAAGGTTGAGCAAGTTTTATAGTAGAGGTAAGTGAAGATATTCCAGATGAATTACTGCTATTGCGTTCTTTAGAAGCTTCTAGAATCATACTAAGATTTTTTCCCACTGGGTGTGTTTCAGTCTCTGTTGCTTCAGTTTCTTCAGAAATTCTAAAATAATTTTAATGTAAATAAGTTTTCAAATGAAAAATAATTAAAATATTTTAAAAGTTACTTTAGTGGTTTTAATACATTTCCATTAACTTTTTTAGTTTTGCTTCCACCAAGAGCTAATGGGGTAGAGCTTGATAAAACAAAATTAAATGCTTTAGTTGAACAAGTCAGATCATCATCAGTCTAAAATAAATAAATAAAAATTTGTTAAGTATGAATAAAATTATGATTTCTAGATCAAACTTACTACTTGAACTTCTTTAAAAGGTGATTTATTTTCATTGATTTTTTTGGCTGGTTCTTCCTCTTCATAAACAGCAAATGGTATACTTTTAATATTTTTTGACTGCTTCTCTCTTAAATTATTTTTTACTTCATTTTCATCTACATACACAGAAATTTCACAAGTTTTTGATGATATTTTATTATCATCAACATGAATTTTTAATTTTGTAGTTTGGTTTTTAGAAGAGGTTTCATCAGTTATGGAGCATTTCTTTAGGAAAATGTTTTCATCTTCATCTACATAAACATCAATACTGTCAGGAACTCTTTTTTGATTGATTAAATTATTATCTGTATAAACATTTATATTTTCATTTTTTTTAGTAGATATTCCATCATCTTGAAACACCATAAAATTTGAAGGATTATTTGAATGAGCACAATTTTTATCTTCTCCAAATCCAGCAAATGCAACAGGGTTTCTATTATTTGATATAGAAAGTGGCGGATTTATTATTTTATCTAATACAAACAAAATTTAATAATTAATAAATAAAAATTGTACAATAGTTACTGTACTACAAAGTTAATAACATTGAGTAATTTTTTGAGAGTTAAATGATTAGAATTAAATATATTTAACTTGGATTAAAAAGTTTTTTAGGAAACTAACTTTAAATTAATAAAAAAAATTACCTTCACAAGGACTATTCCACATTTGTTGAACAAGATCAAGTGCTACTCTAGTATTAACAGTAACTGATTGACTTAAAGGATCAGGTTCCATTTGTAGATGATGGGGTGCCTAAATAGTTGTAATTATTAGTTGTATAATTAAAATATCGTAAGATTCTTTTTTTACTTTAAATTCAGGAACTCGTAAATCATTATTAGGTGATACAACTTTTTTTACTGGTTCTTTAATAACAACTTTAGGAGGTTGTTTAGCTATATTTTGGGGAATACTTCCTTTAAGCAAATCTAAATTAATAGACATAAAATATATTTTTATTTATTTCTTAATTTATAAGTAACAATATATGCTCACAATTTATCACACAAATATGTTAAGTATAAATTTAAGATAAGATAATAACATGGAATTTACCCAAATATGTATATACTAATGAAATATGTAAAATGTTACAACAGTTTTATTATATCGTTTAAAAAGGAAAATTACATACATTTATTAATTT
Organism: Daktulosphaira vitifoliae; assembly: GCF_025091365.1. Classification (NCBI taxonomy): domain Eukaryota; kingdom Metazoa; phylum Arthropoda; class Insecta; order Hemiptera; family Phylloxeridae; genus Daktulosphaira; species Daktulosphaira vitifoliae. The sequence continues at coordinate 33,033,076 of NW_026099573.1, read as the reverse complement.
TTCCTTAGTCTTATTTTTAATTTTGTTGTATAAAATCTGAAAACCTAAACATATTTGTGTACTTCAATGTTAATATAGTTACAAACTACATCATAGTAATATCATATTGTTTCAAATATAAAAAATTATTATTGTAATTGTTTTTTAAACAAAATATGCATATACTTATTTCATATTGAAATACTAATGACTTACTTTTTTCTTTTTCCATCTTAAGATAGTATTCATACCTTATTTCTTCAATTTGAATATCTCTACCAGCTGCATACACCTAACAAGAAAAGTAATTATCAATAAAACTTTTACTCATTTGAAATTGAAATAATGAAATAAAAAATAAAAAATAGTAAAAATATGAATAATTTAAATGAAAAATGGATCATTTTGTTATAAACAAAAGTTTAACAACTAAAGCTTTAAAAATGTTTAACTTATTTTTTTAGTTTTAACTGGCTTTGTCATCAGTTTTTAACTGTTCAAACCAATTGCAGATTTCAAAAGATTAAAAAAAAATTATAACAATGGGACAACTTTAAAAATATTCCAATTTATGAAAGCTTTAGTAAATTATATATTTTTTACTTTAAATGTTAAATTTAAATGTGGTATTTACCTAACAGTCATGTTTTTTAAAATTCAATTAAATTTTAATATAATATATTGATACCTATATTCACTTTAAGAGTTATGGGTATTAATTTAATGAATTACCTTTTTGTACAATATTCACACACACAAAATATATTAATAGGTTAAATTTTTATTATATATTATAATTGAAGCTTACTTTATCTTTACAATACATAGGTCGTTTTGTAGGATCTGGAGGTTCAAAAATGGCAACAGGACATGAAAGATGAGTATGGTTCTTAATACTCCGTAAAGCATTTGGAACTGTAATACCATTTAATTTTGTCACACTTTCAGTATTAATATCCTGATGAACTAAAAACATATTAAATAATATTATTTACAAAAAAGTAGAAAAAATGAAAGTGATCTAGTAATTCTATAATTGATTTAATTTGTCTAGTAATTTACAAATGTAATTACCCTCAAAATTTACAGATGATACAGGTTTTGGTATACTCTTTGATCTAATTTTAGGCTTTGTCCAGGGTCCTGGTTTAACTGTATTTTCTTTGTTTAATCCTTTTGATGCAAGATCACAATTATTGTTGTCAAAACCGAGTAATGCATTTTCATCATTATCCTTAACAGAAAGTTATGCATATAATTAAATTAACTGCTAAACATTAATTTGAAATTATAATAACTAGTACACAAGAAAAATTAAAAAACTCATGTTGTCATTTCTTTTCAAGTCGACCGATTTTTCAAACAATTGAAAAACTTTTTGGTCATTTTATATATGAGGGAAAAAACATTTTAATATTAGATATATACTTTATTGATAAAAAAATTACTTCAAAAACTTTCAGTGAAGAAGCCATTCCATTAACATTGTTGTTTTGAGGTACCGTTCCTAATACTCCACCCATACCACGCCTTGTACCACTATGAGTTTCAGATTTTTTTAATACACTAAAAGCTTGTCTTTTACTTGGTTCATTTCCCTTTTCATCATCATCGCGTAACTCACCATTTATCATACGTCTAGCTACACTTAATTGAAATTGACTACAAAACATAAAGAAAAATACAATTCTACTAATAATTTTAATTAATTACTTTTTTTATTTTTAGAGAATACATAAACGACTTGCTGAGGGACAAAATCTCAATATTAAAAAGACAAAATACTCCATGAGAAAAATGTTTTATTTTAGATAATGAAAAAACGTATATGATATATACAGATATATAAATCCACATTCAATATTTTATGCATAAGTTGATAGTGAATTTTATTTACATCATAAGACAAATTACTGTTATTAAACTTTAAATTTCTTTCTTGAAAATATGAAAGACATGACCAAACTTATTATTTTTGTGCATCAAACAAATTATTAGTTTAAGTTAAAAATTTGAGATAAAATTAATATGAGACGGAATACATTTAAGAGTAAAATTTTAATTATCCTACAATTAATAAATTTAACTCATGAAAACTTATGAGTTAAAGTATAATCANTTGCAAATTTTTATTATAAGTTTCAAAATAATAAGTTGATATGGGGTCAATCCATGCCAAATCATCCAGAAGTGGTTGCACGACCACCTCATATTTTTCTGAAATTTTCAGGGTTTATTCATTATGCTATAATTAGAATAAATCAATTTTTTTTTTTTTATGATCGTCCCATTTTTATGGCTATTTCAATGTAAAAAAAGTTAAAAATAGCTAGATCGTTAAAAAACACACAGATTATTCAATTTCAACTCAATCGAATTAAAATTTTAGATTTGACCCTATTATAACTTATAATATTGTGTCTTCATAAATGTCAATTAATGATATCTTAAGACTTCTTATGGTATTGTTATTAATTGATTAAATATTCTAACTACTAAAAAAACCATGATTATAAATATTTTACAATATTATCATAATAATTTTATTTATTTATTTTTTATTTTCGAACTAAAATAATGAATTGAATATTTATAACGTGTCTAATAATTTTATTGAATTATAATATATTACATATACAATGATATAAAAAAAAATTACAAAAATGTGGTTTGAAAACAACAAAAAACTATCATTAAATTATTTGATTTTTACTGATTTTCTAATGCTAAATTTTACATGTTACACATTTTTCTAAAACTTCAAATTTTTATGGTGTATAAAACAAATATACGAGGTGTGATCAAAAAATACCCGGACTGTGTTAATAATATTTATATCAATTAAGATAACGAAATCACGATAATTTAATTCGATAAAGTAACTTCTAACGAGAATTTGAGCATTGGTTTGAAATCGATAACAATATTTATTTTTATTTTATGGCATTTTTACGAAAACATGTTTCAGTCATACGTCGATTTTTGAAATGGAAACAATAGAAGAATAATGTGTGTGTGTAAAATTTTGTTTTAAATTAGGGAAAAGTTCAAGTGAAACTTTTAAACTTTTGAAGCAAGCTTTTGGAGATGATGTTCTGTCTCGGGCAACATGTTTTGAGTGGTTTAAACGGTTTAAGGAAGGTAGGTCATCCACTAAGGATAACGAACGATCTGGTATACCATCGACCAGTAAAACAAATGAAATTGTTGCTCGTGTTCGTGAAATTATTCGAAATAATCATCGATTAACTATCAGAGAAGTTGCAGAAGACGTTGGAATATCTTATGGTTCTTGCCAAGAAATATTAACCAAAGAATTGGGCATGAGCCGAATCGCAGCCAAATTTGTTCCTCGTCTCTTAACCAATGAACAAAAACAAAACCGAAAGACCATCTCTCAAGAATTTCTTGAAAGAGCAGAAACTGACTTAGACTTTTTAAAAAATATTGTAAGTGGTGATGAAACTTGGATTTACGGGTATGATGTTGAAACCAAGCATCAATCGTCACAGTGGAAGTCAGCAAATTCCCCTAGACCAAAAAAGCAAAGCAGGTGAGATCAAATGTGAAAGCCATGTTAATCACTTTTTTTGATTTTCGTGGTATAGTTCATCGTGAATGGGTGCCTCAAGGACAAACAGTAAATCAGTTTTTTTATTTAGAAGTCATGAAAAGATTACGAGAAAATGTTAGAAAAAAAAGGCCAGAAAATTGGAAAAGTGGTTCTTGGATGTTGCATCACAATAACGCCCCGGCTCACAGCTCATTGCTCATTCGTCAGTTCTTAGCGAAAAATCAGACTACAGTAGTTCCACAACCACCATACACACCCGACCTGGCACCATGTGACTTTTTTTGTTTCCGAAGTTAAAATCTACGCTCAAAGGACGTCGTTTTCAAACAATTAATGATATAAAACAAAATACGGAAATCGATCTAAAGGACATACCAATTAGTGCCTACTAGGAATGTGTTCAAAAGTGGAAAAGAAGATGGAAGCGATGCATTGCTTCCTAGGGAGATTATTTTGAAGGTGATAATGTTTATATAGAATAATATTGAGTTAATAAAGTTTTATTTAAAAAATCCGAGTATTTTTTGATCACACCTCGTATATCTACAAAACTAAAAAATTTTTTTTGGAAATTAGGTTACCCAACAGAGATATTGCACATATTTTTATAAAATTTCTAACTTATAGGCCTCTAAATCCCAAGATAATTGTTTTAAATATTTGAAATTTAGTTAAAACATAGATTATACACTATACAATACCACATGTAAAAATCACAATAAAATAATAACTTCTTAATGGTTTTAAGTGAGCTCAAAAACGGCAATTTTCACAAAAAAAGCACCATTTTTTGAAAGTCATTAAAGTTTAGAATTTCATATAATTTTTTTTTTTTTTTAATGTAAACTTTAAGTTATAATAGGGTCAAATCTAAAATTTTAATTCGATTGAGTTGAAATTGAATAATCTGTGTGTTTTTTAACGATCTAGCTATTTTTAACTTTTTTTACATTGAAATAGCCATAAAAAAAAAAAATTGATTTATTCTAATTATAGCATAATGAATAAACCCTGAAAATTTCAGAAAAATATGAGGTGGTCGTGCAACCACTTCTGGATGATTTGGCATGGATTGACCCCATATCAACTTATTATTTTGAAACTTATAATAAAAATTTGCAAAAATATCAAGTTTTAAAAAATATTTATCATCTATTATCCATACTAAAAACTATCTTTAACAATTTTTTATTATTTAAACCTATATCTGCATTAAGTTCTGTTACAAATAATAAAATTGTTTTACTTTTAACTGCAGCCTCTCAATATTAAAAACATAAGTCAACCTTTATTAATTCTAGCAATACTTAAGTATACTTGATACTATATATGAACGGATTTTGTAAAAAAATGGTCAAGTCAAAAATTACCATTTTTTATTTTACCTAATATTGAAATAATTTTGTATGGAAATAAATGGAAAAATGTAGTGAAAAATTCCTAATCAAATTTATAAATAATCAAGAAATGACAAAATTGACTTGACCACTACCTTTTCACTATCCGTCCATAAACTATTATTATTCTTACACATGAGCTTGTTCGAGTTCTTCTCTGGGTTCAGCTCTAGATTGAAGTCCAAGTAAAAAAATCTGGTCCACACGCTTAATATCATTGTATCTATCTAGCAAGTCTGCCCAAGCACGGTAAAAAAGTGCACACATAGTTCCTAATCCTTGATTGTATACAGTTTGATATAATTCAACAGCATTAGGCTGATCTTCAATCTATTAACATTAATTTTATATTACATAGAAAATAATATAAATATGGCATGTGCTATTATACTAACAAATTTAATAAGAATTTGAACAAATCGAGGATCTTGTTTGTACTTTTGATCATTTTTAAATTTTTGTACTGTCTCTTCTATGAGAGGTAAGAGATTGCTTTCTGGCCCATGTTTTAAGTACATTTGTTCTAGCCATTTTATATACTCAAAACGAGGAGCTAAAGGATCATCACCTTCATAGGTTCTTATATCATGCTCATATTTTCTAAAAAAAAAAAAACATGAATTATTATTGGTAACTTAAAAATTAACTATTATTTCAATAAAAAACATATTATAACTAGGGTCCATTTAACACAAACTATGTTGGACCAACAAAGTTGGTGTTATGTGTAGATTCTATATATATATATATATATATATATATTTTTTTTGCATATTTTAGTAAAAATTACAAATTTCTATATTATTGCATAAAAGTTCAATTTTAGTAATGTTAAATAATACTCCAATTTTTTTTATTGTTCCATAAAATATTGGAATTTCTATAAAAATTATATATTAATTTATAACAAAAAAATTATGTTAATAAAAAGTATTTACAATTAGGTAGTTTTATATTAACTCAAAAAACGGTAGCTCAGTATGACCGTGGCATAATCGGGACAAGTATAAGTAAAAGACATAAGTATTACCAAAGTGGCATCTGAACATCACATTTGTGTGTAGATAAAAATACAATTTAAGCTAATTCAAAATATCAGTGATTTTTCTCGACTTTAAAGAAGCAATAACTTTATATTCTATGTCAATTAAATTTATATCAGTTTAATGAAAATCATTGTACTTCCCAAGTAAGGTATCTTAAAATAAAAAAAACCCAGCCCAGTGGGGTCACAGCATAGTGGGGACGTTGCATAGTTGGGTCCAGTATAGATTTAATCTGACAGCGATTAAAATCACTATCATAAAAAACGTTTCGATGCAAATCTGCCTACAGTGTTTAATTCTAAGAAATTGATGGATAATTACAAAAGCAACATCAACTATTAAATCAAGTTTTAATAAAAAAAAAAAATGAATTTATTACCATAACTTTTAGCTCAACTTGCAAATTTGAAATTGACATTATTAAATAGAATAAAATGAAATTTTTAAGATTAATATGCAATCAGGAAATTTTATAATTACTATTTACAGTACATTTATCAAAGAAATTCGATTTTTTTTTACATTTTTATCATAATAGTTCACATAAATAAAAATCATAATAATCATTTCTAATTAACTTTTGGTGTTTAAAAGGATTCTACAATGGAAATATTCAGAATTTAATTAATTTTAATGATTATATATCTAAAAAAACCAATAAAAAAGAATTGTTTAAAAGATTTACTCAATTGAGCATATTATAAAATTTGATTATGATTGTAAAAATTTATCATTAAATTCAGATGAAACTAAAAATCATTTTTTTTTTAAATTTATGATTAAATCATATATATATATCTATATAAATTTTATATAGCAACATGTTACAAAAAAATTCGGAATATTATAGACTGGTAGTAGCACACACAAATAGAGTTAAAAAATTAATAAATTACAAAGTAAAATTATTTACTCTTGTAATTGAATACTTTTATCATATCAAATCTAATTTGACAATAAATAAGAATATTATAAATTAATGATTTTAATTGTTTGTATGGAAAAACTGGTTAAGCTACTTTTTATTTGAATAAGGAATATTTTTTCGATTTTTAAGAGTAATAACTTAAACTAAATACTATTTGTAATCATTTGACGTATCGTTGAAAAAAGTAGGTCTAGTGAGGGTTGGCAAAATAAATCGTAGCCACAAAAAGAATTACATAGTAAAATAATATTAACATGAATTTAAATTTCTTCTTACGAGGGGAGACTATAGTGATAGGATCCTTTATATTTATTGAAGTTATTGAATCGAAATGAGATAAATATTAAATTATTTGAAAATTTTATTCTAACTCAAAAAAAAATGCAAAATATTAATTGCCACAGACAGATTTGAACCTCATACCCTAAGCGTGACAGACACAAGTGTTACCGATTCGGCAATGGTTTGTTGCCTCCGTCACTTGATAAAATTAGCTATTTAAGCTAACTCAAATTTAAAAATTACTTTTTCGGCTTAAAACAAGTAAAAAATTTTAATAAGTTTAATTTCTTATATCTTATGAACTTTATTCTATGTCAATTAAATTGTATAATATTCATGAAAGTCAGTGTATTCCCCTAATAAGATATTTTAAAATAAAATAAAATACAAAACACAGAATTTTAATACAAAAATAGCATATTTTTGAATACGGTAGCCATTTGCGCATAGAAGATAGGTCTTTATTTAGCTTTATTCTTTATATAATATATATCACTACATACATTAAGCCGGTGTTTTTAATTAAGTAATATAATTCACCAGTACAATAAGTCTTGACAAATGTATTTGATAAAATAAGTTTTCTTTTATTTAAAGTTTATGTTCTGGTGCTTATAAATAAGAAATAGGCAATGACATTTCTACGAGGGCTAAGAATCTTTCTCATGAACATGAAATCATAGAAGCGGGAGTATTTGAATCTATCCACTACTCATAAATGAGATAGATCAGAATTATCTCAACAACAAAAATTAAATAACCCTCTCTACTATAACAATAGTAATAATGTAAGGATAAAGTAAAAAAAATGTATTAAGAGATATTTTAATATTTCTACAGAACTTTTATTATAACTTAATAAAATATTTATTATGAAACTTCAGACATGAATAATACCCCAAAATAATAAATAACAAATTTCATATTTACGATCAATAGAATAGAATAATAAAAAATGTACTACAACAAATTAATTTAAATGAATTTATTTTATTATTTTTTTAAAAAAATAATATTTAACCATAATATGCTTACAACTCATATAATTCTGGTTATAGAATATATTAGGCATAGGGAAAGTGGCGCTTCCATCGCCCATTACTCTTTGGATACTGCAATAGCCATCACTCTGACCTTAAGTGGCCAGTGTGATTTGGTCCTCCAATTTGGGGGTTCTGGATGGGGATAACCCCCCAATTCAGTGGAAAAAATCTCTTGGTTAAGAAACCACCAAAAAACAAGCCTCGGATCTGGACAAATAAAATGGATAAACAACTGGAACTAGAAAACGGAATGAAATTTGGATCATGGAACGTTAGGACTTTGAACACACCAGGTGCATTAAAATATGTCTTAGATACAGTTAAATCATATAAAATTCAATTTGTAGCGACCAAAACATACGCAACGAATATTCTCGAATGTTCTCGTTATCAAAAACCTTCGAGAAACTTCGATAACGCCATAAGATAACCTACGCGGGTATAGAATATTCTAGAATTAGCGAGAGCCTTATCGGAGCTATATATATATCGGAAGAATCAGTCAGTTCAGTTAGTTCAGTTCAGACTGTCTAGTCCGCGATACGCTACACGACCGCTACACCCCGCCGCTGTTGTCATCGTGTATTATGTTTACTTCGATTATTTTATTTTTCCTTACTGTATATACATATATTTTCTTTTAGTGTTTATACGTCTATTTTAGTGTTATAATTTTGTTTAATAAAAGTCTACCGCCATTTAAATAATTGTGTGTTGTAAGATATAACCCACAAATTGGTGACCTCGACGTGATGGCGCAGACAGACGAAACAATTGCTCGAGTAGCCGTCAAGATACCGGATTTCATTTCGTCAGATCCCGAACTTTGGTTTGCTATGGTCGAAGGAAGTTTCGCCAGCGCGGGAGTCACTGTTGACAGTACAAAATTCGGGTATGTAGTTGGAGCATTACCGCCAAAATACGCAGTGGAAGTCAAGGACATAATTATGACGCCGCCCTCAGACAGTAAGTACGCCAAAATTAAACAAGAGTTGATAAGACGTCTTAGTGCCTCCCAAGAGGAGAAAACACGCCAACTTTTAGAACGCGTTGAGATTGGAGACCGTAAACCATCACAATTTTTACGCCATCTCCAAAGTCTGGCCGACTCTTCTGTTCCGGAAACGTTATTGAAGACACTTTGGATGGGCCGTTTACCGAAAAGTATACAGGTAGCGTTGGCAATAGTGAAAGATAGTAAGCTTGAAGATCTCGCTGTCCATGCGGACAACATCGCAGACGCATCGGGTCCTTTACTACCACAAATAGCAGAAATGTCGAGAAGTGACACTTTTGAAGCCATGTTGAATCTTAAGATTTCTCAACTTAGTCTAAATATTAATCAGGAGATTGCAGCGTTGAGAAGTGAAGTGGCTGCGTTAAATACTCGCCCCTCGCGTACTCCGGACTCAAGACCAAATACTTACCGTCCAAGGTCACGATCTCGAAGCCGCACTCATCATGGCGCAGACGGAATATGCTGGTATCATTGGCGTTATGGATCCCAATCGAAAAAATGCAAGGAACCTTGTAACTATAAATCGGGAAACGGGACGGGTCATCACTGATGACGGCCAGTGAGCCCGGTCAGTTTCCACGCCGTCTTTTCATCACAGACCGAACTTCCCAAACTCAATTTCTCATCGATACGGGCGCCGACTTGTGTGTTTATCCACGTAGTGCTGTTCCAGGCCACCGCGTAAAAACCGATTACGTCCTATCAGCCGCCAATGGCACGCCTATAAACACCTACGGCACTATCACGCTCAGCCTAAACTTCGGACTTCGTCGAGATTTCACTTGGAGATTTGTGATTGCGGAAGTATCCAAGCCCATCATTGGTGTTGACTTTTTAAGTTTTTACAATCTTTTGGTAGACGTGCGCAATCAATGTCTATTAGACGGACTTACACAACTCACCACTCGTGGTCACGCCGTCAAGTGCTCAATACCATCTATTAAGGTCGTCGTGGGAGAGACGAAATACGACGGTTTACTACGGGAATTTCCAGAGATCACTCGACCGTTTGGGACCCTGAAGGATATCAAACACAGCACTAAACACTTTATCCCGACGACACAAGGACCCCCGGTATCTTGTAAACCACGACGCTTAGCACCTGATAAGCTTAAGGCAGCAAAAAAAGAGTTTGAAGCTATGATCCAACTAGGCATTATCCGACCATCCCAAGGACCTTGGTCATCACCATTACATCTAGTACCAAAGAACAAAACAGATGCATGGCGTCCTTGTGGGGATTACCGCGCTCTAAATGCCCGGACTATCCCAGATCGGTACCCTGTTCGTCATATACAGGACTTCGCGCACTTTCTCCACGGTAAAACGATTTTTTCAACTATCGACTTGGTTCGAGCGTATAATCAAATCCCTGTAGCTGAAGAAGACGTCCCTAAAACTGCAATTGTGACACCATTTGGACTTTACGAATTCCTCTTTATGTCTTTTGGACTTCGAAACGCAGCACAATCGTTCCAACGATTTATTGACGAAGTACTCCGTGGACTTGATTTTTGTTTCAGTTACATTGACGACATACTCGTGGCATCTGTTTCTGAAGAAGAACACATCAAACATTTACAGATCATTTTTGAGCGACTACGCGAATACTCTCTGGTTCTCAATCCTAAAAAATGCGTTTTTGGACAACCAGAAGTAAAGTTTTTGGGCTACATGATTTCTAAAGAAGGAACACGTCCTCTACCTGATAGAGTCGCTGACATATTGAGCTACAAGAGGCCAACGTCAGCTAAGGGTCTACGACAGTTCTTAGGTATGTTAAACTTCTATCGTCGTTTTATACCTAGAGCTTCAGATGCACAATCACCACTAAGTGATCTCTTAGTACCTAATCTAAAAGGTAAAGCACCTATTAATTGGACACCAGAAGCAATTTCAGCGTTCGAGAAATGCAAGGAGGAACTCGCCACAGCCACGCTTCTCGCGCACCCATGTGACAACGCTCGACTGGCTATTGTAAGCGACGCTTCAAACACAGCGGTTGGCGCAACTCTCCAACAGTTCATCAATGACGAGTGGCAACCCCTCGCCTTCTTTTCCAAGAAACTCACGGCGACTGAGACAAAATACGGAGCTTACGATCGAGAACTTCTTGCGATCTATCTCGCTGTCAAACATTTTCGGCATATGGTGGAAGGACGCGAGTTTGTTATATACACCGATCACAAACCTATCACTTTCGCATTTCAACAGAAATCGGATAAGTGCACACCACGACAATTCAGACACTTGGACTTTATTTCACAATTCACCACGGATATTAGGTACGTTCCTGGTAAACAGAATATCGTGGCTGATACCCTATCACGCGTGGACGCATTATCAGACACGTTAGACTACACTGCTTTAGCAATGTCACAACAGGGAGACGACGAATTGAAAAAGTATGCACAAGAAAACACCGGATTGCGACTTAAGCAAGTGGAATTACCAGGCACGAATGTCTTAGTGTTCTGCGACACATCAACTTCAATCGCCAGACCTTTTGTTACAAAGCCTTTTCGACGAACAGTTTTCAATACCATACATCGCCTTGCACATCCAGGAGTTAAAGCCACAGTGAAGCTTGTAAAACAGCGGTTTGTGTGGCCAGGAATTGACGCAGATTGCAGACATTGGGCACGGGCATGTGTCGAATGTCAACGAGCCAAAATCACGCGACATGTCACAGCACCCCTTGGGTCATTTTCTCTACCGTCTCGAAGATTTGAGCATGTTCATTTAGATTTAATAATTATGCCTTATTCCGAAGGATTTCGTTACTGCCTCACGTGCATCGATAGATTTACTCGATGGCCTGAAGTAGTTCCATTGGAAAATCAAGAAGCGGAAACTGTAGCACGAGCCTTCTATACACATTGGATTGCAAGATTTGGTACCCCTCTTCGTATCACAACAGATCAAGGAAGACAATTCGAGTCATGCCTTTTCAAGCAACTTAATTACCTGACTGGTACGAACCATCTTAGAACTACGGCCTATCATCCTTCAGCAAATGGCATGGTGGAACGATCCCATCGGCAGCTTAAAGCCGCTATTAAATGTCATCAGAATAATCGATGGACAGAAACTCTTCCGACAGTCTTATTGGGTATCCGAGCAGCTTGGCGTGACGATCTTAAATCCACCTCGGCAGAATTAGTCTATGGAGAGCCACTTAGACTCCCTGGTGAATTCCTCACGTCAAATAATAATACCGCCAAGTGCGACGACGCAGCTGAGTTTATCAAAGACCTTCGACATCACATTCAGCAGATCCGACCAGTCAATGGTACACGACATGGCGAGAAGAAAAATTTCGTTTTCAAGGATCTAGCAACCACAGAGTACGTATTCATTCGACATGATGGGCCCAAAAACGGAATTCAAATGCCCTATGATGGTCCCTATCGAGTCATAAGTAGGAACGAAAAAACTTTTGTTATTGATATTAATAAGAAGAAAGTTACAGTTACTATAGATAGACTTAAACCAGCATACATCATGGCAGATGAATACTCTAAGGAAAATATTCCGAAAAAGATCCAGACACATACACCCATTACCATTCCCAGGGAGGATCAAAGGACACGTTCCGGAAGAAGAGTCCATTTTCCAGACCGTCTTCAAGTAGGCTCCGCTTGACTCCGTCACTGGTAGGGGAGTGATGTAGCGACCAAAACATACGCAACGAATATTCTCGAATGTTCTCGTTATCAAAAACCTTCGAGAAACTTCGATAACGCCATAAGATAACCTACGCGGGTATAGAATATTCTAGAATTAGCGAGAGCCTTATCGGAGCTATATATATATCGGAAGAATCAGTCAGTTCAGTTAGTTCAGTTCAGACTGTCTAGTCCGCGATACGCTACACGACCGCTACACCCCGCCGCTGTTGTCATCGTGTATTATGTTTACTTCGATTATTTTATTTTTCCTTACTGTATATACATATATTTTCTTTTAGTGTTTATACGTCTATTTTAGTGTTATAATTTTGTTTAATAAAAGTCTACCGCCATTTAAATAATTGTGTGTTGTAAGATATAACCCACAAATTATTAGCCCTACAAGAAATTAGATGGCCTGATAAAGTAATATAAACTAAAGAAAATATGACCTTATTCTACAGTGGAGCATATAATGGGGTACGGGAAAAAGGTGTGGGCATCATAGTACATGAATGCTTAACACCACATGTTAAAGTCTTTGAACCAGTAAATGACAGAATATGCTGTATACTCTTAAAGGGGAAATATTTAAAAATAGCAGTAATATCTGTTTATGGCTCAACTGAAGAAAAGGAAGACAAATTTTATGAGGAACTGGAAGAAGTTTATGACAGATTGTCTAGACACAGTATTAAAATATTCTTAGGGGATTTTAACGCTAAAATTGGCCAGGAGATTATGTATATACCAACGATATGTAAACACAGTTTTCATGAATATAGTAACGACAATGGAACACAATTAATTAACATGGCAATGTCAAAAGAGTTAGTGATCAGTAGTACTTATTTTCCCCATAATTCATAAGAATATACACAAGCACACATAAGTATCTCCAAATGGATTAACTAAAAACCAAATAGATCATGTTATGATTAGTAAAAAACATATGAGTTTTATAAATAATGTGAGAAGTAACAGAGGTGCAGATGCGGATACCGACCACTATTTGATATTAGCTCATTTCAGAGTAAATTTAATGTTGAAAAATTAAAAGACCAAGAAATAGCAAAACGGTATGAAAAACTAATACAGAAGGAGTTAGAAAAAAACAATGGGAAGAATTCGATAGAGGATATAAAAGACCAATCGAGCCGGACAAAACAAATCATAACAGAATGCGCCGCAGTGGTTATTGGAAATGCACCAAAACGAGAAGGAAACGATAGTTTAATAATAAGTGTCGAGAAGCAGTAATGAAAAGAATTGAACTTAGAAAGAAAATGTTACAAACTCTATCTGAAGAAAAATAAAATCATACATGAAAACTGGAGAAAAGGAGTCCAAAAAATATTAAGAGAAAAAAGAATTGATATGAAGACAAAAATAACAGAAATAGAAGAAATAGAAGAAAACAGAAAAAATTCCAAAAAATTCTTTAAAAACAGCAATCAAATTAAAGAAGGTTTCAAACCGCAAGTAAAAATGCTACAAAATGAGAAAGGAGAACTAGTCACGGATAAAAGAGAAATAGTAGAGTTGTTTAAAAAATATTTTGAAACACTATGAAACAGACAAGGTCAAGGTAGCGCAAACGAAGACATGACGTACCACACTGTAGAACCTGATATTAGAGAGCCTAAACAGGAAGAAGTAACAAGGATAATAGAAACACTTAGGAATAACGAATCACTGAGTGAAAACAAAATACCAGCAGAACTACTAAAAAAAGGTAGAATAGCCTTAATAAACACCTTGCATGGAATTATTAGTGAAGTATGGAAAAGTGAAACTATGCCAGAGGAGTGGAATACGGCAATATTATGCCCTATTTTTAAGAAGGGAGATCCAATGTTAGTGTCAAACTATAGGGGTATATTACTATTAGACACAGGATATAAAGTATTTACAACACTATTACTGAAACGAATAAGTCCATATGCAGATTTTGTGGGGGAATACTAGTGTGGGTATAGAAAGGGAAGGTCGACTGTCGATCATATACATACCATCAGACAACTAGCGGAGAAGCACTATGAATATAATAAGGATCTTCACCTGATGTTCATAGACTTTAAACAAGCCTATGATTCCATTAATAGAAAAGAGTTATGGAAGGTCTTAAGATGTTTTGGAATCCTTCAGAAATATATAGATTTGGTTAAGATGTGTAATAGTAAAACAAATTTTAAGGTGAGATATCAGCATGAATTGTCTGAAAAATTCGAAGTAAAATCCAGCCTTTGACAAGAGGACGCATTGTCACCGATGCTGTTCAACATTGCTCTTGAATGAGTAGTGAAAGCAGCTAACGAAACTCGAAAATGGAAGTAGGCGAAATAGAAACCATTCTTGCCTATGTGGATGATATGGTTGTCCTGGGGAATTCTAGAAACGAAAAAAAACTTTTGGAAGCAGGCAAAATCATGGGTCTAGAAGTTAACCAGGGAAAAACAAAATATATGTGTGTATCATGAAATGACAGAAATTATTTAAGTTTACAAGTGGATTCTTATGTTTTTGAAAAAGTAGAGGCGTTTAAATATTTAGAGATAAATTTAAACAACAAAAATAACGTATTAGAGGAAATAAAAGAACGAGTAGCTAGCACGAACAGATGTTATTACAGTTTATTGAAACTATTCAAATTGAAGTTATTATCGAGAGAATTGAAGGTAACGTTATACACAAGCTACTTGAGACCAGTATTGACATATGGATGTGAGACGTGGGCTACTCTAAATTAAGTACAACAGAAAGAAAAGTGCTCAGCAAAATATTTGGCCCAGTGTATAATATAGAAATGGGAATGTACGAAAGAAGACATAATATTGACTTGCAAAATTTATATGAAAAACCAAATGTACAATCGTATAGCAGAAGTAAACGGATAGAATGGGCTGGTCATGTGTGGTGGGCAGAGGCAAAAACTATAAAACGAGTTACAGAAGGAAGAATTGTGGGGAAAAGATCTTTAGTAGAGATGGAAAGTTTAGTTCATTTCTGTGAATAGTTCATTAGTTCATAGTTCAATCAAGTGAATAGTTCAAATGAACTATTCTTAAGTTCACTAATTTTGTTGATCATGCTGATATTGTTTGGCAATGAACTATTCATTTTATCACTATTAGTACAGCAGTACACACTTCAGTAGTAGTTCACACTACATAGGGCAATTAAGTTATAAACTAACCTTAACCTGAACATCATAAACTAAGAAAAAATTATTATCAATACCCTCAAGGCTCATGTTATCATTATCACCTAATTCAAGGTGGAAATATTGACCAGTAGTCCTAAGTTAAATCAGAAATCTGATCTAATATTTGTACATTGTATGAATTTATTTTATTGTTAAACTGTTAAAAACCGTGTAACATTTTAACAATATAATTTATTTGTTATCTAATTGTTAACAGCTATTAACCATTTACAAGATTTCGAACAACGAACCACAGAAAATTTTTAAAGAAGTTCGCGAACTATTTCATTTATACATTGCTACCAATTTTTTTCGAACTGTGAACTGTTAAGTTACAGGTACTGAAACAGTTCAGAATAGTTCATCTAAGTGAATAGTTCAAATGAACTATTCGTTCACGAACTTAACATCTCTAATCTTTAGGAAGACCTCGAACAAGGTGGAAGGATGTAGTAGAAAAAAATTTAAAAATATTCCATGAAAACGTAAAAATAGAGGATGCGAATGATAGGGACCGATGGAGTGAAATAGTGGGGGCAGCGATGGACCTACATGGTCCGTTAAGCTGTTAAGAAGAAGAAGAACATATTATGTTCTGTAGCTAGAGCTGTATAAACTTTAATTAAAATTGCATAATAGGAATTCAAAAATATTAATGAGATCTCAAATAACTGTTAGAAAATATTATGAGGGGATATTTAATACTCAATGAAAAAGTATATTTTAAACATATACTTAAAACTAACATTAGTTTACTATTATACTAAATTAAACATATATATATATATATATATATATATATATACATAAATTTCCAATTTTACAAACATTTTAAATTAAATGATTAATTTATTATTAATTTTTATCATTTAAATAAAACTATCTATGTTGAAGTTATTAAGTGAATCACAACATAAAAAAAAAATGTTATGAACCATTTACTATAAACAAAATTAAGGGCAGCATATACAATATACAACATCTTAATAAAAATAATGGTGATTATAAATTAAAAAAAACCCAGCACAGGGGGGTCGCGGCACAGTGGTGACGTGGTATAGATGGATCAAGTATAATGATATCTGACAGTGATTAAAATCACTATAAAAAAAAAAACGCTTTAATGCAAATCTTTAGATACTGTTTAATTTTAAAAAATTGGTGGATTATTCCTAAAGCTACATGATCTGCTATTTTTTTATTAATATCCTAATTAAGATAAAGTATGTAGAATGAAAAAGGGATTAAAAAATATTATTTCTCATAAAAAAATAATATTGATCCATACATCTTTCAAAAAGTTATAGCATTATAAAGTTAAAAATATAAAAATGAATTTTTTTACAAAAATCGTATTTTTTTTTATAAACATTGATGTCTGTTTTCACCATGAAGATAAAATAAAGTCCGAAATTTTTTTTTTGCATAATAAAGTATATTACATTAGCTTTAATTTAAGATATATATAAAAGTGTCAGACTTTCCGGAACACTTTCAAAATTTAAGTTGAAAAAGTTCTACTTTCTACATGCATTTTTTAGATTTGAACCCCCCTCGTATATAGGGAACTGGTCGGATTTAAAAAAACAGTATGTCAAATGAAAGATGTATATGAATACTACTCCTCATAAAAAAATTGTACTGATCCATACATTTTTCAAAAAGTTATAGCATAATAAAGTTAAAAATGTAAAATACAAAATCGAAAATTTTCACACAAAAATAGCATTCGGTAGCCATTTTCACCGTGAAGATAAAATAAAGTCCGAAATTTTTTTTTTGCATAATAAAGAATATTACATTAGCTTTAATTTAAGATATATATAAAAGTGTCAGACCTTCCGGAACATTTTCAAAAGTTAAGTTGAAAAAGTTAATTTTTTTTGAAAAAGTTGACATTTTAAATCCCCCCTTGTAGGCAGGTTAAGGGTTAAATTTATGAAAAAAATGATATCAAATGAAAGGTAAATATCTAAGATTTTAGTATAAAAAAAAATTATGTTGATTTGTTTATTTTTCAAAAAGTTATGGAAGTTTTAAGAAAAAAAAGTGAAAAAATTTCGAAAATTAGCGATTTTTAAATTTGTAATTTTTTTGGAGGTTTCCCCCATTTACGGGGAAAGAGGGTATTTTTTTCAATTTTTGAGGGTAATGTCTTCGACTAGATACAATTTGTGATCTTTTGACGTATCATTAAAAGAAATTGGTTCGGTGAGAGCTGAGAAAAAGTGGTAACAGACACAAAAAATAAAAAAAATAAACACATCTTAGTAAAACCAGTACCTTCTCAGCTTCGCATCGAAGCTAAAAATAAAATGAAAATTCATTCAGTAATAAAAAAATTATTTCAACTTACTCTTTTTCTTTATTCAATTTTTGTTGTACTTCAGTACTACATTGTGCTTGTAAAGCTGTTTCTAATTGAATTGGTTTTCGACCTTGTCTTAGCGGTCTAATATTTTCTTTTGTTAAATCCAAAGCATCAGATGTGTCTGCAGGGTTCATGTTAACCTAAAAATTGATACGAAAAATATTTATTTCAAGACTACTTATTAAATAATAAATATTATTTTCATGAATGATTATCATATTAGCCTACATCTTAATTTTCAGATGATAATACTGTTTATTTAAAGAAAAATTATGAACTACATTTTAAACATTATAATAAAAATTGAAGAATGGTTGCACTTAAATATTTTCTTTATTGCAATATTCTGGAAAAATTTTTGAGAGAAGAAATATAGGGTATATTTAAAATTCTTCATTAATTGCAAACAACAGATAATGGAAACAATATTTATAATATCTGATTTAATCAGAAAAAAATTGACAAAATAAAAATAAAATAACTTACCACTTCTGAGACTGACGAATTATTGAAAAATCAAAAGAAAAACATTTTACATATTTTACGTTATATGAATTTTATATTACCGAAATTTATAGTTAAATTATCAAAATTTGTAACGGATTATCCTTTGGAAATATCAGATCACTATAATTCTACGTAACCAACGAAAAAGGAGGGGTTGGGTTACCTAGTGTTTAAAATTATTATAACGTATTTTCTGATTTGAAATCTATACCGATGGTAAACTGTAATCCCCACTATAAAAAATTAATATTATCAGTAATAATGGAGGTAGAGTTATGGAGGTTCTGAATTTAGAAAATGACCTTCACTATATTAATTTATTGAAATGTCAGAACCTTAACATGAATATTAAAAATAACAGACAATAAATACATTTATATGTATGAATTCGTCGTAGTTAAGTAAATAAGGTTATTGTCATTTATATCAAAAAAATTCGATTAAATGAATTAAAAAATACCACATTTTTTTAATAAGATAAGTGGCCTTAAAATCACAATTAAAGTTAATTTAATCAAGAATAATAAATGTATAGTTACAAATATTCTAATTTTATGGCGATCATAATGATAAAATTCACTTAGGTTTTGATATAAAATTGAACATTGATTTACAATATTTATTTATTGTCAATCACTTAAGTTTTTTTAATTTTCATATATTACATTATTATATATTTCAAATTTAACATTTTTTAAGAAGGGTTTAAGGTGGGTTATCAGCATATATTAAAAGATTAAATGAAAGGTTATTTATTATGTAAGGGAATCGATAATACGCAAATGAATATTAAAAGGAATTTAAATAATTTAAATACGCAATAAAATAGTCAATGGTGATATTCATTGACTACATACACCTTTTGAGTAGAACGATACAGAAAAATATAGATAAGTAACAAAATTTTCATCAACCATTTGTTTGACACACTAGATTTTATATCACCGCCTGAATTAAATTTACCTCCATAGTTATTCCGTTTTAATAAACATTTCCAATTATCTCGCCCCGCAGTCTTATCAATAATAAACCATTAAATGTATTAGTACATCCTACTATATAATTCAGTTTAATTTCGCGTAATTGTCGTTTAATGTGAACTTAGTTGCATCAGTGTGATTGTGTAGTGAATATTCATACAATTTGTGTTTTCCCTATTGTTTTAATTCTCTCACTTCTTTCTTCGGTTATTATTATTACAAAGTTTTCGTGAGTTGCTGAAACAGGTCAGGGATTGTTACGTCATTTCGATGACTAATTAATATTTTTATATTCCAATTTTAGTTGTGTAACTACCGTTTGGGTTTTTACCCTTTAAAACTATTAAGCTACAATATCTAATTCTACTTTACAATAAAATGTCTGCAAATGTTGGCGGTAGTGTATTAGACGGCGAAAGCGAAATTTATGATGTGTACAGTTTAGGATTTTGGCTTAAAATATTAATTAATGGCAGTTTAATTGGACTAATTACATATTTGTTAATGAAAATATTTATGAAACGTAATGAACCAGAACAAGAAGATTATGTTGATACTTCTTTACCTAAAATGAAAAAAAGAGATTTTACTATTGAAGAACTTCGTGAATTTGATGGCACTAAAGGGGATGGTCGTATTTTAGTTGCTATCAATGGAAAAGTCTTTGATGTTACCAAAGGAAAACATTTTTATGGGCCAGGTATTTAAGGCTCATCAAGCCTTGATTAATTTCTTAATAAAATTCGATTTATTCATTTATTTTGTTTTATTTATAGGAGGAGTTTATTCTACTTTTGGTGGCCATGATGCTTCACGTGGACTAGCAACATTTTCTGTCAGTGGCAAAGATGAATATGATGATTTAAGTGATTTGAATTCATTAGAGTTAGAATCAATGTTGGAATGGGAAACTCAATTCAAAGGTAGGTTTGAATTTAAAATACAATTGTGTATGAATTACACAATTGTATTTTACCTTTTTAAGCAATAAAATCAATTGGATAATAAAAATATTTCATTAATTCTCTTGATTTTTCTACTCTATAAATATAGCTTTTAAGTGAAAATATTAGACATTATATAAATAAATACAAATCACTTGAATTTAACTTAAAGTATATTTAATCTTTGTTTTATTCATTTCCATTTAAAAACATTGTTAAAATTATTTTTCAAAACCCAAATTACTTTATATATTTAATTTTAATGAGGTCTTTTCATTAATTATTATTGTTACAATTTTTTTGTTCTTAGTTTAACTCAAATTAGTCATTCTTCTTTACATTAGAAACCATGCCTTTTTTTAAATTTATGATTTGTTTACAAATGTGTAGTTGTTAAATTTATTTATTATATTTTATCAGTTTTAGTGGTAAATATTTGCCTTTCATTTAAATTAAATTAAATTTTAATTGTTATCTTCAAGGTTATTCTGTTATTATTAACTACTCAACTATATCACAAATTTTAATAATAATAAAAAATTTTTATTATTAGATTTTTAGATTTTGTTATTTTCAGTTTATTTTTGATTTAACTATTATAAGGTTTTTTTCCATACTTTATACCTATTAGGGGTTAGGTAGGTTATTAACTTAGTATTTTTAAATGGCTTACATATTTGATTCTATGCTTCTATATTTAGAATACGTTTCAAAGGTTCAACCTAGTTTTTTTTTTTTAAATTAACTAGGTTTTTGGTTAGAAAATTGTATACTTTGCAACATTAATAACCTTATAAGTTACATAACACTTATATTTTAAAGATACTCTTTTTATAAATAAATCAAAAATATCATATAACTAAACAAAAACAAAAAAAAAATTCATAACTATTTTCATTTTGTGAGAATCATGGTATGTTAATCATCTTATATATAAAATTAATGAGTAGTTTTATGCATTGAAATACTCATAATATTAATTTTTTTTATCTGTTAATGTTTATAAATATTTATTTCTACAAACTAAATAATTGTTATATTTCATAATAAATAATTATTCAATTAAATAATAAACTGATTGCTAATAAGGCTTCTTATATAGGGTGATTGATTAACTATGTCTCACAACTATATTGACTATCTGTGCCTCGTGAGGCATAGTTAGTCAATCACTTTGTACATATATATTATATATAATTATATATTGATAAAATGATGAAAATGTCAGTTTAATGCCAAGTTTATTTGATCTAATTTTATTAATGGAATTCTTTTCAGAAAAATATGATTATGTGGGTCGTTTACTGAAACCTGGAGAACCACATGGTTACTATACAGATGATGAAGAATCATCATCAAACAAACTTTCTGTCAATAAATCAAAAGAGAGTGTCATAGATAATAGTACTCAAGATAACGAAGAAACAAAGACTGAATCTAATAACCAAAAAAACTTGACAGAAAATAATTCTGCCATTAATAATAGTGCCGAAGTAGATAAATAGTACAAACTTTTATACATCACAACATTATATATAAATGCAAAATGGGGGACTTTGAGCGATAAAATCCATAATGGTGATGGTTTCAAAATGTTCTATGGTGGTGTTAAATCTTCTGTTTGTACTTAATATGACTGAATCAATTGTTATTAATTTTTAACTTCTATTAATCTTTTGGGATTGTCAATAAATGGATTAATATAAAAATAAAAACCTAAGCCATAACCTTGTCTTGTTAATTAAAGTTTCTTGTTTAATATTATATCTTTGAAAAAAAAATTATTATTATGTGAAAATAATGGCATTATTGTTTTATTTTAGTTTTAGTTTTCATTAAACAAAATTATATTCTAGTAAACTAAAAAAGAAATACAATTATTTATTTTTTTAAATCATGAATATAAAAATGTACTTATAGAATTTCACTATTTTTGATAAATTTATACTAAGATGTGAAAATAAAACACGTAAAATATATCTCATATGTTGAAAACATAAATTATTCTATCAAATTTGATTTTTTAATTATATATAATACAAAAAAATTGAAAATGTCTTAAGCAACACAAATTTATGTAAATAAAGAATTATACACTACTAAATCTATACATTTGAGATTTGTCATTTTAATATACAATATTGTATAACATAAAAAATAAAATTATTTTCCTCTGAGATTCAATAAAAATAATTGTAAAATTTAGGTTATTTATGTATGACAAAGAATTATATTTAGTTATTTAAAGCCATTTGACGAAAATATCTATTTTTTGTATAAATCAAGCTGTTTATAATTGATATCTGAAATAACAGCATTATTATGAATTATTACAATTACATAATACATATGAAGTTTAGAGTAATACATCTGTTTAAAATTAAATAATTTGTGTAATTAATTTATTCAGATTATAATAATAATTAAACTGATCATACAAATCAAGGGCATGAAACGAAAATTAAAAAATATAGACATTTTTAATTTTCTGATTAACTATTGTTGAGAAACTTAATATGTTGTAAACACAGATAAAAATTCTACATAAAGAAGTTATAAGAATAGTTATTTAAAAAATGAAAAAAAATTTTCCTATTTTGTAGATTGATCCTTTAAACCTAATGTCTAGAAATATTGTCAATGATAACTAATAACATTTTGATTGGTTATTTAATTCCATGCAGATTTCAGGTTTTTATTATCTAGTTGATTGTTTAATAATTATCTTCTATTTTAAATTTATAATTATATATATGTATACAAAGTGTGTTTAGAAAAAACGGGAATTTTTAATTTTGGAGAGTGATTATCAATTTTTATTTTATAACGATGGTACACGTGACCCTGAAATCTGATGAAATTTTCTGCTTTTTTTATTTTATACTTTATCAGTGGAAGCCGCTGAGGTTATACGTGTTTTTAATAAGCCCGTCGATTTTCGTTTATTAAAAAAAATGATCAAAGGATTTCTATCAAATGTTGCGTAAGAAGTGAAAAAAATATGTGAAATGTTAACAATAGTGAGTCTACCATAAGTAAAACAAAGGTTTACGAGTGTTTTCTAATGTCGTGAACCTATGATTATTTTGTAACTTTTAGTTTTAAAAAATTTATATGTAATGTTATAATTTCTAGAAAGTAGAATTATACTGTCAAATACTTTAATTGAAACACTATAAATTATTATGGTATTAATATTTTAATGATTGTTTAATGAACAATGTAAAGATAAAAGGGGACTTGACCATCTTCTGAGTGGTCAGTGATCAATCAGTGAATGTTATATTATAATTAGTTATTATTTTGACTCTTCCTGACAAAACTTATACGCGTGGTCAAACTTGGACTTATAACACCCAGTTTATCACACCGAGATGGCCATGAAGATGTTGAAGATGACAAACGCCCCAGTACATCAATAACCGATTGAAACATGAAAAAAGTGAAAGAAATGGTTATGAACGATCACCGAATTATAATCAGAGAAGTCGCTGTTGATGTTGGAATATCAATTCGCTCATGCCATGAAATTTTTTCAAATGTTTTGAGTATGAAACGCGTAGCAGCAAAATTAGTTTCAAAATTGTTGATCAGGAGTCACTTGAAGAAGTCAACGACGATACACAATTACTGAAACGTGTTATAACAGATGACGAACCATGGGTTAATGGATACGACGTCGAAACAGGCTCAATCGTCTCAATGAAGGCATTCTAGATCGCCAAAACCCCAAAAGGCTCGATCGAATGTGAAGGTTATGCTTACTATGTTCTTCTATTTTAATGGGATAATGCTTCATGAATTCATCACACTAGTTCAAATGGTCAATAAAGAGTACTACATATAACACGCCTTTTGCGTGAAATAATCCGAAAAAAAAGCCAGGATTTGTGACAAAACAATTCGTGACTTTTGCACCCCCATAATGCACTTGCTCACACTCCATTGTTTGTTCATAAATTTTTGTCCAAAAACAATACTGTAACGATTCCCCAGCCTCCATATTCGCCAGACATAGTTCTGTGTGACTTTTCTATTTCCAAAAATATAGAGAACCCTAAAAGCCCGTCGTTTTTCAATCATAAATGACATTAAGAGCGCATCGCTGAATAAGGTGAAGGATATCCCAAAGATCGAGTTTGAGAGGTGTTTGGAGGATTGGAAGAAGTGTTGGCACAAATTCATAGTATCTAACGGGGACTTTTTTGAAGGCGACAACATTAATGTAGACGAATAAATAAATATTTTTTTCAAAAAACAAAAATTCCCTTTATTTTCTGAAAATACCTCGTATATATATATAGATATATATGTATATATGATAATCATTTTGATATTAGCCACTTGATTTTCTCTTAAAATAATTTTATTAAGAAAGTTATTTATGGTATTTTTTTATTTTCATACATTTCTCAATTTATCAATTATTATGTATTTATTCAATTCATCCCTTATACCTTATAAGGGTTAAATCAACATCAACTTCATATTTTTCTAATAGTAATATACATAATTAACTAGCTTATAAGAAAAAATTGAACTAATTAAAAAAATGACTGGCTGATAACAACTTTTGACCATTAATTCGGAAGTTATATCTATTTTAAAATATAGAGTAGTAGTGATGATGTGTGGGTCACATTATTTTTACCATTACTCTACCACACTATTCCTCTATTCTAGACTTAAAAATATTTATAACTTCCAAAATTCTATATTAAAAATTTTTAAAGAACATTCATTTTCTTAATTAGATCATTTTTTATTTTATAAACTAGATAATATATGTATGTTACTATTTGAAAAAAATAAAATTGACGGCCTTCTAAAGTATTAGACATGAATTAAAAACATACTTAATAATTAATAAATCAAGAAATATTTAGAATTTAAAAATAGCAAACAGAATTTTCTGAATATAATTATTATTTTAAGAAATTGGCTATTATTAAAATAAACACTATTTATATAAAATTTGTTTTTTTAAGAATAATATCCCCAATGTATTCATTAAATAATGAATTTTTCATAAAAATTTACAAATTAAAATTTGATTTATTTTTACAATAAATCATAGTAAATATCTAGTTTATTGTAAGAAAAAAATATTTTTAAGGGTAGAATGAGAACCTATTAAATATAAATATAAATAGGTATATTAGTTTTCTATTAAATAAAGAAAAGTCTAATTAAAATTTTGACTGGTCGATAACCAGTTCTGTATTATTATTTGTTAAGTTAATATAATTTTTAGTTATAAGCGAGAGGATTACGAAAAATTGGTCATCAACCAGTCAAAAATTTATTTAGATTGTTCTTCATTTAATTGTAAAAAAATATTTATAGATTCATTTAACTTTCGAGAATTATTCCTAATATATCCTTAGAAATAATTTTTTCTTAAAATAAACTTGATATTTACCACGATTTATAAGAATAAGTCAAATTTGATCTGTATATTTTTATGAAAATATCATTAAACATTGGAATAATATTATTCTTTAAAAATACACTGTATTAATATATGTAAATAAACAACTTAGAAAAAATATCCAAACCAATTACAATCATTATAATTGCCGTTTACAATCAAATATTAATGAATAGTTTTTATTATTTTAATCATATATTAAATTAAACAAGCTTTTATTTGAAATAATTTAAAATGATGTAAGCATTTTGTTACTATACAAAAAGTACAAAAATTAGCTAATTTTATCAAGAATAATGCCAAGCTATCGAGATTTCTATTAGTTTTTAATTTTTCATCTTAAGTATATTTTACACATTGTAATTTAACGTAGATTTAAAGAAGGCAGATTTCTTGAATCGTCAAAAATTAAAAAAAAAAATGATTACATGATTTTTAAACACGCGCGATATGTTTATTAATTATTGAATTTTCAAGGAAAGCATTTCGACAGCAAGGCTAATGTAAAAAGTATCAAAAAAAATTTTGCAGTTTTTATAAGACTGTTTATAAAAACTATAATTTTTTACGACATTTCTCATTATTATAGTGACCGAAGAAAATTTTTCAAAATTATGGCACTGATATCTTCAATTAGATACGTTTTTTACCATATGCTGTATCGTTGAGTAAAATCAGTCTAGTAGGGACGAGAATATTGGCTTATCAGACACAAAAATAAAAAACAGCAGAGTAAAACCAATAGCTTAGCCACTATACATCGAAGTTAATGTAATAATAATTCAGTGAAATACTGTAGTATAAATACTGATTGAAATATTTATACTACTTATTTGAACTTCAACATTTTCTTACTTTCCTGACTCAATGCTAGATATTTTTTACATGACATGACATTTTTTAATAAGATTGATTTCCATAGCTGCTTTTTCAAAATTTGACCAGAAAATGATCAATTAAAGCATTCTGCAGAGTACGTGCAATGAATAGTTAATGTTATAGATATAATTATTGGCATGTTCATAATTATTTTAAATAGTGGTACTGTGTAAGATTGTGAAGCATTTTATACCTCGACACGGCCCGCGTCGCTTCGTTATACACGATGCCCCGCGACTCGTGCCACCTTTATCAGCCGTCGCCCTACTGCGAGTATCTGACTGACCAACACCGCGTGTCATACGCTACGGTGCAAAGTCCAGCAAATGTCGCACGGCCGACGACGACAAATGGTGCGAGAGTCATCCTCCCGTTATGAAAGCGACAACGTCGACCAACCGATCCGCACCCGCCCACCATCGCCATCAACGCTGCTAACCTTTTGTCGCCCGAAGATCAGGCTGGACATCGCGTCGTCGACGACAGCGAAAGTGCCGCGATATTATGCGAAGATTATTATTACTGTGTTAATCTTTTCGGTTTGTTTATTTTTGTTAACGTAATCTGTTGTCGCTCATTTAATAAACGGCCCACGGGTCTCTACCCTCAAAACCAGTGTCGACCACATTTTTGCGACGTAAGTCGTGTCAACCTAGCTTCACTATTCTAACTATTTTTTCATTTTTTAAACTATGAAACATACTATATTTAATTTAAAGCTGAGTTAAGACTAGATATTTCTCTTAAGGTACCGATAAAATAATGAAATCCTTAATAAACAAATTATTACTTGCAATATAAAATAAATTTTTTATCTCAATGATCTAGTTACCATACTATAATTTTCTCATTAATAAAAAAAGCTCTAACAAAAAGAAAAAAATGTAGCAGCACAGCGAAGACAAGTATAGATGATATCGGACAGTGAATAAAAATACCATTATAAGAATTGTTTCCATGCAAATGTGTAATTAGTATTTAATTTTAAAAAATTGGTGAATTTTTCCAAAGCAAAATGAACTCCTATTTCCCTTACTTCGAACTTATTTCGACTATAAAAAGCCATTTTCTCCCGTCAAAACCTGTTGTTTCGGTAATTTTAAAATACACAAAATCTGCGACGCTCTATTCAAGATTTAATAACTATAATTTCAACATGATTAAAATCGTGTGTTTTTTTTGACCTATTGATCATTAAAATTGGTCAAGTGAGTACTGAGAAAAATGAATGACAGTTACAAAAAAAAAACTATTTAGTAAAATAGTTTAATATGAACAAGAAATCCTTTTCACTGTCGTGAACCCATAATTATTTTGTAGATGTTATTTTTAAGGAATTTATATGTAACATTGTAATTACTAGGAAGTAAGAGTATACTGCAAAATACCTTAATCTTAGAAAGTATTATGATATTAATATTTTAATAAACAATGTAAATATAAAAGGGGACTTGACAATCTTCTGGATGGCCAGTGTTCAATCAGTGAATGTTACATTATAATTAGTCATTATTTTGACTCTTCCTGATAAAACTTATCCGCGTAATAGAACTTGGACTTAGAACACCCAGTTCATTACATCACAAAGGGAGGAGACTATAGCAATGGTGTCCTTGATATTCAGTGAAGTTTTACAATCTAAATGAGACAAAAATCAAACGAACTATGAATTATTTTCCACCTGAAAAAAGAATTAAGAATGAAATGCAAAAAAAGTAATTTCGGTGGATGGGGTTCAAATTTTGTACCTGGAAAAATAGCTAAAACTATTATAATATAATCATTTTATAATTATATATTATATAAAAAGATTTAAGTTTAAAAAAATTGGGTTAACTTTTTGAAAAGAATATTCAATTTATATTCCATCACAAATTTCTGGATATCCTGAATTGATAAAATATCCAAAAGGGTCGTCTTGAACAGATTCGAGATAAATTAAAGTTATTATAAGACTACAAATGTACTATATACTTTAAGAGTTATTATCTAGGTTCTTGAAGTTGTGTTTATTTTTACAGTGTTACATTTGCTATGCTGTTCAAAATAATGTAACTAGTATAATTCATAATTACACCAGAGCTAGAAACAGAAATAACTTCGGCTTTTTAACTATATGGTAAAATTTTTAGTTAGGTTAAACTTTTAAAAGTGATTTCAGTTTCTACAATTATTAACCTAACAAATACTTAAAAAAAAACTCGATATAAGTCTACTAACTTACAAGATATGTCAAAAATTTACTGAATTTTACGAATAAAATTAACAATTATTTATTAAGTATTAAAATTGTTAGAAAATGAGTTTTAAATGAAAAATACTTTCCATAATATAAGTACTATTAAATAATGTAAAATCCTTAAAAATGTATCTCTATATGATTTAAAGACTAATTACCATTTTTTTTATCATTTCTAAGGTTTTTCTACTGTCACAGGTATTCTAGATATATGATAAGCCCTTAGTGTAAATAAATAAATAATCCGCCATTGAATTTAAAACAACTCTAAATGTTAAATTTTATACTTTATAATAGCAGTAAAAAATAATTAACTCCATTAATACATAAACTTTAATAAAACAGACAGAATATGTATTATAACCTACATATGGATGGTTTTTGTGAGAAGTTGGTTAAGTCAGTAATTTTTCAGGAAACAAAAAAAGGAAATATTTTTATCTAGAGATAAATAAGGCTTAACAAATTAAAATCATAATGAAATAACTATTAAACTATCTATAGAAACAACATTGATATCGCTAAACACAAAAGAATTTTCTCAATTAAACTAAACAAAAAAGTTGACCATTTTTTTTTTAACAAAACCATCCATATACAAAGACATAATTAGGAAAAAATATATGATAAACATTCAAATTTGTATTTACAAGAAAAAATTCCAGGTATTAATTTACAAAACAAAATATTTAATTTCATGTCACCTTAACACGAGGCTATTCATGTTTTTAATATTAAAGTATATGGTAAGTGGATTAATATTAAATCATACCTAATATTTGTGAAAATATCACAAGTATAAAAAAAATATTTTGCTTATTACATAAAAGTAAGAACTCTAGTGTGTTTTTAAATCTAACTAAATACTATAAAAAGCAAAATATAATTTTAAAAGTTTTCACATATGATACAATAGATATTTTGATCAAACGTGAGAGAAAAGAATATAAATAAAAATTAAGGATTATCAGTCAAAACTCATACATACAATTTTTTAACTTAAACTAATACAAAAGAAACATAGTTTAAAATTATTTAGAATTTTGAAAAAAATATATATACACATTATTTATGATAATAATTCAAGATGTTGTTTACCACAATATCCATAAATATTTAAACATAAATAATAAATTTAAAAAATAATACCAATCAATAAGTTAATTTATGAATAAATTTAAGTTCATTAATTTGAGTAAGCACCATAGCTACAATTAAAAATGACTAAATTAAAAAATAAAAATGACTAGATTGTTTTGGTAAGAACAATATTACACAGTTGATTAATTTAAATGAATAATTAATAAAAAAATATTTACATTATCTTTTATAATTTATATAACAATATTTTATACTAAATGATATAATCATATAAATTCCAATAAATTATTTGTCGTGTACAAAGTAAGCTTCAATGATAAGTAAATAAAAACAAAACTATTTAATTTATAATTGTATTTCCTTGTAAAAATGGTCAAATTTTCTATTAAAATATGTTGCACAATGAATATTAAAATATTTAAATTATTTGGGAAGCGAATTATAAGTATACTTATAATTAGCTCAATCATTTTACTATTTCAGTCTTTTAGAAAAAATAATAATAAAACTTTAAATAGGATTTAAACTACACTATCCACTCACATACTCACAGATTTTTACAGATAAATAATTTATTAATGCTTCAAGTGTATTACACATACCAGCAAGATTGTAAATTTTCATTTTATTGTGAATAATTTAGATATAACAATTTGAAAATTTAACACGACTAATACCAATAGGAACTTATATATAGTATCATTGGGTGAGCTCCTTTAAATAAAAATTATTCTTAATAAAAAATATATATTAAAGTATGACATAGAGTTTATAGAGATCTTCAATAATAAAGCAAATTTCAAAACCAAATCGTAGTGAGATATGCAGGTAAGAGTATCCTTTATTAATTTTGTAGGTAGGTAGATAAACCCTAACAATAAATTCCACTCTTATCACAGCCTTTGTGGGTTGTTGACAATATTAAATAAAATTAAATAAGCAGATACATTATAAATATAATATCAATAAAATATAAGCATTAAAGAAGAAATGTAAGTAGTAATGAATTCTATTCTGACACTTAAGTAGAATAAATTAAATGTATACTAAAAAAAAATATAAAAATTTGGGAAAAAAAAACAATTGAAGTAAAAAGTATTCTAAATGAAAGTGAAAGCTTAATAATAAATATTATTAATTTATATGTTAAAAAATGTATTAATCAAATAGTCTTTATTACATTAAATAAATATTTTTGAATATACTTTTTTTTGTTAGTAATTCACAATTTTTTCTGGACTTTGTGATCAAGTTAGTTTTATAAAAAAAAAAAGTAACATAAACATTTTTCTGGGGCACATATTTATAGCATAAACTTAAAAGGTGATAAAAAATCAATGAATATTGGTTTTTATTATAGGTGTATTAAAAAAGTTTAGATAAGTAAGGTTTTTAAATGTTTCCAAAATAAATAATATTTCTATAGAACAACAAAAATAACGAGTCTCACTGATTAAATTTTTACATAACATTATGTAGAATGAACATAAGTTAATAGCTTTGATATTTTAATAATATAAATAAATAGTGAGTTGTTAAATAATTATGCATTATTCTCTTGCAAATTCAGTTGGTTTACAAATTTGGTAGCGTCGACATCTAAAAGTAATACATAAAAGTATACTAATAATTAAAAAATGAAAGGTAAATGTGACAAAAATATATGCAAAAATATCACACACAAAAAATACCTTTTGTATAATAACATATTACATTATAAAACTAGATTTATCAAGTCTATTTTTTATGTTGTATATTTTATTTTTCAAAAAGTTTTTTTTATTATTCCCATTTTTATTTTAAAAATTTTGTTTTTTCTATTTTTATATATAAATAAAAACAATATAAATTGTTAATATATAAAATTATTTTTAGTTAAATGATTAGTTGATAACAACTTTTAAACCATTATTTTAAAAATATTGACATTCTTAGATATAATGAAATAGGGAGCATCTATTAAAAGTATTAGAATGAATAGAAGCCTTCATAATGTTGATAAATGTTGATTTATAACACATTATTTTTGAATACTCAATCCATAAAATAAGAAAAAATATTGAACTTTAGATAAAACTTACCTAGCATTATTTTCAACAATTGTTTGGACATCTGAAGAATACATACTAGGTGGTGGTATAAGAGCAGGTGTTGATAAAATATCTGACTCTAAATTTCTTTCTAAACTCCTACTAGATGAAGCAGACAAAGGTCTAAAGCTGGAAAAAACTCCAGTATTATCATCTTGACTGCCTGACAATCTAGGGATGAAACACAAAAATATTTACATTTTGAAGATATTTTGACAAAAATAATAATAAAAGATTTCTAAACTAATTTAACTTGATTAATTTAAAAAAAAATTTATTTACCTGGACCTGAAATATGATTCTCTAGATCTTCGCATTTGGGGCCTTTGAAATCTTAAATTTAATTGAGAAGGATCGGTCACATATTTATCTTGATGTTGTCTTCTTCGTCTAAGTCCAGGTGTATATTGATCATCTATATCTTCAGAAGAGGGTAGTGGTTTGCTATGGACTTCGGTTAATAAACAGTGTCCTTTATTTATTAATAACTGTTCTGATTGTTTTCCACTGTTACTTATTATATTAGATTCATCACTATTTCAGGATAATAATTATAAAAATTAATATAATATATATTACGTAGTGTATTTTTACTATGTCCAATTTAGTTATACGTTGCAACACATATATACAGAGTGTTACTTTAATGTATGTCAAGAGTAGTAAGGTGATATTCAGTAAGACCTAAAAATAGTGAAATCAAAAACTTAAGTTTCCCATCTCCAAAATTAGGGTTTCTAAGTTCCCCATACTACTAATTTTATCTAAATCCAAAATATACATTGTTACGGTATTTCTCACAAAATTTTTTATACAAATTGGGAGATCATTAAATTTTGTGTGAATTTTGCCTCTACCCTAAATTTCGAACTCAAAGTTGTAAAAAAATTTTACTTTGGTATGACCTATCAAATTAAATTAAAATTTTAATGGGAGTCCTGTAGTATAGTTTATTTTTAGTTAAGACGATTATATAACGAGAAAAACCCAGGAATGAGATATTTTTTTAATTTTATGGGTTTCCTTTGTCTTTTATTATTCAATTAAACCAATTATAATTTTTTCCATTAATACTGTACTAGAACTTTGAACTACTAAAATTAAAATTCTTTATTTTAGTTTATTATTTTTAATTCAAGAAAATATAATGATTAAAAGACTAAAATGAATATTTTGAGCTGTATATTTTTAACTTTATTACAATGGGACAATGA
The DNA here is from genome assembly GCF_025091365.1 of Daktulosphaira vitifoliae. Taxonomy (NCBI): domain Eukaryota; kingdom Metazoa; phylum Arthropoda; class Insecta; order Hemiptera; family Phylloxeridae; genus Daktulosphaira; species Daktulosphaira vitifoliae. Next base: position 32,999,177 of record NW_026099573.1, on the reverse strand, counting down.
AATAATTATTTTGGTTTAATTGGCACACTTTTTTCTGACAATAATCACAACTGAGAATACGGTATATCATTGTTCTTGTTAATATTTATTTAGACATAATTAAGTAATTGATCACTATTAAATAGACCCTAATTAAGTTTCAAAAAATATTAATAACTATTAAATTATAGCTTATTATTTTATGCAATTAAAGTGCATACATTGCACTAAAAGTGAATAACCTGCATTGTAAAACATCTTAATGTATGTCACTTATTTAAAACTGTAATTCAAATCTACACTTTTTCAAATAAAAAACCACTTACTATTAAAGCTTTATTTTAAGATTACTAATAAATAGTGCTGAATATAATTTATTGAATTATTACCTTAAGTTTCAATAGTACTTTAATAGAATTTTTTTTTAAGCCTATCACTCCATAATATTCCTTCTTGATTTGTCTATAATTTTTACTATTTTTTTTTATTAGTACACTACTTTTAAAATATTAAAAAACTCTTTTATAATTCTTTTTGTTAAACAATTTATAATTGTGTTAAGTTTTATATTTATTTATATAAATTATTTTATTTTAAAAGTTTTTGCTAACATTTTGTTACATAAAATGTAATATGATGTTACTTACTAATTATTACTTTGATTTGTTTCACTACCTAATTCTGATACTTTTGAAATAACTGGAAGAGGAATTTTGCTATATTTGTTTACTAGTATTGATTGAAGTGGTTTTTTATTTCTAAGACATAGTAAATTTTACATATTTCTATACCAAAGTCATATAAAAATGCCACACTAATTTTATTTAACTAAAATATATCACATACCGGCATTGATCAGTAATTTTGTTATTTGGATCTGAAGAAGAATGAGATTTTAAGCTAAGATTTGATAACTCGTTTTCTTCAAAATGTTTGCCATTCAAATTTATTGTATCAATATTTCTATTTCTTGACCATTTTCGGTTAGCTATAAAAATTATTAATATTTAGTTAATTTGATGGTTTTATTTTAATAAAAATTATCTTTATATATAACACTAAAACGCGTATATAAATTTGTACACTACAGTCTGATCAAAATCTTGCAAGACACTCATTTTCTCAAAATTAATCGAGAACTTTAAGTTTATTTAAGAGAAAAAATAATAGATACAAAAAATATGTACTTTTCATCCCTTCATGGTTAACAAAACTTTAAAATTCATTTTCTTAAATGAGAACCCCTATTTTTAACTTAATATTATGATAGAAAAAAGATTACAAACAATTTTGTTCTCCTATTTTTTTTTTTATTTAATGGACTGTTCATCCATTAAAAATATTTTAATACATAGGGTGGTATGTAGCAGGGTGTACACATACAGCAATACCTGCTATATTTACTCATACAACAAATCTATTCTATGTATTAAAAATAACTGTAACGGATGAATGGTCCATTGAATAAAGAAAACTGCTAATAAATTTTTCAATCAAAATATTAAGTTCAAAATTGGGGTTCCATTTAAGAGTTTCTAACACAAAAGAGATGAAAAAAAAAATTTAATTATTGTAGTTTTTTAAACCTAACATTTTTCCTTTACTAAAATTAAAAATTCTCAATAGTGTCTGATAAAATGAATGTATTATTAGATTTGGATCACACTGCATATATTTTATAACATAATAATCTACTAATATTTTATATAATTTTAAAATAAGATTAAAAAATAAAAATTTATAAAATTAAGTTATTATTAGTTTTAAAAGTTTTGCAAATTATTACAATGCTAAGTGACAGTAGTATATTAGAAGGAGTCTTTCCGTATCAAGATGATACATAATTTTTTTTTTATTAATGATTAAAAACATTTACAGAAGAACTATAGTTATATGTATACCTATAATTAGTTTCATATAAGAAACATTTTTAGACGATCAAACACATTTTTATTATATCATAATATTTTTAAAAATACAATACAACCCATAGTAAGTTTACATAATACTGCAAGAATTTAATAACCTAAACTTATTACAGTGTTAAGGAAAAAGGGGTAAAACAATTTTTCTTTTCTTATATATTTTTGTAAATATTTAAGATGTAAAAAATAAAACACAAACAACTTTTTTAAATATTTGTTTTTTTTTTAATATATGATCAATAAAAATATATTTTATGGCAAATGTAGTAAAAATACTCTTGAAAGAATAGCGGTCAGAAGAGTAAAAAATTGTTACTTGTTCTCTCCTTTTACTCACAAACCATCCAAGTATTAAATTATATTACATTGTTTTAATATAAACTATATACAAAAATGTTTCTTTAAAAATAGTTATTTTTTCCTATATCATCTTACATAGTAACTATTCTAGAATTAAACAGCTCAAATAGCTTGAATGTTGAAAAATATATGTTGCTATATATGGGTTAGGGACTTGTAGAAATTTGGACATTTTTCAAAAGTAATAATTCAAAATATAATTTAGTAACATGAAAATTTGTTTAATTTTTCCAGGAAATTTGAGTAATTAAAATTTTATACATAGATGTTTAGTAAGTAAAAAAATAGGTTTTATTATTTACATTGTTCATAACAATTGACCAATTTTCTTACTTTTTAACATCCTGTACTAAATTGATGCATCTTTTGTTATACTTTTAAGAGAATATTGTACTAAATTAAAAAAAATTATTATTTGATTTATTTATATAATGAATAAAAGATATAAAAACGGTTTGAGTAAGCATAAATTAAAGAAGAAAATTTACTATTTATAATAAGTTTTTTTTTATTTTAAATAATAGATATAGAATATATATATATATATATAAATATCAATTTTGATATATATTTTACAATTCTTTACTACTATATTGCTTAAATTTAATCATTTTAGTTATAAAATCTCTAGCTCTAATAAAATAAAAAACTGAAAATGCTTATGAAAAATTTCTATATGAATCACTTGTTGAAGATATTCAAGATACTACTAATTATGTTTCAAGTTAAAATACCTTATTACTTGTTAATGTATTAATTTAATATTATTCAAAATATTCCCAATCGCTTACAAATATTAAAATCTTGATTAAGTTAACTTTAGTTTAATTATTACACATGCAAAATATTCAATTGTTATGTATAATACACACATGGAACTTGAAGTTAGCTTAGAAATTATTGTTAATTGTTTGTTAAAAAGACATCAAAAAGCTATTTCCATTATTACACAGACCTTCATCAGAGACATTATCATTTAACTCATAAATTTCTGGAGGTGGTTTAGTATTTAATGTGTCACAATAATTATTATTGCCATTCAGATGACGATCAATTACTCTTATCTCCAATTTTCCTGATACTGTTTCCATAGGACAATTTTCAGAATCATCATTTCCTAATTATGCCATAATTTTTTGAAATATTACCAATTATATTTTATTTATCTATTTATACATCTCATTTTAAACTAACTGTTTAAGCTAATTTAATAATGAACATTTATTCAATAAAAATGTCTTATCATGTAAAGATAATATAAAATGTAGAAAAGATAATATCATCCAAACTAAATTGTTTAATACAATACTAATATAAATATGCTTTTTAAATTGATACCAAAATCGATAATACAAAATATATATGAATGAATAGTTAATTAAAAAATTTAAATTCACCCTTAACTATTTTTTTCTATTTGAAAATAAACTTCAAAATCTACTAAGTATAAAGGAATTCATAGTCAAATGTACATAAAAATGATAGGAATCACTGACCATTTTTTAAAGACTCATCTGCATATATCTTTCCTGATAATTCATCAGCATCATTGGAAGATCGTGTAGTGTTAGTAGTAACTTGCAGAGAAGGAACTTTTAGTTTCATTTTGGTTGATCGTATAAATTGAGTATTTAAGTCTTTTTTAGGAATAACACTCAAACTTATGTTCTATAAATCATTTACAAAAACACACATAATTATTTTTTTTAATTGTTAATATTTTGTTTGAGTTAGTAAAAACTGTAACTTACAGATAAGCTAATAGATTTTTGTATGCTCTTTGAAGAATCTTTTTCTACACTCCTTATAGCTAAATTTCTGCTGGTATCAAGTTTGTACATAACATCATCAAATACTGCTTGCTGAAGCCATGGTGGTTCAAGATTGGACCTTAAAGAAAAAAAGCAAATATATTTTACCACTCCATCAAATTTTTTTTTATAATAATTTGAGAAAATTAATCATTGAGAAGCTATGTCTTTTAAAATTAAAGAAAAAAACACACCAAAAATACCAAGAAATATGTTATATTTTTTATAATTAATTAAGGGATTACCTATATCTGCCAACTCGAGTGACTAACTCGAGCCTCTTTAAGACTCTCTAAGGATAGAGCTCATGCTCTTAAAACTTCAGATAAGGGAGGTATCTGACGAGGTACATTTTTTAAAACATGTTAAAGCTAAAATATAGTTGGATATTCTACAATAATTTTCCGGTATTTCAAAAACATTTATTACCATGTTCATACCACTTATATTATACTTGTGTTTTCATTTACTCAATTTGTTAATTGTTTATTAATTTATTATTTAATTAATTTGTTAATAATTAGGTTAAAGTTAATTGAAGTCCAAAGCTACTGATGTTGAACTAACAATAGCCAGTTGTTTGTGTGGCCGTTAAAGGAATTATTTTGATATCAACATGTTATATTCAATAACTCAACTTAATCTTAATAACTACTTGCCTAACACCGCCAATTGTCATCATTGTCAAACTCCCACTTACTTTGATTTACTTATTAACCAACTTTGCTAAAAAAATTTAATAATTATGAAAATGGTTGATAGTAAGCCTATCAAACATTTTTTAATATAAATCTGTGTCAGAATGTTGTAGTTTTAAAAGTATTAAGTTGGATGAATTTATCATATTGACATACAGGACTAGTCTACTCTATAATATATGTGACCAACCACCTATATAGAATTAGACAATTTTACAGAAAAAAAATTGTTAAATGGTGATATATTAGATGAGTTTTGTTAATATACTTTATAAAATATTTATATAAAGAAAAAATACTTAAAATGTAATGTAACACAAATCAACCCAATAGAAAATGAATACAATTGTAACACTAACTGGCTCAAAATACACATAATTGCATACTGTTACTGTCATAATCATAAACTGAGAAAAAATTATCACATTTGTTACTCTTCATAAAAACACTGTGTAAAACAATATGCGTGGAATCTAGTAAAAACTTCTAAAACTCATAACTTTTAAATTATGCACTGCTGCCAAAATAATTTGGGAAACTCAATGGGTTGTTAATATGCATTTATGTCAGAAAAAAATTACACATTTTTTAAGTTTCAAGAGTTATAAATAAAAATATACCTTATTTTTGCAGCTATTTGTATTTCACTCCATGCTCGTGATAAAGTAGAATTATGTAATAAGTTATCATTACATTTAGTAAAACACTGCATAGGTTGATCTTTGGTATTCATTTTATCAGAGGTTTTGCAAATATTATTTGGATAAAGGTAAGAATCTCTTCCACTCTACAATTAAAAAAAAAAATTTAAATAACACAACATTTTTATACAATTTGATAATAAAATAATTACCGCTGAAACACCATGTAAACTTAAACGATGTTCAGGACTCTGAAGATTTTCACCTTTCCATTCATTATCAGTTTCTTCAGAATCATCAAACTGTGACTTCCATTGTGACATAAGAGTTAATCCTATACAAATTAATCTATTAATACCAACACATTCTAAATATTAAACATAAATTTTAATTTTATTTACCACCTCCACCTCTAGTAACTTGTTGCATTGCAGAAATATTGTCATCATCAATGACTGCAAATTGTGTATATGTTACATCTCGAGCTGTCGTAGATGATGATTTTAAAGCTTGTCTATTACTAGATGCTTGACGTCTAGCAAAATGTAAACTTCGTTGTTCCTTTTTTACTTGATTCATATTATTGTCTGCTTCTACTATTGGAGAAGTAGCAGTAATCACTTAAATTGTACAAAAAAAATTAATTAAAATAAAAAAAAAACCCAGCACAGGGGGGTTGCAGCACAGTGGTGACGTGGCATAGTTGGATCAAGTATAATGATATCTGACAGTGATTAAAATCACTATAAAAAAAAAAAACACTTTAATGCAAATCTTTAGATAGTGTTTAATTTTAAAAAACCATACACTTTTCAATAAGTTATAGCATTATAAAGTTAAAAATGTAAAAAATAAAATCAAGAATTTTCACACAAAAATAGCATTTGGTAGCCATTTTCACCACGAAGACAAGTCCAGAGGTCAAATTTTTTTTTTCATAATAAAGTATATTACATTATCTTTAATTTAAGATATATATAAAAGTGTCAGACTTTCCGAAACATAGTTCTCAGCTTTGTATCGAAGCTAAAAATGTTTTTTCGAAAATACACTATTGTAATTTTCTTTTACCTTTATTTGTTTCTTGAGTAGTCATAGCTGAAGTAGATGTGACTAAGTTACTTCGAACTTCTGAATTAATTACAGGTTCCACATTAAGAGGTAGACCAGAATCAGTTGTACAATTAGTTTGTGATGAATTACGTTTAGTAGTATCTAACAATTCAGATTCTCTTTCTAGACCAGGCATTGAAACGGCCCTACGTTGAACAGCTTTTTTTGGTGAGCCTTAAATATTATAAGTTAGAGAAATTAATGCATAAATAATTCATTATTTAAAAATGTCTAATTACTTTTTGGAACATGTAAATGGTTTAATGGTGGACCTGAGTGTGCATTAGAATTTTTATCAATAGGTACAACTTTATGAGAGCCTGAATTACCATCTTCATGTTTTTGGACACGTCTGTATACTACATTACTATCACACAATGCTTGTTCCTAAATTTGATAGAAAAACAACAATATATGATTTAAAAAGTATTTTACAAAAAAAAAAAAAACAGTAATTTTATTACTTTTTTATTATCTGGTTCTTCATTTTCATTATCTGCCACTGAAGAAACAGGAAGCTGATTATTAATTTCACCACCATAAGTTGTACAAGTAATTGGTCTTGATATTACAGCAGGTGTAGTACTATTTGTGTGAACACTAACGGTAACTGCAGGCTGAGATATTTCATTTGGTTTTTCCCAATCAAACGGATCAGATTCTTTAACACCCCTACGCTTCATACAACGTTCAAAAAGACTAGTCAACATTGGATAATCCGGTTTGTCTCCATATTCTAATGACTATAAAATAAATAAATTACCATAAGTTATTGAAATAAAATAGGCGTGGGTAAATAGGCATAGCTTATCTTATGCCTTATTACTGTTATAAAGTTTATTATATTTAAAGCTGGAAGTAAAACATTTTTGTTATTTCCTAATCTATTGTTATTAGACCAGGAAGTAAATATTTATAAACATATTTGAAAATATTCATATTACTAACTATGTTATTAGTTTAAAATAAAAACAAAATGCTTTAGTATATAAGACGAAATGGAATGAATTTCGAAGAAAGTACCTCAGGAGTACTGTAGGTAACCTTTTTTGTGCTGTATGTTTCCATATTGTTTTAATTATATTTTTAATAATAAAGTTTGTGTCATTGTTGAATCTTTTTTTCTTTTTTATTATTATAAGTAAAGGCATAAGGAGTTTCTCTTTTAAAACACAGTTGGGTCTCTAAACGAAACATCCTTGGTAGTACCCAAACGAATAATTTGTGCTGGTAATAGTGAAGTACCCTTAGTCTTATTATTCTTTTGGATTATGGCTGATAGTCGTGGACATACCCCTTAGTAGTGTTATAGGAAAAAAGATTTAGTTGAGTCAGTTAGGACTCAAAGGCTTTACTCACTTATAAAGCTATTGAGGGATACGACATTACCCACACCTAATTTATTATAAAGGATGATTCTTTTAACACTATCCACTCAATTTCTCATAAAATAATAATTTTTTTCTGAATTTCTTTTTTAGTTTTTGTTAGTTACATATATATCTTAATTTATCTATTATAAAATATTGTATATATTTTTTTATGTGTTATAGGGATGTAAACTTAATATTTTTAAATAGCAACATACATATTTAACTAGCCCATAAAATAGAAAATTATGTAAAAAAGAAAATGACTTGTTGATAACAACTTTTGGACTAGTATTTCAGAAGTTTTCAACATTTTTATACCTGAGCAGGAAGAGGACTGAGGAAGGAAAATGTCTAGTGATTAAAATAGCAAGACACTGCCTCACCACCAGTCAATACTTTTAATTTATTAATAACTTCTGAAGTACTGATCCAAAAGTTTTCATCGACCTGTCCTTTACTTAATTAAATAATTTTCTATTTTATAACTTAGGTAAATATATATATTTCAATTTAAATAATTAAAGTTAACACTCCTATAAGACATAAGGAATGAACATAACAATTTTTTTATAACAGATAAATAGAGATACACGTATAACTAACAATAGCAAAAAAAAAAAAAATTCACAACATAATTATTATTTTAAAAGCAATCAAGTGACTAGTATTAAAAAAAAAATACCCTGTATATAAATAAATAATACTGTATTTATAATTACTTGAATGTGCTCTAAAAATTGTTTTAAGTCAGATGGAAGATGTTTAAGTAATGAACGATGATCATAATTTTCTTTCATAACACCAACTTGTTCTTTATCTTTGATTTTACGCCAAGGTAATTGTCCATTTACAAATTCAACCAACATATAAAACAAGGACCAAAGATCATCATGTCTTCCCATTTCCTTAAAATAATCATCAAAAATATATTTTTTTATAAACTTTCTTGGTATAATAATTATTTTATGTAATATAATTCACATTCTACCAAAAAAGTAGTAATAAAGAGATTATATTATACTCACTTTATTTTTGTGGGCATTTAATGATGCATATCTAACTGTGCCCCGAAAACCAGCAGCTGTTCTAGGTGTTCTAACTTCACCATTAGCTGTTGTAAACTGCCTAGCAAGACCATAATCTAGCATAAAAACACAACGACAGGTTTGATGAAGTCTTCCCACAGCAAAATTAGACTATTAAAATTATAATAGTAAATTTTATTGATATGAATTAAAAATACAATAAAAACTGTATAAATATGAATATTACAGGTTTGATATCTCTGTGTAAAAATCCAACTTCATGAATACTTTCAATGGCTTTTAATATTTGTAGTCCTAATCTTAATGTAGTAGATAAAGAGAAGGCACCTCTTGGTTGTGCTCTTCTTAATTCTGCTAGATTTTTTCCTTGTAACTGCATTACAACATAATTAAAACGTTCATTGCGTCCACATCCAATAAAACGGCATACATGTTCTTTTCCTGTAAAAATCAGATGGAATAAGAAATAATTAAAATTTTGAATAATGAAATTTTTGGAGAAAAATTTTTCTTTCAATATTTAATATATTTTATGTACAACTTTTACCTTGTAACTTTTTTAGGACAGCAACTTCCATTTTAAGGACTTGTTTTGGTTGTCTAGCTGATTCAACTTTTAGAGCTATAAGCTCTTTAGTAACAAGATCTTGACCTTCATAAATTTCACCAAATCCACCACCACCAATTTTTCTAGCCTATATTAAAAAATTATTGATTCATTATAATTTTTAATATACTTGAAATTTCAGTGTTACAAAGTATTTTTTTTTTAATTAATCACTATATTAAAACATTCTTTAACAATAATTAAAAATAAAATGTCTATATATTCATATTCTGAACCGCTCTTCACATCCCACAACAATGTAAAAATACTTATATCATTTAAAATAATGGTTCAAAGACAAGTCATTTTCTTATTAATTTCATTATTTAAAAAACTAAAGAAGCCAAGTGTAAGGTAAGTAAGGCAATGTTTAAGAGGTATGGTGAGTTGTATGATAGGCTAAGAACAAAGGTTTATGAAAAAGTAGTCTACAGATTTGGGAAAAGGTAATAGATAAGAGAATAAGAAATGAGACGTCGGTATCTAAAAACTAGTTTGGATTTATGCCTGGTAAGTTAACAATAGAGCCATTATTTTGTGTGAAACAACTAATAGAAAAGTTAAGGCTAAGAATTATCAAAGGCTAGAGGTGTGGACATCAGCTTTTGAAGAAAAAGGATTAAGAATTAGTAGGAGTAGAACAGAGTATATAAAGTACGAGTTTGACAAAGGAGAACACGACAAGAGAATAGAGCAGAGAATGAGTGTAGCAGAGATGAGAGAGGTGGGAGTATAGGTGTAGTGTAACTCATGGATAAGATGAGAGAAAATAGACTTAGATAGTTTAGTCATATTATGAGGAGAGAGGAATCGGAAGCTATAAAAACAATTATTGAAATTAATGCTGAAGGAAGAAGAGGTAGAGGTAGACCAAAAAAGAGATGGAGGGATCTTATTGAGTGCGATATGAATACGGCCGATGTGTACATAGATTATGTGGGAGATTGTGGCAAGTGTAGGATTTAGAAAAGTTTAGGATAAGGGTGGCCGACTCCATGTAGTTGAGAAAAAAATGAGAAAAAAGAAGAGTGGGTAGAACATCAATAACTTTTGAAAAGAAAGCATTATACTTTATTTCATACTTTTGAAAATAATGAGCGAAAGTAGATCGTTTTATAATGTAATCTTTGATCTTTTAATTATCATCATTTATTATTTAAATATATGATTGTTATTTATATTAATACTAAGTTTAAAATTTAAGCACAATATTTTTTTTGTGTCATTTAAAGAAACAATTATAAAAAAACTGATGAGTTTTTACACTAAACTAAAAACATATACTTATTTTGTTATAATTGTAGACAAATTATTTAAATAAATTGTTTTATGGTAATGGCTTAACCAGACATTTTATTTTAAGAAAAAATAATCACTTTTTTTACAAATAGTAGGTATTTAATTAAATTCTCTCAAAGTTAATTTTTATGCAGGTTAAGAAAAGATAAACAAATAAAATTAAAGTTTAAAATTAGTTTAGTACAATTTAAGACTATCAACTATTTTTATTTTATAGATTATAACAATTAATTTTTAATTTTCTTCAAATTTTTTAAGGACTGCATACCCTCAGTCACTAATGCGTACATATTAAATGTCTGTTTGTATTACAAAAAGTATCGATTTGTTCAAAAATCTTAGCATAATATTAACCCTACTGTTATTGCTGCAGAGCCTTGGGAATAACATGGGGGTTTAAATCAAGAGTTATGTACTGGTTGTACACTTCAGTGATTAAACCTATGGATACTGTACGGTGCCAAAGTCTGGTGGACCAGAACAGCACTCGTTACAGCTAGGAAAGAACTTAGTCGCATACAGAGAATGGCTGCCATAGCCGTCACTGGAGCATTAAGAACTACACCAATGGTCGCATTAGAGACACTAATCGGATAGCCTTCTCTGCATCTAGAGGTTAAAGCTCACGCCAAAGCCACAGCACTAAAATTCCACAATTTAGGTACTTGGACTTTGGAAAGCTTCACAGCAGAACACAGTAAAATAATAAAAGAGATAGACCAGAGGTTTTTGGAATACTTCTTGGACTATATCAAACCCGTTCTTAAGAATAACATTCCCTACAAAGTGGAAATCACTACACGCAGTGAATGGAATATTAAACAACTGACTGAAAAAGGAGGATTTGTAAGATATACAGATGGATCCAAAAAATCAGGAAAGGTAGGTGCTGGCATTCGGGGTCTAAAGACACAAATAAATATCAGCATGTCATTGGGCACAACACCCTCTGTTTTCCAAGCAGAGGTGATGGCGATACTGGTAGGGGCTCAGAACCTGCTGTTATAAAGAATAGGAAGATAACTATCTTAAGTGACAATCAAGCGGCTTTGAAAGCACTCTGTAATGACCAGGTGAATTCAAAGCTTGTCCTTAAATGCAGGGAAACATTAGAATCACTATTGAGGTTTAACATAGTTATACTAGCGTGGGTACCAGGACACTAAGGTGTCACTGGAAATGAAAATGCTGATTTTTTAGCCAGGAAAGAAGCAGAGAACACCTATGTTGGACCAGAACCAGTGGTAGGACTCACTGAGCAATCGCTTAAAGCGCTACCCAAGAATTGTTGCAGAGAACAACACAGGTAAATCTGGAAGTACTTGGTAGTACCTAGACAATCTAAAATGTTAATCAAGAACCCCAGTCTACTGCTGGGTGATCTTAATACCATGACTAGACATCAAATAAGCACTTTGACTGGTCTATTGACAGGACATGGTCACTTGCTTAAACATCTTTACGCAATGAGGGTAATGGAATCACCATTGTGCAGGAAGTATGGAGTAAAAGAGGAAGACTCATTTCACATTATGTGCGAATGTGAAGCCTTGACCACACTAAGATCAAACTACTTGAGTAAACCTTTTCTTGAAAGAGAAGATATAAAAAATCTAAGACCCAGAGAGATACTTAATTTCGCCGGAAAGACAGAACTCTTTGGTCATCCACAAGGGTAACTTGATGGTCCACTCTTATACAATGATAAATATAATATAATAATACTTCGGTGATAACACTTAGGTGGGCAAAACCGAATCAAGACAATTCAGTATGAGGTGCGCAAAACAAACCAATAAGTCTGAGTGCATGGGCATTATGTCTACCTCGATAAAAACTAAAACTAAACCCTACTGTTAAAAAGTTAGATGAAAGTGAATTTAGTTTATGTTAATATTTAAAATTGATGTCTTTTTTTTTTTTTTTTTTTTTTGTGTTTGTTACCACATTTTCTCAGCTCTCGTCGAACCGATTTCTTTCAACGATACGTCAAAAGATCACAAATCGTATCTAGCCGAAGACATTACCCTCAAAAATTGAAAAAATTACCCTCGTTCCCCATAAATGGTGGAAACCTCCAAAAAAATTACAAATTAAAAATTTTTTTCAATTTTTTTCACTTAAAACTGCCATAACTTTTTCAATAATGATTAATTAATAATTAATAAAATTGAAATACTAAAAAATCGAATTGACTGCAAATGTAGTTGTAAAACATGCCACCTAGCTATTCATTGCAAAAATGTAAAAAGTTCAAGACTCTTATCTTACAATTAATTATCGAGTTTTTTTTAAATAAACTTTACAATTTTAGATTAAAAAATATTAAAAATATATTTTTAATATTTTAAAATGGTAATTGCATCCAAAATAATGAATTAAAAGTTATTATCGACTAGTCATTTACTTAATTAACTAATTTAAGCTTTGACCTAAGTTAATACCTTTGAAGCTGAAAAGATATAAATTTTTCTGTTTTTTTTTGTCTATTATCACTTTTGCTTAGCTCTTACTGTACCATATTATTTCTATGATATATGAAAAGATAAAAATTGTATCTAGGTGGAAAAATTAATCTCAAAAATTGAAAACATTTCCCTCGTTCTTTGAAGTGTCAAAAAATTACTCTTTATAAAATCAGTAAATTTTGACATTTTTTAAACTTTTTTTTTGTAAAATTTTCATAGCTTTTTTAAAAATGGAAGAATTAAAACAAATTTTCAAAATAAAAACTTTTTCAAGAAAAATATATCATTTAACTTTTAAAACTTAACTTTTGAAAAATTTTCGGAAATACTCCAAGCTTCACACATATGATGAATTAAAGCTTATGTTACATACAGTATATTTCATACATCAGTTTGAAATAAACCCACCCATAAAACCTGCATATCCCTCCATGTTTTTAAAATACTTGTAACTCAATAAGTTACAAGTATTTTTCCTAAATTTGTCATTGATCTTTGTAAAAAATTTCAATTTTAATTTCTTTGTACGAATAGAGTTAAAATTCTTATTTAATAAACTNATATATAAAAAAAAAAGATAAATTTTTTTTTTTAAATATTATAATCAAATGATTTGTGATAATTTAATAACCCTTTATATGTTTAAAAAAATTAAGATGGTATCCTAATAATATGGATCCTGGGATTGACATAAAAAAGATTTAACCGTTTGAAATTCGAGAAATAAATACTACTTAAATGACAAAAAAAAAATTCTCAAAATTATTATTATTTAGAAGAAATTTAGAAGTTAATGATAAATCAATCACCCTACATACAAGGTGAGTAATGAAACATTTTAATACATACATAGTAGTTAATGGAATGCATGCGGAGTATACATATACCAGAACTAGCTAATTAATTTATCTTATTAAATAATAAACACTATGTTTTAAAAATATATTAAAAACGCTTTAATTATTTAAAAAAATTGTTTAACAAAATAACTATATTGATAGTTATTGGATTTATTAAAACTTTGTAACTCATTCTGTATATCATTTAAATAACTTAAAGTTATCAATGAAGTACTCTAAAACAAAATGTTTATCTATTTTTCACGGTTGAGTTTGATAATTTTTGTTATTAAACTATTATTAACAAAAATTTAACTTTTTAACAATTTGCAAATTTATTAGAATTTCTTGACAATTTTAAAATTGCTAGACATTTACAAGTTTTAAAAGTTTATTATACTTGTGGTAATTGTGTTAGCCTACCCTTCCTTAATAATCTTAAGTATGTATACATTTTTTCATTACTTTTTAACATACATACACTTACATTTTATTGTTAATAATTATTTTAAATAATATTAATAGAATATATTTAAGAACCAATGCAACAAAATTATTTAATAATTTATTTAGTAACAGAAATGTTAGAAATGCACAATAAAAACTATAAACATAAATATAAATAGATGTTATAAATGCGAAACCAATTATTTACTTACCACCTTCCACCGTTCTTTAACTATGTGACCTGGTTGTAACAAATCTTCGGAAGACATTGTAAATTATTTTATGTTGTATTTTAACTGTTCTTTACTTATCAAATTTAAATTGTAACTGTAAATACAAATACAAAAAAAAATTAAAAAAACATTAAGATAAACATATAATATTACAGTGTACTATATTTAAATTAAATAGCAGCATTTATTGATAGATTTTTTAACTTTAATAAACTCATGAAAATAAAGAACACAATTTTTTTATTTTAATGTGTGAGTCAATATATTGGTTCCAAATAGTTCTATTATTGGTTGTAAGTTTAAAAAAAGATTTTACATAGAATAATTAAAAATATAATATTTAATAGGATATTAAAAAACTTTTTGTTATAATATTACAAAAAGTATTCTACTTACAGAAACTAAATTTAAACTTAGTTAGTTTCCAGAAAAAAAGTTTCTGGAGCCATCAACACCTTTAATATATAATTGCAAAATTATAGAATTGTCAATTACATTTATAAAAACAGATTTTTATAATATAAAACTGGAATTCGTGATTATAATTCAAAAATTATTTTTATTGCTCATTAGTATAATGTCTTTAAGATATTTTGTTTTTAAATCTTGTTATTTAAGAAAATGACCTATTGAAACTTTTAATTTTCCAGGAAATTGTATAAAATTCTCATGCATAAATTTGCTAAATTTTATAAAAAAACAAATTCAATTATCTTCACATGTATACTTTTTTTTTTAATCACAATACAATAGATAAAAATTATAACAAGTTTTACAAAATCTTCTTCAACTTAAAATTCACACATTTTAAAAATAGTTATAGTATTATTTTACTTTGGCTCATACACTTATATCAAATATACATTTTTTGTATTATCTTTAGAATAATTGGATGACATTCAATTTACAAGATAAAACACATAAATATACTACATAAGCTCAGATATTATATAGAAATAATTATATTATTGATTTACCTACAGGAAAAAGTTAAATATTTATTGCACAATTTTCTAATGATATTCCTGAAAAATTTTAAATAGATTTAAAACAAAAATCTTATATAAAAATATGCTGTTCTATCATTCTAAAGACAAAATATTAATATATAATACTAGGAGGAACAAATTACAGAAAATTCATAAAACTTTTAATTTATTTAACATTAATTTTTTTTTTTAAATCTTGAATTATAAAATCCTTATATTTTTTTAATATTTGTCTTATTATTTTTATATTATTAGATAAATGAAACCAATTATTATTAATACTTGTTTTTAAATTCCAGATAGCAATTATTATTAATAATTCTGATGGAACAACAATAATTATCTATAAAGTACTCTATGAGTTACAGCTCATATTAGTACATATAAAGGGTACACAGAAAAAAAAAGATAAATTAATTTTTTGTAATCTGATAAAATTAAATTTTTTATTTAAAACACTGTTATTATACAGTACGCCATAAATATAAAATAATTTACTTTTTACGCTAGTTTAGTGGCTAAAAAAATATATTATGACATTTATACAATATTTTGTCACTAAAATTTCAATTTTTAATAAAATTCACTTGCCTTGTTATTTCCAAGTATATTACATTTCATATAATTGTAATATTTATTCTCATATTTAGATTTTATAATGTCCACAAGTTTAAATTTCTTTAATTTTATTTG
The DNA here is from genome assembly GCF_025091365.1 of Daktulosphaira vitifoliae. Lineage (NCBI taxonomy): Eukaryota > Metazoa > Arthropoda > Insecta > Hemiptera > Phylloxeridae > Daktulosphaira > Daktulosphaira vitifoliae. The sequence continues at coordinate 32,982,656 of NW_026099573.1, read as the reverse complement.
GTTTTTCAGACTTGTGTATTTACATAGTATGTTTCTAAAAAGTTTGGTATATAATTATTTATTGCTATATATATTAAAATTTGTTTTAAAAAAATTATTAAACCTATAGTTTAAGTCAAATACTATTTATTTGTTTAGATATACTTCTATTGTTAATAATGTAATTTGAAATGTCTCAAATTATAATATAATTATATATATATATATATTCTCTAAACACAAGCACCCAACAAAAGAACTATGCTACTGAGAATAAGGGACTTGGAATAAATTTCAAACAAATACATTACTTATTACATAAAAGTTTATAAATTCCAGAAAGGTTAGTTTAAAAACTTATTTTTTTTGTTATAAAAGAATATTAAAATCTTTTAATAAACAAAACAATAAGTAAAGAAACTGTTCAGTAACATAACCTCAAAATTAATATATATATTTTAATAGTTAATAGTTATTTGACTATGATCTAAAGTAAATATCTAGACTATTTTTTAATTCTGCTATAAATGCTTTGAGATTAAAAGTGGGATGACATAATTTGTGTGGAATCTTATGTAATGGTCTTTGACAAGTTCATTAACAGTAGGTATTTTTAAGTCACTGTGAAGAACACTATTTATTATGAATCAGAGACCTGTTATAGTTCTTAAGGTTATTGGTTGGAAAGCCTGAATAGAATGTATATTTGCTGTTTTAACAGGGATCAAATATTTGTATTTCATAGTACCACACTATTCTAATTATTATTTTATATGTAAGTTTTATTTTTTAGACTTGTATTGAATTCTAATTTTTTTTTTTTTTATTATGTTTCAAAACGTATAAAATAATACCTTATTAAAAATACTCTCATCTATTAATAATAAGCACTAAATCAAGATAACCTGTTTAGAGATTCCTCCAGATTAAACAGAATCAAGACAACTGTATGATTTGGATTCCAATTAATAATAAATACATGATCATTTTGAACAATCACCGTTATTATTAATTTTAATGAAATTGATAAATTTTAATTAAAATTAGAAATAAAATTATAATTATAATTCACATTATCCTTACAATCTGAAATATATTTTTAATACGGATTAAGTTAGTTAATCTGAATGAAGCAGAATAAATCCAAAATTTGGACTACTGAGTTTACACAATTTTTGCTCACTACTACTCTAGATAATTAAAAAAAAAACGCCACCATACAAGAGTAGATAGTAAAAAAATTTATACTGGTTTCCAATTTGTAAAAAAACTAAAATATATTGCCTTTATAAAGTTAAGAGGAAAAAAAATTTTTTATATAAAAAATGTGGATTTACATACACTCCACTAGCAAAATTTTTAATAACCAAATTAGTCTGCTACTAAATTTAGGTAAAATAGTTATAAGATAAGTATTTCAAATGTCTTATGATATGTGTAAATATTTTAACATATAAAAAATTATTTTAAATAATTTTATTGTAGCTTGATCATTAATTAGGAAAAACGCTTATAACAAAATAACTTGTAGACAATGCAAAATATTATTTTTCATGCTTGTTTATTTTAGAAAAATTTATTAAAAGTAATCAAAGAAATAAATATAAGTTATAAAAACTTATATTGTAAATTGTTTTCATATTATAATTAAAAAAATTATTAATATTTTTAATAATTAAAAAAAAAATTGTAACAATCACAGTATTGTTACAATACAAATATGAATTTTAAAAATTAAAAACTTTTAAAATATACTAATACTACTTCAATAACTTGCCTCATATAAATATAAACAGTTTAAAATGTGTTAAGGAGTGTTTATTTAACTTAAGAAAGTTTTCTTTAATGTACGTAAGGAAATTTTAATCACAATATATATTCAGGGGATTTAAAAAGAGTCACGGTAAATAAGTTAATACATAATAAATAATAAATTGTAAGTATAATCAAATAATTAATTAAAAATATGCACTTTTTCATTGACGGTTTTGAATAATATTTCATTTTTTAATACTTAACACACAATTTATTGTTTATGATTAAGTAGTTTAAATACTCGATAATTCAATGTGTTTAAATTCATTTATATAGGTCATTATACATTTTAATGACCAAATAACTCAACAAGTAAAAAATTTCATAAGAAAAAGTTCAAAAGTTAATACTTACATAAAAATGTTTAATAAACACAATATTCATTGCGATTGGCATAATTTAACAGTCTCCTATCGATGAAAAGTCAAGATTAAACACTAAAGCTCCCATTAAATCATTTATGATACGATATTTTCAAGAAGAGTAGTTAACATATTTCATTAATTAAAAAAAATCGATATACAACCCAACAGTATGAGTAAAAAATTATAAGTGCGAACGGCAATTATTATTGATCGATCGTTCAACGGATATCGGCTAACGGTGTCGGGTTGCACTTTCGTCACCGCCGTTAAGACGTAACCGTATTTTGACTAGACAGCTGCAGGTAGTGAACTGACTTGAATATGCGTGTGTGCGTGTGTGTAAGTACGAGTATATACAATAGTTGGTAGTTAAAAATTGCGTTGGTCGGTCAGTCGACTGGAGTGTGTGACGCGTTCATTGATTATGTAGAATTTCCTCGGTTAAACATGGGTTATCACAAGAGAAAAAACAAAAATAATACTTTATACATATAGATAATGCAAAATCAGCTGTTGCCCTAATTTTACAGAGGATAATATGAGAAGGAAACGAATGAGTGAGGAAGAGAAGAAGCCGGCTGACAAAAGCGTGGGCGCATGCTGGTAGCACGACCGGCAGTGTTCTACTCCTGTTACGTGTAGAGCAAATGCGATTCGGCGAAATGGTTCCGTTAGTGCAAAACCCGCCCTGAATAATAGGTCGACATTTTTAGGTTAGGTTTATTTTACGCACGTAACTTTTTCGACTAAATAGACATTTAATGTTTAAGCTTACGCTCCCGTTAATATTTCCTTATTTTTAGACAACACTTCAAAAAATAATCGTTTTACCTAAACTAAAATGAATTGACACGTGATTTATACAGTTTATGTACAATTTTAGTGATAATTTGTCAAAATGTATTATTATAATTAGGGCCGGACTAAGTCCAATATGGGTCCCAGGGATATTTTACAATATAGGTCCTTCCTCTACAGGGGTCGGATTTTATGGGAATACGGGAGTGGAGCAGCTTACTATATAATTTGATGAATATGAATATGAATATGAATGGTTTCATATTTCATTTATTTATTTTTGTTATGTTCTTCGAACATCATTATTTATAATTTTTCCTAAACTAAAAGAGTTCATTTACCTACTCCAGAATTCAGAACTAAAGGGAATGAATTAGTAAGTAGAACAATCTTTGTAGTTTTTGGCTCTACGCCTGATCATCCATATATTTTGAAAATTTATTACTTTTATGAGTAAATCAATTAAAATTATTATTTATTAATTTTGTTAATTAATATAATGAATAAAAACTTGTTAAACATTTAACATAAATTAAATATTAAATATAATTTCATAGAAAATATTAATATTTTAGCCAAAAATAATGTAAGTGAGTAAAAAGTTAAAAATAAAATCTTATGAAATATAAATTTTGTTAGATAGATGCCCAAAAATTACACACACATAGTTATTTTTTATTAAGAAAATATATACACATAGTTGTATCTACAAAAGGGAGTTTATAAAGAAAATTACACAATAATTTAGATAAATCGAAATTCACTAGTAAGATACCTTTTATGGTTCTTAAGACATACAAACCTAAGATAACAGCGTGCTAACTAAAAAAAATACATGTTATACATCTTCAGAAGATTCTTTTGTTTTGTATATTTTTAAAAGTAATACAAAAATGTAATTTTCGATCATTAATTATAATAATTATATTATGTTACCATAACACACTCATATTTTATATTTTGTTTAAAAAAAAACATTTTATATAATTTTATTCAATTGAAAAATTATTGTTTTCTTTGTACAAGGGTTTCTAAATTAATTGACATCTAGGTGATGCCCGGAAATTGTGCCAAGTCTGAGCTTCACTTTAATGAGTATTATTGAAGTCTAATTATGACAATGTAGTAATAATTTCGGCGTATTTTATCTATTTAGTCCGTGTACGTTGATATGCTTAGTGATATAATTTGTCGTAAAGAGTATATAATTTAAATATAAAGAAAAAAATATTATTTATTTATTATAATGTATAGAATCAATGCATTAGTATAAGTATTAAATATTTTATTTATCCGTGTCTATCTTTAAAATAATGAATACATAAAGACATCTTTATGTATTCATGGATACTTAACCATATTCAAGAATTTATATTTGAGTTTTTAAGCAGACAAAATGTATTATTTACTGCCTAATGAGTAAAATCTATACAGAAATCTTAAATCTACTTCTGTTAGCATAATTGTTTAACTATTAAATTTATGTATGCGTGCTAATTATAATAGTGCGCTGTTATTTCATTAACGTAATAAATAATTTCAACCATCGTAAACAACTTACGAGACGAAAATAATTTTATTAATATGTAAATAAAATCTGTTCAATTGAATGTAAATATTTTCTTTTAATAATAAAATAAAAATAACAACGAACTACTGTTTTCGACGACTTGTAGATTTTATTGTAAAGACTGCCGGACAGCAAACGACTCTAAATTTAACTTGGTTAAATAAAATTAGAAAATACTTGTCACATAAAATGTAACTGTAGTTCCCCTGATTGCCATACTCTTATGAGTAAGCTTCCTATATGACAAATCTAATGAACTATGAGCAAGTTTTCATAATTATCTTTTATTTTCCCAAAAAAATTTCTATCAGTACATTTCAGTAACTAGCTACAGCCAATTTCTTTACTTTTTAATTATTATTTAGCTTATATTTATCAACGTAAAACATTTAAGAATTACGATATAAATATCGTATAAATTTACGACTCAAATTCGTTATGAACGAACATTTTCTATTGTTTAAAAGGGTCGTCCGTTCGATATTTCATACGTTCCAAACATGTTTATGAACAACGTTCGCCATATAAACCTATGCAGAATGTTCAGTAAGTAAGGAAACAGGTAAATTGATACAAATAATGAGAACAATAGAAATCCATTTCCTTATTTACTGAACACTCTATAAAATCTGAACGTATATGTTCAAAAATTACAAATTTAAAAATCGCTAATTTTCAAAATTTTTTCAATTTTTTTTACTAAAATGTGCCGTAACTTTTTCAAAAATGAACATATCAATATAATTTTTTTTTTATAGATGCTTGATGTCTTTACCTATCATTTGATATATTTTTTTTGTAAATTTGACCCTTTATCTGCCCACAGGGGGGATTTAAAATGACAACTTTTTCAATTTAACTTTTAAAAATGTTTCGGAAGGTCTGACACTTTTATATATACCTTAAATTAAAGCTAATGTAATACACTTTAATTTGAAAAAAAAAATTTGACCTTTGGACTTGTCTTCATGGTGAAAATGGCTATTGAATGCTATTTTTGTGTGAAAATTCTCGATTTTATAATTTACATTTTTTACTTTAAAGTGCTATAACTTTTTAAAAAATGATGGATCAACACAATTTTTTTATGAGAATATTTTTTAATAATCCCTTTTTCATTTGACATACTTTATCTTAATCAGGATATTAATAAGGAAATAGCAGATCATGTAGCTTTTGGAATAATTCACCAATTTTTTAAAATTAAACACTATCTAATGATTTACATCGAAGCGTTTTTTTTGATAGTGATTTTTGTTGTAATAATAGTATTAACGTGACAAAAATTATGTTATCATCTTATTACTCATATTATTGTGTATTTAAAGAAAATATTGTAAACTTTGATCACAATTAAATTATATGTCAATAAAAATATCTGGAAACACTAATGATGTTGATCCCTAATTGAATTAAAAGAAAAGTATAAAAGACGGGTTAACGTGGCATAAAAAACTCACTTGCACTTAGAATCTCTGAATGTCAGTTAGTTCATCAACATCATCAGTGTGAAAAGACACATTTTAAGTTTAAGGTTAAGACACAGTTTTTGGTAAAACTGAATCTATATAGAGCAGATTTCGTTTTACCAAAAGTACTTATTTACTTTATTATTTATATTAAAATTTTATGTTCAGCATTTTTGCTTACCTTTGAATAAGTATTCTTTTTTTTCTTTTTTAAAATGTGTCTTTTCACACTGATGATGTTGATGAACTAACTGACATTCAGAGATTCTAAGTGCAAGTGAGTTTTTTATGCCACGTTAACCCGTCTTTTATACTTTTCTTTTAATTCAATTAGGGATCAACATCATTAGTGTTTCCAGATATTTTTATTGACATATAATTTAATTGTGATCAAAGTTTACAATATTTTCTTTAAATACACAATAATATGAGTAATAAGATGATAACATAATTTTTGTCATGTTAATACTATTATTACAACATTTTAAACACCGTCATATATCATTATACTTGATCCAACTATACCACGACACCACTGTGCCGCGACCCCCTGTGCTGGGTTTTTTTTTTTATATGATTAACTGTTTGTTTTTTTAAATAGTGTGGTAAACTGGGCGTTTTAAGTCCAATTTGACCACGCGAATAAGTGTTGTTAGGAAGAGTCAAAATAATAACTAATTATAATATAACATTCACTGATTAAACACTGACCACCCAGAGGATGGTGAAGTCCCCGTTTATATTTACATTGTTCATTAAATAATCATTGAAATATTAATACCATAATACTTTTTAGTGTTACAATTTAAGTATTTGACAGTAAAATTCTACTTTCTAGTAATTATAATGTTACACATAAATTCCTTATAGCTAAAATTTACAAAATAATCATGGGTTCACGACAATGGTTTAAAAACTTGAATTCAAAATAGAAATTCATTACTAATTTTGTGTTTTTAATATCGATGCAACAATAATCTGTTTCAATTTTTAATTATTTTTATGGTAGTTATCAAGACAATTTTTGTATACTAGTCGTTCAACAATATTTGACAGTAAACTTGTATGAAATATAATAATGTGCGCTTATAATAGTCATCAAATACTTTTATATATAAAACAATAGAAATTTGGTTTGAAAACTTTAACAAGCTGAAACGGACAAACGATTGATGATCGCATAAAAAAGTTGAAAGAATAAAATTGTTAGTATTTTTTTTTCAATCGTATTTTTTCAGCATAAATATTTTACCCGTTAATAATTTAATTTTTAATTGTTCTTGGGCTTAGTCCTTAAAACATTTGGCAGTAATAATTGCTTCTGGTTAAAGCCGTAAAGACAGGTGGTAATAAATAACAATACTCAGTAGACTTATTAGATATATAAATATTTCAAATGAGTATCAAACAAACAATGATCAAATAAATAGTTACCATTATTATTTTAATAAACATTTAAATATGTATAAAAATGAATGGTGACGACACTGTAAATTGTAGAAACTAAATTACTAGACCACTAGATCATACCAGAACACTACTTTCAGCCATATCTAGAGAAAGGTTTTTGGCCACGTTTTGGAAAAAATCCTGTATCCCACCCATGTTCTATACAAAATATAATTTTAAATTAAAAAATTAATAATTTAAAAGCCTATTCAAAAATTACTTGACTAGAACAATTTTATCAAAGTAAAATCAGGGATTCTCATTTAATAAAATTAATGTTAAGATTTTTTATCCCCAAAGGAATGAAAAATAAAATAATTTAACTACATATTATTATATAGTATTTTGAATCAAACAAAATTTTCCTTTATAAAAATTAAATATTTTCAATAGTTTCCGAGAAAATGAGTGTTTATCGGCTATGTCTCACGTAATATCTTAAAAAATACAACTATTATAAAAATTTTTTTTTATCTTATTCATATGAATCTTTGAAGAAGTGTTTCACAAAAATTTCACGATATGACGTAATCAATGAGAATTGTTTGATTTTTAATAGTTAACAAGTTGTTACAAACTTATACAAACAATATATGACTATATTAGAACGTCAATTGTCAACAACGACCTGTCACATGGTTGCGTACACCGTTTGAAAAGTGTATGTTTAATTGAAAAGTTATGTATTTACATTATTAGAAATTACTGCGTTGACACTTAATAAGTTTTATATAAATTAATTCATAAGATGCTTATATATTTATTTGTATACTTTTCAATAAAACAATTCATTATGAAATGTTAAGTGCATTCGATTAGAAGGACATATTTTATTTCTCATTATATTTATGGTAAGCATTTATTTATAGTTTATTTAAAAGACAAAATATGAATAATAACGAATTAATGAATTAATTAATTTGATATTCAAGAATTTGATGTACATAATAATGTGCATTAAACCAGTGTTTGATTTGGGACAAAATAAAATAGAAGTGCTATGTTAAGTCATAAAAAAAGGAGTTCTTGATTAAATTGTAGTTTATCAGAAAGAACCTCATCGAATCACATTATTTTTTTTAGAGTTTTAGCTTCGATGCGAAGCTGAGAAGGTATTGGTTTTACTAAGATGTGTTTTTTTTTTGTGTCTGTTACCACTTTTTCTCAGCTCTTATCGAACCGATTTCTTTCAATGATATGTCAAAAGATCACAAATCGTATCTAGTCGAAGACATTACCCTCAAAAATTGAAAAAAAATTCCCTCGTTCCCCGTAAATGGGGGAAACCTCCAAAAAAATTACAAATTTAAAAATCGCTAAATTTCGAATTTTTTTTTACTAAAAAATGCCGTAACTTTTTTAAAAATGGAAATATCAATATCATTTTATATTATAGATACATAATGTTCTTACCTATCATTTGGTATATTTTTTTTATAAATCTGACCCTTTACCTGCCCACAGGGGGGGATTTAAAATGACAAATTTTTTACAAAAAATTAATTTGTTCAACTTAACTTTTGAAAGTGTTCCGGAAAGTCTGACACTTTTATATATATCTTAAATTAAAGCTAATGTAATATACTTTATCATGAAAAAAAAAAATTTCGGACTTTATCTTATCTTCACGGTGAAAATGGCTACCGAATGCTATTTTTGTGTGAACTACAGCATATTGCAATACTTAAAACTGGTCGCGCTTATGGATTTACTACCTATAACGTTCGACTCTGTTATGATTTTTTCTTATTAAACTCTAAACTTTAGAGAGCCGTAGAACGCTTAACATTAAATAAAATAATATATTTTTTTTTACAAAACATTATTTGTTTATTAAACTAAATCTAATGGTTAAAAATAAAAATAGAGTTGCCATATAAAAATATGTAGTTGATACAAGTTTTAAGCATAAGGGATGGTGCTAAAAATTTTAATTTTCTTGTGAAACACCTCATCAAAGATCCATAATGAAAAAAAAAAATTGTATTTTTTAAGATGTTACGTAAGACATAGTTAGCTGATCACTCTGTATATATATAATTTTTTGTTGAGTTTAATGATTATCAAATATTCTATAAGAAAATGTAAAAAAGAGATAAAAAGAAAATTTTTCTTCATGACTAGTCTAATGAACAGTAAATTTATTCAGGTTCTGCAACGAAATTTAGCTAATCAGTTTTTCTTGTTATCAGTGCAAAAAAAATGATAAGCAATATTATTTCAAAATGATTATTAGTTAATATTAATTTATAGTCAAAATTATAAATTTTTAGAAAGCTAAACATTAGTATTAATGTGTTCTATAAGCAATTTGTTATACTACATAATTAATAATTTTATATAAAGATAAACAGCATTTCATATGTTGACTAAACTGAAGTAAATGAATTGTAATTATGTATTAATATTACTTTGAGTTTTTCATATGGCTGTTGTTTAAATGTAACTACAATGGAAGACTTAAAATCTATGTAATTATTTGTATATTAATTTATTTTACAAAATCATTTAATTTTTTATTTACCGATAAAATTATCGATCTTACAGAATAAACATTATAGAAATACTAAATGAAATAACTCATTTTCTTTTAGCTAATAGTTAATTTTTTATTTTGAATTTTTTGACTGCCAAATCTTGTTCTAAAATTTAATACTATAGTGACAAGATTTGTATACTCAGTATGATACTGTTTCTTGACAATTACTTACTGATTTATATTAATCTATTAATATTAGTTTGTAGATTTAATCATAGTGACAAATACAAATTATAATTTGTTTTGTAATCATTTGTTCATAACGGTTTTCAAATGAAAAAGTAAATTTTAGTCAAAAATAACCTATGTATTAAAAGCAATATACACTTGTTCTTACACTATAAAGAATGAAACAGTTTAAACTGACAACTCGTATTAATTTTGATCTAATAATTATTTCACAATAACTTTTTTTAATAATTTAAAATTAAAAAAATATTAATTTTTTTATTGTTAAAAACATAATTTTAACATAGTTTATAAATGAATAAATTATTATTATTAAAAAAAAAAATTACATTAAAATGTTCATTGTATCTAATGTTAAAAGATTTGTGAATTAGGTCTGTTTCATACTGTATGTTGTGTATTTGATAAATACACGATTACAAAATATAATAAATCTTTTTATAGTATTATATTTTTTTGAAATGGGTAAAATTTTAAGAGTGCTTTATCTCACTTTTTGAAATTTATAAACTTGAATATTGCGGTAAATGGAACAATTTAAAAAAATATAATATTACGTTGGTTGGTTCATACAGAATATTAATATTCTGCAATAGAATTCTATTGCACTTTTATGTTAAATTTAAAAAGTTTGTTAGGCCTGTTTCATGGCATTATAGTTATAAGTAAAACTATTTTAGTAAACTATAAAATACATAAATATTTTTAATTAAAATAAATTTTTAGAGCTGAAAAAGATATAGAAACAATATTAAAATCAAGTGAAATGGATTCAAGTGTAGATATTGACAAAATTTTAGCAGACAAAGCTAAAAAAAATCGATTAACAAAAAAGAATGTTAAAAATCTTATTAAAGTAAGTATATTTAATAAGGATTTAATAAAATAAACATTTAAATTCATATTTTAGAAGATACAAAAAACTAATTGTAATAAGTATTAAATTTCTCTTTAACGTAATATATCTGTTTTTTAATTCACTTTAGAAAATTTGTATAGTTTTATATCCTTTGCTACTCAAACTTTGGATAAGCAGGCATCAATATAAAAATACATATTATTTAGTAAAATATTCTTTGCTTTTTTTGATTCTCTTATAACTATATTTCTATTTTCTTTTATCTTTATCACTTCGATTTTTATATTTTCTTCAATCTTCTATAATTTTATTAGTTGTAATGATATACCAGAACATTTTTCTCATTTTAGCTTCGATGTGAAGCTGAGAAGGTATTGGTTTTTTCTATGATTTTTTTTTTTTTGTGTCTGTTACCACTTTTTCTCAGCTTTCCCCGAACCGATTTCTTTCAACGTTACGTCAAAATATTACAAAAATCGTATCGACTCGAAGACATTACCCTCAAAAATTGAAAAATTTTCCCTCGTTACTCGTAAATGGGGGAAATCTCCAAAAAAATTATAAATTTAAAAATCGGGAAATTTTGTCATTTTTTTCACTATTTTTCTTAAAACTTCCATTACTTTTTAAAAAATGCCCCGACGCCCCTGTGATAGGTTAGGTTTTTTGTGGAAAAGTTGTCATTTTAAATCCCCCATTGTGGGAAGATAAAGGGTCAGATTTATAAAAAAAATATACCAAATGATAGGTAAAGACATCAAGCATCTATGAAAAAAAAATTATATTGATCCATACATTTTTCAAAAAGTTATAGCATTATAAAGTTAAAAATATAAAAAAGAATTTTTTTACAAAAATCGTATTTTAGCTTCGATGCAAAGCTGAGAATCTCATTATTTTTTTGTATGTGTATTTACTTTAGATTATCTTTTATTTATTTGATTTAGTTATATTTGATTTCTTCATTTTTATGTTTGTCTACACATTATCTTTTCTATTTTGATTGGTTTTATTTTTAAGTCTTAATGTGGTTTCTATTATATAAAGGTTGTGGTCACTATGTTGGGATAACTTCTTTGCTTAACTTAGTTTATTATATAGTCAATTTATTATTTAGGCCCATCTGGCATAATTCAAATTTACTTTCTTTGTTATGGCTGTAAAAACAATGTGACTGTGATTAAGTTTTTGTAAATCTTCATTAACATTTTTACTCAAAGGTTTCTCCTCCCCAATCCATAAGCATCTGTATTGCATGACTATTTAGGCCTAAAATCTTGCATTTTAGAAGTATCTTTTTCCTAACAGATAGATATTTTCGTTAATCACACCCAACTGTTCACAAAATTATTTAATAAAAATATAAAGAAAGAATTTAAACAAAATAGAAATAACTAATTATCATTCTAGATCTATCAAATTATATTTTAAGTAAAAATATTTATTTTTTAATCAATTTTAGAATGTTTTAACGAATGATGATGTTGCTACAATGTTACGACAAACATTAGATGATGAGGGAAATGATGCAAATTGTTTGTATGAACCTAAGTTAACTAGAGCAAAAATAAGGTTAGTTTTCTAAAATTTAACTATTGCTTTCAACAATTTTACTATAAATTCTTAAAAAAATTATAAGTAATCTTCAAAGCATAAAGAAAACTATTTAGGATGACTTAGAGTAATTTTATACAAAATTTGTTTGGTAATTGCAATAATATTTTTAATTTTCCTTTAATAGAATTTTTACTTAAATTATATTGTAATACGCATTTTAAAGACACAAAAAAATTTAATTATTATTTTGTTAAAAAAATAGTTTAAAATTAATTAATTAATTAATTTTATTTTAATTTAAATTCGGAGTAAATATGGGATTACTATAAAATTATAGGATTTTTAATTAAAATCCCAATTGTGCTACCGTGTGTTTGTGTCATATTGGGATAAGTATAGAAGATATCTGACAGTGATTAAAATCACAATCAAAACATTTTGATGAAAATCTGGTGATAGTGTTTAATTTTTATAATTATTTCAAAAGCAACATCAACTCCTAGTTCCTTAATTATATCCTGATATAATGAATATATATGGTATATATATATACTTATTTGATCAATTAAATTTAGTATGAAATTGATATTCCATAATTTAATATTGTAATTTTAAGGAAAAAATATATCTTGATGCAACATTTTTCAAAAAAAAATTGTTTATTACTATATATTGTTTATAAAATATACTTTTGTCAATCCTTTGTGGTTGACCCCAAGTAGTTGGGATAAAGGCAAGGAAAAAGAGATACTCATTTTTGTAATCATTTCAAATCTCTAATTTGATTATTTTGATCACCTTTAATTTGTTATATTATTACTAATTAGTAAAAATAATGAGTTTTTACATATCAAAAATAAAAAAAAAAAAAAAATTGTTTTCAATTTACTATTCATTTTAATTTTTAACGTGTTAAAAAAATCCGCTCAAAATGTCATTATAGATTATTTTTTTGGTCCTTTAAAATTGATTTTTATGAAAGTTTATAATACAACTTTTATAGTAAAAAAAAAGGTTGAACTTCTTATCATAACCTTTTTTTAGATCAACTTGTAAGTTTGAAATTGATATTATTAAATAGAAAATTTAAAGAGGTATTAGGTGAAACCAATATTCATTTTTTTTAGAATTGATGTATACAGTAACATTTGATCAAAAAATATGAAATTTTATAGAGTGATAGTAGCACACACAAATAGAGTTAAAATATAACAAAGTAAAATTATTTAATTATTTTTGTAGTTGAAACCTATGATTTTACATGGTGATCAGTTTATCATAAACCACTTGATTACACGCAATATAAAGAAAATATTAAAAAAATGAAGTTTGATTTCTTTTAATTCTCGATTTATTTTGAGATATTTATATTTAAAAAAAAATTAAATAAAAAATCTTGAAGGTAGTTTTTTGAATATTTGTGCGTTATATTTTTAACTAGGTATAATTTGGAATCTTTTGATGTATTATACAGAAATATTGGTCCAATAAGAACTAATATTAAATCGTAATTCATTAGCGACTGTAAGCGTTTTCATTAAAGACGTTGTGACTTCAAAAGCTCACCGCAAAACCGCGATAGCTTACGCGAATAATTTCTACGGTGTCCAGGTAGAGCTTTCAAATAAAAGAAATTTATCGAAATCTGAGCATGCCAAGTACCTTCAATGAAAAACACGGATTTGCCGTAACTTTCTTAGATCAGTAAGGAAATTTTTATACATCTCGATATTATCGATAGACAAAATTGATGATTGCAAAATCAAATAATGTTTTACTGTGGCATATAAATAAGTATTTCTATTTTTCGGAGAATTGAAAATGCCGCTATAATGGGTCATTAAGATAACGCCACGGTCACAAAAGACAACTCTCTGCTTGTGGTACGATTTTTGTCCACTCGACTAAAAAGTGCAGTTTTTTATATTTATTCTTCATTTTTATGTTTGACTTATAATTGATCATATCCTGTTAGATTTCATTTTAGAGTTTTGAAATTTCGGGAAGGCGAAGAATGTAACATTCTGAAATGTATGTAATGGGCTTTTTAAGATATCACTATTCATAAATAAACTGTTTAAGTTAAAAAAAAACTTGTATCTTTACAAAAATGTTACGGCTAAAATTTAAATCTTAAGAAAAAAAGCCCATTACAAACATTTCAAAATATTGTTTTTTAAATATCCTCAAAATTTCAAATTTGTACGATCACTTTAGACCGTGTAATAAAGATTATACTTTTATAGTTTTTAAGCCTAAAACTACCGTGGTGTAGCGTTCTCTTAATCACTGTCAGATATCATTATACTTGACCCAAATAAGCTCTATCCCTACTGTGGCGCGACCCTACTATGCTTGGTTTTTTTTACAAGTGATAAAAATATAAAATTTAAATGAAAAAAAAAAAATTTCATATTGAATTTTTTTTGTGAGAAATGTGTACCCAACCATTTTTTCATAACTATGAAAAACGTACAATATTCAAAGGAAATTTATTTTTAAAACTATTTTTTTAAGAGATAAGGTTAAAGTAAACATTTATAAATATTAAATAAAAAAATAAAATATTAAGGGTCCTCTTTAACTCTTTTTTTTAATATGCCAATGCAATTTACACTAATTTCTTATAAATACTTTTAAATAAGTTTTTGTACAACAATTTATTAAAAAATTTTTAATTTTCCAATTTTTCACCATAATTGAACTTCTTTCTTTAACTTAAATGTCTGTTATCATCACACAGACTTGTCCAGAAGTCAATTTTTTTTTTTTAAATTTTAAGAATTTAAAAAAGTTAATTTTTTTAATTTACTATATTAATACCCCCCTATGGGCAGGTAAAGGTTCAGATTTAAAAAAATATATATATCAAATGATTGGTAAATACCTAAGTTATTTATTAAACAAAAATTATTAATCCATACAGTTTTCAAAAAGTTGAAAAAATTGTAATTTTTTCGGGAATTTGCCTTATTTATGGGAAAACAAGGGAAATTTTTTCGATTTTTGAGTGTAATTTCTTTGATTAAAATACAATTCGTGATATTTTGAAGTATCGTTGAATGAAATTGATTTGGTGTGAGTTGAAAAAAGTGGAACACAATTATACATAAAAAAATAAGCATCATAATTAAAATGATTACTTTCTGCTTCATTTCATAGCTCAAATTTGTTTATAACTTAAAAACAACATTTTTTTTTTAGAAAAATATTGACTTGCACCCAATTTTTAATTTGTACAAAAAATTTTACTTTTCAAAATAATTTTATGGAAATTAAATACACTAATGACGTGTAAATGATACATTCATGTGGGGGGCGAACAAAGTACACTACACAATGACTAAGTTGTAGTTGGCGTTGAGCTGTTTATTACCAGTTATTTTTTAAATAAAGCCGAAAGTGACAATAATTAAAATAATAAAAGAAATAATGAACAGATTTATATGTGTTTAATTATCCCACGTAAATGATGATGAGAGAAAAGGCTGTAGTGTAGATGAAGGACAGACATATGGTGGTGTCACGAAGATGACTAACTAAACGCATTATTGCGGCAGGTATTTAACGCTAGGAATTTGTTGGACTTTACACCGTGACTGTGTATTTACTGTGGTTTACAGTAGTGCAGAGGCTGAGAAGGAGCTGGCACGATCATGGCTTGTCACTAAGATTAATTTTATGTTAAAGATAATTGAATAAAAAATTAGAAATATTTTGACACCAATATCATTTTTGCAAAGATTGTTGCTTACACTCTTTTATGTATTTAGGCTTGATATTAATTCTAAATTTCTAATTGGTATTTAAAATTTTTTGTTTTAATGTAATAGAGAAATGTTAAAATCATACCCTCCATCTGTTCATCAATGGTCTCCATTTCAACAACAATCAATTATATCAGAATGTAGACTTTTAATTGAACAAGAATTTCCTGATGATTCTGAAGATGAAGAGTACAAACCTGATAAAATTTTAGAAGAAGATGATGATGAAGAAGATGACGATGAATCTAAATGTACAGAAGTAAATAAATCATTTGATGTAGAAAGTGACATTGGAAATGATAGCTATGAAAATTCTTTGATTAGTAACAAAGTAAATGTTTTTAAATAAATTCATGCATAAAGTATTTAACTATTCTAATATAATTTTTTACTTAGGAAACAATTGGTATGCGTACTAGGTCAAAATTTTCATTAAGTGATACTCCACTAGAAATTATTGAACAAGCATTTATTCCACCTGACATAACAGAAGATATGTATGATTTTACTTGTGAAAATGATGAATGGATGCAGTTTTTGAGTGAATTCACTAAACCTTTAGGTTTGTTCATATAACATGATAAGTTCTTACAATTTTGTTAATTTGATACACTATTTGAAAAAAAAAATTAATAGTGTAACATCATAAATCGAAGGTGGACCGTTTATAATTTTTTCTGTTATGTCTACTTATTTATTGTATTGCGTAAAATAATGTGTGCATAAACCTTTTTCTGACACAATGGTGTCAATAACTCATTATTTTGCCGCTGATTGCTAGATAAGGCGACAAAAAAGAATAAATATAATTAATATCAAATTTTTTATTGGTATTGATTCCTTCCAAAAAGACTGGCCGTTATCAATTTGAAATTGCCGGTAAATTGATATTGACTCTTTTTCCTCCTTCTGTCATTAATCGTGCTAGAAGGCACACGTTTGTTATTTTCTTGTAGCAATTTTTTCATTGCGGAGTAGAGTCGCCAATGGCGAACGGCCAGGTCTTTTTGGTGAAGCATCCAGATTATATTTTATTAATTGTTTATTTCATTTTTATTTTATTATAAATTAATTTAATTTTAATTATGTGTGGAGAGCATGAGTTTCTTTTCTCTTCTAGCCAACGCTAAGGAGCAAGCGTCCAGACTGCTCCTAGTATTTTTCATTCATTTCCGACTAACATTAACGGATGTGTTCCAATAACGTACGTGATGTTTGTAATATTATTTGATTTTATTTTTGTTGTCAGCCTTTCTTTGTAGACATGAATACGAATGTATCAAAACCGATACATTCATATTTTTGTCCGTGTATAACTTAATTTTTATTTTTTTAACAATTAAATTAAATTTCCTTATTAATTTTAACTGTAATATTTATCTTCTTGTTTGAGTAACTTAAGTACTCACATGTATTTTTATCCCTGTTTCTTAATTCAGACACAGGCTACTGTATGTTTTACATATCAACCGCTTACAACTATAATTATCATAGTTGTGGTTCATAAACCATAAGGTGTTATAATCATGTATACATATAACGACACATTAACTTAAATTAAACTTTTAATTAACTTAAAATTAAATCATACTTATGGTCCGCTAATCATATCTGATATGTATGACACCTCGCCTAAGTGGTGGAGACTCTTGCTACTATAGACACTGAAGACTGAAGACACTTGCATAACGTCGTTAATGTATCGTTAATGCCAAACAACAATGGCAATGTAAAAAGTCGTAAAACCATGAAGCCGGCAAAATATGAGCAGCTTGACAACGTTATGTATCAGTGGTTTAATCAACGAATTATTTTGTTTAATATTTTTTAGAATGATATTCTTTATGTTATTGCATATTATATATTATTAGTATTTTTTAATTATGTATTTCTGTTAACCGTCTATTCGATTAACCGTCATTGTCCTGGTCCCGACATTGACGGTTAATCGAGTTTCTACTGTACTTAATTATGTATATGGGTGTTCTCATGGAGGAGATAAAGAATCCAGACAATGAAAATAACTATCGCTCTGTGCAACAAATACAAAAATGTGCAGTAACTCCAAAAAATCCATTTTGAGATTATGAGGTATTTGAATTTAGGTTTTACTCTTCTTATAATAATTTTCATCAAAATATTCGTAATTTGGAATGAATCGGAATTAAACTACTAAGAAAATTGATTAACATTAACATATAGCATATAATCAAAGAGTAATTTTTATTTTTGATATTGAAAAGTGAGTAAAAGTGCTTTATTTGCTGCGCATATTGATATATTGTAAAGATATATTTTAGTGTGATTAGTAAAAAAATGACTTATAAGTTTCCCTCTCAAGACAAAACTTTGAGAACGCCATTGATTATATATATTTGTTTTAAATTATACATTTTTTCTTATGAAAAATTAAAGTTCTCTTATAATATATATTTTTTTAGATTCTGCTCAAAATGAAGACACTGAAGATGATCCAGAGTACAATGTTCTATGTGATGATGATTTTACCAGCAGTAAGAAATTAATAAAAGTTGAAAAGAAAATTATATTTGTATTTAAATTATGAAATATTTGTTATAGTTGATAAAGAGGAATTTAGAATTGATAAATCAGTAAAAATTACTCGTAAAGAGTATAATGATTTAATGAATGAACTATATGAATTTACTGAGAGTTATATTGACTACAATGATGCTTCATCAAACAAAGCAATCACAAAAAATGATTGTGAAAAAGTAAGTTTGTTTTACTTAAAAACATAATGATATGCTATTTTATAATTTAAATTTTTAACTATAGGATTTAAATAAATCAAAAAACTTAGTATTACCAGTTACCGTGTCTACACCTAATAATACAGATTTGAAGTGGGAGATGACTTGTTCAATTCCTAACAATTTTCAATTTATTGAGCCAATTATTTTTAATGAAATTACTCAACTAAATGAAAGAAAAATCACAAAACCAGCTAAAAAAAATTCCTACAATCTTTCAGTTATTACTTTACCTAGTCCTCAAATAAGTAATATACAATCAATCAATACAATTGACAATATGAATCAAGTAAAAAATAAAAATTGTAACATGAGTTCTGCTAATCATTGTAAATTATTTGGTATTTTACCTAAACAAATTATTGTTTTGAAACATCAACTTGCTCAGCATGTACAGTTAATAACCCAACAGTATGCCCTATGTACATTAGAAAAATCATTTACAAAGCATCTTCGTGTATTTAGCAAAATGATAGTAAGAAACTGACATTTATTTAAATGTTATTAAAATATTTGTTATCACACATTTTATCTTACAGAATACTTTAAAGGATATAACTAAAGGAAAATGTTATACACCAAATAATATGTATAGTTCTATTAGATTTATTAATGACTGGAGAACTATGATAAAAGATGATAATGAATTGAAAAAGTAATTTTTATTTTTAAATATTTATCAAGAAAGATTGGATGTAAAGTTAATTTGTTCTTATTTTTAATTATGTAATTAAAATTTTTTTATTATATACTGTAAATTATTGTTTAATTTTAGCTATAGCAGTCGAGGAATAATACCATTTGAAATGATGCGTTTCATGTTGTTCTATTATGAACCATTATTTATCTTTCCTGAGCTATTGCCTTCAAAATTATTCAGCATTAAACGTAATCAGCTGTCTATCACTCCATCAGAAGAAATGTATGAATCATTTATTTATTTACTAATATCTAAATGAAGATATAGAAATAATAACAAAAAAAAAAAAATACTAAATATGTCAAATATTCTAATTTTTTGTTTTTAGGTTTTTATTAATGAAAATTGATTATATGTATAAACAACTGAAAGAAGATGTTCGCTATCGAGCTAAATTTAGACATAAAGAACTACAAGATATGTTACCACTTATTCTCAAAACTGTACAAAAAAGATGGTTTTCACATAGAAGGCTTACAGATTTGAAAATACATATCACACGTTACAAAAATACTCTTAC
This sequence comes from Daktulosphaira vitifoliae, assembly GCF_025091365.1. Classification (NCBI taxonomy): domain Eukaryota; kingdom Metazoa; phylum Arthropoda; class Insecta; order Hemiptera; family Phylloxeridae; genus Daktulosphaira; species Daktulosphaira vitifoliae. The sequence continues at coordinate 32,962,306 of NW_026099573.1, read as the reverse complement.
CGAAAATAGAATCAATGTATTGTTTTATATATTATATAAACTATAGAAAGGCTTGATAAGGAAGAGATTAGTTAACTATTATTAACCTTTGTTGTAATTTTATAATTGCATATGGCTAATCTTTTATAAGCTGCATAAATACTGTAGTTACTTTCTAAGTTATTAAAAAAAAATTAAGTTGACCACATTCTTCTTCTTTGTTAAACCTCTTTTTGAAAATTAAAAGCATTGGGATAGATTGCTTAGTATATTGACAGTTTCAATTTAGAATGTAGAACCTAAAATTAAAATCATGCTAAAACCACAAAAAAGAAATTTACTAAATACATTAATCATAAAAAATATAAAAAACTAAATTGTTTTGATATATATATTATGATATATCAATAAAATTATAATATATAACTTTATATATATAATTTTTTTTGGAGCTAATATGAAAAAATACTAATTTATAATTTGGAGTCTATGAACAAAAATTAATTAACGAATGGACAGTACCTGGGGCCAAAATAAGAAAAAGAGTGGAACTGCCAAAACTATGTTTTTCTCTCAATCTATAATGTCCCCAAGAACATTATATTTTAATATTTTATTAATGATTTCTAATAAGTTTTACTATTTAGACTGTCCATAATACTTTATGAATTTCACTTTTTAGTGTATTTCTACAATTTTTTTTATTTTTAAGTTACTATTTAATTTTATATTGATAAATAATTTTTTTTTAATTTAAATTAAATTTTAATATAATGACAGATATTAAGTATTAATATTATTATTTTTAGTTTAGGGTATATTTTTAAACATTAGAAATTGCATTTGATTACTTTTATTCTACTTACTTTATATGGATTAGTTACTTATGTAATAAATTATTTTTTAAATTAGGTTTATTTAAAAACTGGCCAAATTGAAAAGGTTGTTCACTATGTCAACATGGAAGCTCTTAATTCTACAAAATGTTTATTTGAACTTGATATTAAAATATTTCCATCCATCTGGAAACCTACTTTAAAGCAATTGACAAGTATTAAATAAAAATCACTATTTACCATTGTTTTTAAAATATTTTTAGATTCATGTCAAAATAATTAGGCTTTGTTTTACATTTTTACTTATATAAATTTAATTTAAAGGAAACTGTAAATAATTTGTGTTTTATAAAGAAATGTTTTCTTGATATATACTATTTATGCATATACAAATATATTTAATTATTTTGTTTTTATCTTTTTTTTGTGTGTGTATGGATTCACAATTTTTTATGTATTATATATAATATAAATCTTTTTGGGTAAAATGGCAGATAAGATGGAAGTATAGAATAACATCCCTAAAAAAGTTTTTTCTCTACATATATTTATAACAAATAATCACCTTCCAAAATCATTTCTGAAACTACTCTTGGTGGGTGTTCAAAGAGTATAAAAACTTACAGATTGGCTGGAGACTATTCTACCAATGCTCACTCAATTAAAAATTTAATAGAGATTGGATATTGAAAATATTGAAGTATTTTTTATTGAATAATTATATTAATTAATGGAATTTTTTTGCAGTCTTGTTTTAGAAGAATATATAAAACTTTAAGTAGAATCTTAGTTGTCAATAATCCATTAGAACATCTACTACACATAAAGATCTAATATAACTAAATTTTGTTCCCCTTTTAGTGGTCTGTTAAAACCCATAGCGTCGTCATCAAATGAGTAGGGTTTCATCAATCAGTACAGTGACAAATGGCGGAGAAGGTTGGTGGTTACTAAGCTAGTCTTTTACTCAGAAAACGAAGCTGTTTGTAAACGAGTACCAAACTAAATTTTAAAATTAAAAAATTTCACAATAGATTAATTTTTGTATAATTTGTTATATCTGTTCATACTACGTTTTAAATTATATTATGTAACATGAGCAATACTTTAATATATGTGTTAAACTTCAGATTATATCCGAAACCTTTTTCAAAATTTAAGTTGAAAATAAGATAAACTATCATGCAAACATTTCTATTTTGAATAACCCATGTAGGCAAGTAAAGAGTCAGATTTTCAAAATATTTATAAAAAAGAAAGGGAAATATTTATGATATTTATAAAAATGATTTTTTCAACACAATTATGACAATTTTAAACAAAAAAAAGTTTTGAAAAATGTAGAAAACTACAAATTGAATATTTGTCGGCTGATTTCTCATAATAGAACAATCGTGGTTTTTTAATATTGTAGTAAACTTCAAAAGCTTTAATTTGATATGGGTTAAAGTTCCGAAACATTTTAAAAATTTAATTAAATTTATTTTTACTCATACGGGTGGTCTCTTTCAAATTGGAATTTCTGTCAAAAGTAATGAATTGATACTGATGATCTTTACATATTAAGGTTTCTAAGTACAATATTCTACGCAAGATTTTTTCAAGAGTAGTGTCAATATATATGATTTAATCGTCTTTTATTTGAACGTAATCTAATAAAATGCTATAAATTGCCCTATAATAAACAATTTTTGATGATTATGTAATTAATATTAGTATAAAAAAAAAACGGTAGTACAGTTGGGTCACGGGACAGTAAGGACGGGGCATAGTTGGGACAAGTATAGATGATATCTGACAGTGATTAAAACCATTATCACAAGAAACGCTTCGATGCAAATCTGTAGATAGTGTTTAATTTTAAGAAATTGGTAGATTATTTCAAAAACAACAATAACTCTTATTCCCTTAATTTTATCCCGATTAGTTATTTGATTTATAATTATTATATATGAATAAATAAACATTTTAGTAATTAAATTTAGTATGAAATTGATATTCAATAATTTAATATTGTAATTTTTACGGAGATATTATAAAAATAATAAAGTAGTAGTATATTTCTTTACTTTTAACGCGTACAAAAATTTAAAGAGTTTGACGCAATACTTTTCTATAAAAAATGTGTCGTAATATGCTTAATACTTTGCATTACGCATCTTTGACTTATCAATGAAAAATTTATAATCTGTATTTTATATTACTTGTAAACAAACAAATAACTTATCTGTCATAACATGTACACTGTGCAACACAATTTCTTATTATTTATATACAAAGGCGTAAAGCATTTGAGTAAATGTATTTGAATAAAAGTATTCAGATACTTTCATTGNGTATTTGAATAAAAGTATTCAAATACTTTCATTGGTATTGAATAGTATTTTTAAATACATTTAATAAAAAGTATCTGAGTAGTATTTTAAATACAATTATTTAGTATTTAATACTGTTTAATATTCAGTACTATTAATATACTTTTTTTTTTTTAATTTGCTAACCGTAACACAGCAAGCAAATTAAACTCAGTCAAAATGAAAATTGAGAATAATTCCCTGTTATTTTATATGTTACATTATAGTATAACATAATTATTGTGCTTATCTAAATGCTATTATGTATACATCTATTTTTAATACATCAGTTGAACCTACAATAGCCTATTGCAGGTTCAAATGATTTACTCTATTGTCAATAAGACATACTTTACAGGTTTTTACACGTGTACTAATATTTATTTTTTTCACTGATTAGTCTCCAATAATTAATTTTATTTATCTCTAACAAAAAATATCGAAAATAATAAATGAGTTCTCTTAATTTAAGAGTACTCAATATTTGACTCAAATTACCCTCTTGGCAATTATTTAGGTGGAACCTTTTGCTCTTAGTTAAAATAAAAACATTATTATTATTTTTTAATTGTATTCTTAGTATTTGAAATACTTTTGTAAAGTAATTGAGTATTACTCAAATACTTTTGTATGAAAAATATTCAAATAGTATTTTAAATACATTTTTTTTTAAATATTTGAATGTTATTTAAAATACTTTTTAAAAGTATTTTTTACAACTATGTTTATATATATGTCAATTTATCCATTGTTAAATATGCTATCTCAATATAATAATCATGTAATGTATAATTAAATTACTTAATTTACAGACCTCGTATAATTAAAAACAATAAATTAATTAAGATCACTAAAAGCGATGACAACAATATCCCTGGATTGGGAGTACTATCATTTTATTATAAAAAGCTCTGAAATATTTTCAGACTTTAGGGGGAGAGTGTGACGAGAGTTCGCTTTCGCCGAATTCAAATGATAAAACAATTGTTAGCCACAACCCCGTGTTGTTATTGGCTATTTTTTTTATGCGTCTTGATATTATACATTCGAAAAGAATATGTTTTAATTTTTTATTTTTGTGACGAAGTACGAATCGAACATTTATAAGTGTATATAAACACATCGAAATATTTATCGAATTACCTCACAACAATTTGTAAGAATAAAATAAGTAAGTAAATTTATGTTCCCAATAATTTGGAGTTTGAGTAAAGGATGACAAAGCAATAGATCATTTATTGAATTAATATCTTAAAGTGTTAATTTTGACTAGTTGGTTAAAATATTATACATAATCACGTTATATGGTATTCGCATGGACTGGCTCCGCCGTTCCGTTGCCTTAAAGATGTTTTAAAAAACCTAGCGTGATTTCTACTGTATAAGTTAGGCTCTGGTATTCGTGAACTGGCTTTGCCGTTTCGTTGCCTCTTAGTTAGGACATTAGAAACTAACCAGATAAAAGTTTATTACACCTCAATTAGAGGTACTGCGTTATTATTTTTATATCTATTTGTCTTTGTCGTTCTAAACCCTCGAACCATACGACCTCAAAGAACCACAACATCAGGTTCTCAGCATAAACAGCCCAACCCCAAAATTTCAATATTTTTTTGCATTTTTATCGTAATAGATAACTTAAATAGAAGTAATAGTAATCATTTCCTAGTAACTTTTGGTGTTTAAAAAAATTCTGCAATTGAAATATTCAGAAGTTAATTAATTTTAATAATTTACTTTAAGTAAATGAACCAATCAAAACAAAGTTGTTAAAAAAATTTACTTAATTGAGCGTATTATAAAATTTGATTATAATTGTAAAAATCCATCGTTAAATTCAAGTGAAACTAAAAATCTTTTTTTTTTTTTTAATTTATGATTTATATAGCAACATGTTAACAAAAAATTTGGTATATTATAATCTAATAGTAGCACACACAATTTAGAATAAAGTATTATGAAATTACAAAGTAAAATGATTTAATTTTGAAGTTGAAACCTATCATATCAAACTTGATTCGTCAATTAATACTTTCAAAACATTAGAAATGAATGATTTTAATTATCTGTATGGAGAACATGGGACAAGTAACTGTTTTATTGATAGATTAGAATTTTTTTTCAATTTTTGAGGGCAATATCTTTAACTAGATACGAATTGTAGTCATTTGACGTATCGTTGAAAAAAATAGATCAAGTTAGAGCAGAGAAAATAAATGATAGTCACAAAAATATATCTTCTCAGCTTTGCATCGAAGCTAAAACTTAAAATATAGTAAAATAATTTAAATATGAATAAGAAATTTCTTCTCGCAAAGGGCGACTACAGTGATAGTATCTTTGATCTTTATTGAAGTTATTGAATATAAATGAGATTAAAATCAAAGGAGTTGAAAATTTAAAAATGCAACAAATTCCTTGCCATACACGGGTTAGAACCTTGTAGTCCAAGCGGGTAAAACACAAGTTTTACCGAATCGGCAACCGTACGTCGCTACCGTGGGTTGAAAAAAATGGCGATTTAAGCTAATTCAAATTTCAAAGTTATTTTTCTCGACTTCAAAAAGTAAAAAAATTTAAATAAGTTTAACTTTCTATGCTATATCAATTTTCTATTTATATAATATTTATGATAATCTGTACTCCCCTTGTCAGGTATTCTACAATAAAATAAAATATAAAACTCAGAATTTTAACACAAAAATAGCATATTTTTGAATATGGTAGTCATTTTCACCACGAAGACAAATGCAGAGGTCAAATTTTTTTTTTCAAATTTAAGTATATTACATAAGCTTTAATTTAAGGTATATATAAAAGTGTCAGTCTTTCCGGAACATTTTCAAAAGTTAAGCTGAAAAAGTTAATTTTTTGTAAAAAAGTTACCATTTTGAAACCCTTCCCGTGGGTTGGTAAAGGGTCAAATGTTCAAAAAAATATATAAAATGGTAGGTAAATACCTAAGGTATCTATAAAAAAAAAATTTAATTATTCGGTTATTTTTAAAAATGTTATTGCAATTTTAAGTAAAAAAAATTGAAAAAATGTCGAAAATTACAAATTTTTAAATTTGTAATTTTTTGGGGGGTTTCCCCCGTTACGGAGAACGAGGAAATTTTTTTCAAATTTTGAGGGTAATATATTCGACTAGATACGATTTGTGAACTTTTGACATATTTTTCATCAAAATTGGTCTAGCGAGAGCTGAGATTGAGTGTATACAGACACACACAAAAAAAACACATCATAATAAAATTAATACCTTCTCAGCTTCGCATCGAAGCTAAAATTTGAAAATTGTATAATCGTGTTCTACACTGAAATACTACAATTAACGTATTCTGAATACAATAGTTGGTCTATTATTGAAATAGACTAAATTTTCAATATTAATTTAATTACAATAATTATTTTTTTTTATAAGTATTTTTTGAGAATATTGCGAAGAATACAATGCTTGTTGGATCAATCCTCATTGAGGGAAGGTAAAAACATTTTATTTTACTTTTTTTAATAATTATTTTTTATATGACTTTAACGATTAAATTTTGCAAGTAGAAGACGTGACACCCCATACACTCCTTTTAAGGACAACCCTGTTTGCGCGACCAAAAAAAAATTAATTTTCTTACTCAAATTTTCAGAAAATATTATACTAGTAATTATAAAAAAAATCTAGACAGGTCAATTATTACAAACAATGAGAACAATAAAAACCGTTTTCTTAATGACTGAGCACTATATATGTAGTAATTAAAAAAAATAAATGAGTTGATTCTTAGAAGAGGTAGATAAAGACAAAAAAAAGATTTGGGAAAGATGAAAAAATTTTATTTGGCTTTTTTTTTTAATAAATGAAAAAAAGCTAATTAAAATAAAATTAATAATTTCTTAGTACCGAACTGTAAATAAAAGAAGAAAGAAAAAATTTAAATTATTAAACAATAATCACATGAAATAACAAGACTAAAGGTGTATTAACTAAAACTAAAACTAAACAAAAATCAAATCATATTGTTTGAAATACAAAGTAAATCAATTAAAGCAAATAATATGTTATTTATAGGACAAAAATGTTATTGTAAGCAAATAAATTACTAAAATGAATTTACTATTATTTTTAGCATATTTATAAAACAATTGTTACCTTTTTAATGTTTTGTTAAAAATTCAATAAAATTTGTCAGTAGTTTAGTATACATCAAAATGATCATATTAAGACTTTTTATATGTGTTACTGTTTACACAAAATCTTCAATTTCCTTAGACCCATTAGAGTTGCATTGCAATTTCTCTAGACATTTATTTAATTACTTCAAGTACTGTGAGCAATATTTATTTAACTTTGAAAATACAATCTCTGAACATGAGTTAAAAATGTATGGAAGAGCTGTAAAATCTCATGGCGAAATTGTAATGATCATGTTAGATTCAATACGAGATATGGACGAAGAATATATGGCGGCGGATATTATGACAGTAAATTTATACTTGAACAACGTTTCAGGATCTATAAATATGATTGGTAGAGACAAAAATGGCAAATTTAATAGATCTAAAAACTCACAAAATTTACTTAATGGTTTTAAAATTCTACATCGTTCAATTGTAGAAAGATTGGAATATTTTTTAAATGAAAAGTGTTTAAATGTATTAGTTACAAATAATTTCATATCACTCACTAATTTTAAAAAACCAATAAAATATAGCTCAGAAGTCTTGCTTAATGAACTCGAGAAATTCAATAGTAAAATTATTACAAGTCTGAATGGATATTTAACTATGAGAGACATGTTTGGCGGAAAAGATAATGAAATACTAAATAATTATTGTAATATATTAAAGCATTTAGCAAAAACTTTCGAAAGAAAATCATATTATATTTTTAATCCTAAAAATGTCATGTTTTATGATTTCATGGAAGGTCGTGCACGTTTTTCAGAGTTAAACTATTTAAATGATTCCCAAGTAAAACAATATACTATACATAATAGTAATGAACAGCTAAATGATGTTTTAGACATTGTTCGATATATTCCGTTGAAAATAAAGAGTACTAATAATTATCAAATAAATTTATCCCATATATTTAGTTATATCAAGTTTGATTTTGACATTAAAAATTTACAAATATTTAATAAAATATTAAATACAGCCATAGTTCGTCCAATTTTAATAATTGTATGTTTTTACTTTTCACTGGTTAAAAAATTTGTTTTAATTCCTAATTTTCAAAATGAAAAATTAAAATACGTTTCGAAATATAAAATCATTGAAATGGGTCAACAAATTGTTGAAAATATGAAATGCTTTATGGATTTAAATTTATTTGGAGAAGGATATACAACTAGATTTAAGGATATGTTTAATAAAACGTATGAACTTATTTCATCCTACAAAGATCGTAATTATTTGTTTATAAGTAATGAAGCATTTTTAATATCAAAAATTTTTTATGGATACATAAGAAAAAGTATTATAATTTTTAATAATATTGAATTACGGAAAAAAAAAGTCACAGAAGACAATATATATGAAATATGTGATTTAGCTGCTAAAGAAGTAAATAAAATTGCATCATTTGTTTCAGCATTGAAAAGATATCAGTATTGTTTTGAGATTGCAAATAAATATTTTCATATAGGATATCTAGAAATGAGTTCATTTAAAATTATTTTCAAACAAAATATTCCATTTGGTAAGTTCATAAATACATAACCGGGATTTTATTTCTTTCTGTTTATTAAAATAATGTAAAGAATTTTGGCAATATTTTAATATAAATTAATACACTGTTATTATAGAAATATTACTATAAAGAGAATTATAATTTTTTTATATTCGGTGAACCGCATATATGAACAGCATTTTAATATATGAATGTATCTATGTATAGATTGTCCTTAAAATTTTTTTTTTACTTTTTTTAGTTACAAATATTCAGGGCAATCGGTTTATCATAAATCACTCGAATATTCGCAAAATAAATACAATGTTAGAAAAAAATAATGACATATCAGCTAATAATAAATTTTTAGAATCATAAACTAATCATTAAATTTATTTTTTTTATATGGCCATATACATATTTAACTAGCTTATAAAATAAAAGAATAATTAAATTAAGAAAATGACTGATCGATAACAACTTTTGAACCAGTACTTCGGAAATCATTCTCATTTTTGAACTTAGGCGGGAAATGTTTAGTGATAAAAATAGCATTACCAGTACAATTAATACATAAAAATGTTAAACCTCTGGTATTCTGATGCAAAATATCTTATCGATCATTCCTTTTCTTAATTATATAATTGTAGATTATATAATTTCTTATTCAATAAGCTAGTTAAATATTTATATTGTCATTTAAAAGAATATAGTGGACACCCTTATAAGGTATAAGGGAAGCAACTGAAAATCATTTTATAACAGATAAATAAATATACATATGTAATTAACCAAAGAAATGTTTAATTAAAGAGATAATTTTAATTATTTATTATGTATAGTGAAAATATGTGTTTATATATAAATATTATAATTTGAAATATTATTTTTAGAACAATTAGGAAATCATGAAAACTTATATAGATCAGTATATATTCCTGAAGTTAATACAAGTGATGTAAACAAATATAGTAGTCATAGCTTAAGTAATGAAAATGATGAGATGAATAATAATGAAAATAAAAATTTGAATGTCGAAATTCACACAATTTACACTCCTAAATATCTAATTGATTATTTGCTTTATGAGTAATTTAATAATGAATTTACAAATTGTAATGTGAATAAATCATAATAATTAATAATAAAAAAATTTATATTATTATTTTTTACTCTCTTATTATAATTTTATAATATTATAAGGTTTATCTAAGACTATCCTTCTAGATATAAAAGCTGAGAAAAACAATTTTAAAGTTTTTCATAAATTAAAATATTTTTTTTGTATATGTTATAAACTTTAGTAATTTAATTATTTTTATATTGAATATTTACAGAAGTAAATTGTTGATCTAAATCTTACAGAGTTACATCTTGTTTTTTAAAAAAGTCGGTCAATTTTTCAATAAGAAATGATTTAACACTTTTTGAAAAAAGTCTTGTAACCCAGGACGTCACGACCACTTTCTGCCGGAAGAAAATAATCTCTTGTAATGTTTTTGGCTGAAGTTTAATCTTGAGGTCCATAATGTCGATTCGCGGTTTTAAGTTTTATTTTACCAAATATAAATGAATTTTGCAGGTCATAATTTTCCAAGTCGTAAAATTTTTGAAAAATTCTGTTTTGAGACTCGGGAGAAAGCTAAGTGAAGTACATTTTATAGCAGCATTCATTTAGAGGAGAAAAAAATTTTTGGAGGAATAAGTTTTCCAGTTATACTAACATAATTTTCGTGCCATTCTTTTCCATTTCTTACTCTTATTCTAGTGTTTTCCTTTAATGTATAATCGTCTTGAACAGGGATAATTGTAGTATTTCCAGCGTTTTTTAGACTTTCAACATTCCCTTCCAAGTCTAAACAGTTAAACTCAGAACCATTGCACAATTCCCCAGAATCCTCCAAGACAGCGAGAAGATCCACAATCTCATTATCTAGCAAAAAAAAAATATATTTATTTATGCTAGCGTACTTAAGTATTTATTTATTCACTTATTTGCTACATTTCGTATAAAAGTAGAAAAATAAAAATAAAAAAATCATTAAAAAGGATACAGGTTAGGTTTTTTTTATTTTCATACTTATGTTAAATACAAAAAACGTTATAAACTTAGTTAAATTACATTTATTTTATTACAGAAATAAATATAGTTAAAAAAAACTGAAAAACACGCTTTTAAAGCATATCGAACTAAAAAGTTAAAAATCATTTTTAAAATAAGCTTAAAACAATAATGTACGAAAAATACTAGTATTATTGTGAAAAAAGCGCCTGGCGCTCAATATACTAGAATTATGGCACAAAGCACCCACGCTTTTTCTTACAATAATACTAGTATTTTTCGTTCATTATTGTTTTAAGCTTATTTTAAAAATTATTTTAAACTTTTTAGTTCAATATGCTTTAAAAACGTGTTTTTTAGTTTTATTAAACTATATTTTTTTTAAATAAATAGCTCGATATGTATGATTTTGGTTAAAATATTGTTAAGGACAGGGGCACTGAATATTATAGTGCGTACCCGAACCGGCTAAAAGCACTTAATACCTGTCAAACTGTGTTGTGTAATGCCGTGTAAATATAGTCACTTGTGGTGGGAGGGTTCGCCTGCACTAAACCAGTGATCCATGTTGTAAATAAATGTGTGTTTTTGTTTTTTCTGTTTAGAGAACTCTTAAATTAATTAATGTAGATTAAACTTGACTTCTGTACAATAATCTTTTAATAATTGTACGACTAGAGTGTAAATTTAGCTTATTAAAAATAACAGTAGTACGGGCATATTATTATTATACGTGAGGCATATACGGCGACGGCGCACAGTGGGGCAAATGACATCAAAGGTTATCTTATCGAATTATAATATACACCAATAAAGGAGTTCATACTACATTAGAAATCGGTTTCGTGCACGGGTTGTGGCTTAAATTGATTTAGTTACAGTAGTTATAATATAAGTCCGCAGTGTATTATAGAATAAAATTAAACAGTATAATATTATTTAAAATTTTAGTTTTTTTTCTATACCTTAGAGATTATTTGTTTATTTAATTAAATTTATCATGGAACCATTAGCAACAGATCAGTTACGTAACGTTTTATACATAAGTTTTACGGAGTTATACATAATATATACATAAATAACTAGTATTAATAATAACATATACGTCTCACAAAAATTATATTTAGTTTAAGTTCACTTCCAAGTCTTTCCAAGCTTTAAAAATTGCAAAATATAATACTCAATAGAGTATTCTATCACCTCGATAAAAAAAATGTTGCTCATATTTACCCCATTTCGTATTAATAGCTTCTGGCTGTGACGATGTATAGCAATTTTACGGGAAAAAAATATAAATTGCTTAATTTTTATTTCAGAAGGTGGTTGGGTGGTCTAGTATAACTAATTATTTAAAATATTTTTAGGAAATGTACAGTATTTCCATAAGAGAACCAGGCGTAGATCCAAGGGGGGCCAAGGGGCTATAGCCCACCCCTCCCCCAGGTTAAATGCTTCTATTAGATTTTTATCTTTAAATGGACAGAATAATCGTGGTCGTCCAGTAGTTGCATTTGAAAAGAGTAGTGAACGAAACAAACGGAAAAAAACTCAAGAACTGAGAAATAAGACGCCTGTTAATATGTTAAGTCATGCAACACAGATGAGCTTAAGGGCATCGGAACAAATTGAAGCAGCAAAATTACTGAAGGAAATAAATACATCCACTCCCACACGTGCAAGTAGATATAGAAAAGTATTTATGCAATCACAAGCACCTAAAAAACTATCGGGTGAAGATGCACTAGCTGTTATAGTAGATGCTAAGCTATCTCGACATCAGTACAATATTATTCGGATGAGTGCCCTTGATAAATTTCCATCATACAAAGTCGTACAAGAAAGTAAAAACAATGTTATCCGAAAACAAAAGATATACAAGTAACTTCTACATACGCAGAAGTTTATTTACAAGCATTACTTGATCACATAGTAGAACGATTATTTTTAGTGCAAAAGTCTGTTATTGACTTACTCCCAGAAAATGAATTGGATAAGTTTATTTTATATTCGAAATGGGGCTTTGATGGTAGCTCTGGACATAGTCCATATAAATAGGCTTTTTGTAGTCCTGGAGCCAGTGATTCGGCTGTATTTATTACAAGTTTAGTTCCACTTCGCTTGGTAAATGGTGACCAAATTATATGGCAAAATCCACGTCCTGCATCAACTAGATATTATAGGCCTATAAAAATTGAGTTTATAAAAGAATCTATGGAGACATCTATACCTAAGAAAGAAAAAGTTCAGAGTCAAATAAATAAGTTAATTAATAGTATTGGGACTTTTGATAATAAATCATTTATTGTAACTCACAATTTGATTTTATCAATGGTTGATGGAAAAATATGTAATGCACTAACAGATACGACATCAACACTTAAATGTTTCTTGTGTGGTGCAAAATCGAAAGAGTTTAATTTAATTGATGAAATGGTTAAACGAGAGGTAAAAACTGATAATTTATCTTTTGGGATATCAGTTTTACATGGGTGGATTCGTTTTTTTCGAATGTCTCCTCCATTTGTCTTACAAATTATCACTCAAGAAATGGCAAGCTAGGAAATGTGGAAAAAAATTGTTTCAGAAAACAAACTTAGAATCCAAAAAGAATTCAAAGAAAAATTAGGATTACTTGTAGATAAACCCAAACCAGGATTTGGAAATTTTAATGATGGTAACACAACTAGACGTTTTTTTCAAAATTCAGAAATTTCTGCTGAAATTACAAAATTAGACATAGAATTAATAAAAAAAAATACATATAGTAATGATAGTAGTAGCTAGTAGACACGAAATAAAAACAATGAGTTTTGAGAATACACGTATAAAACTGCAAAATATTTTGTTGAGAAGTATCCGTGGTACAATATGTCATCCACATTGCACAAGTTTTTATTCATGGGCCAGAGATAATTGAATCTGCTTTATTGCCAATAGGACAGTTGACTGAAGAAGTCCAAGAAGCACGAAATAAAGATTTTAAGAGATATCGGGAGCATAACTCAAGGAAATGTTGTCGTGAAATAACTAATTTAGATATATTAAATTTGTTTTTATTAAGTTCAGATCCAGTAATTTCAAGTAAAAGAAAATTGCCCAAGAAAAAAACACAGTTAATGCCAATTGAAGCACTTGCATTACTAAAATCACCAGATGTTCGGGTCTCTCTTCAATATGTCAAAGATAGTGATGATGATGATGATGATGATGATAACGATGAGGATGAGGATAATGATGAGGATGATGATGATGATAACAATGATTACGATGACGATAACTATAACTAATTTTAAAATTAAAACTTAAAATAATACATTTTTCTTTTATTAATAAATTGAATAGATATTTCTGTCAAAATGTCTTTAAAATAAATAAATACCTTATGTTAACATTATGTAAATAACTTTTTATGTTTAATAGACAAAAATAAAAATAATATTAATTTTAGGAATATATTTTTTGCTCTATGATTTAATGCCAACTTTTGAAGCTCGTTGCCCCACTGTGCGGCGGTAGGAATATATAAATGAATATTAACATATACGTATATATATAATCTTGTCTCAAGACCATAGACGACGGGATATGCGATAACATGTAGCGTGTGGAGAGTTACAAACAACAAACACACAACATACATGTGAAACTAAAATATGTGTGTTAAAAAGAACTTACCTTTTAATAACATGGTTCAATCGATGCAATTCTTTGAAATTAAAATTTCAATTGAAAAAATTAAGACGTATACTTTTACACTTATAAATATTAGTTATCCTATAAAAAAATTTACTAATTAAACAGCTGTTAAAAAAAAATCAAGGATGGTCCACTCGAACATTATAGAATTTTTATTATTTATTATCATTATTAAATTTTTTTAAAGCTTGGTCCGAATGGTTTTTTGGCGCTATCTATTAGAATTTTTAAAAAACAATTTATATTGATACACGCATCACTAGATAGCAGTAGATTAGGATGATTGCAATCATTTTCTCAAAAATGAAATAAAATGTAGGATTGTCCGTTCTGGCTCTGAGCGTAGGGTGGTCCTTATTTTTCGAATTTCGAAATTTCTTTCGGGACACCCCTCCATTTTTTTCTTTAGTATAAAAAAATAATATTCTGAAAATTTAAAATCATTTGGAAAAATTTTAAACGAGGTGTACAGCATTTTAAGGTTTTGACCTCGAATTTTCGAAGAATATTCTATAAAACGATAAAAAAAAACTTATATTAGAGATTTTCAAGTGATTTTTTCAATAAAAGTCAAGATACAAAAAAAAAAGGATTGACCTTATTATAACTTAAAGTTAACATTAAAAAAAAGAAAAAAAAATTTATGTGAAATTTCAAACTTAAATGACTTTCTAAAAATGGTGCTTTTTTTGAGAAAATTGGCGTTTTTAAGCTAACCTAAAACCATTAAGAAGTTATTATTTTATAGTGATTTTCAAATGTGGTATTGTATAGTATATAATCTATGTTTAAACTAAATTTCAAATATTTAAAACAATTTTCTTGGGATTTAGAGGCCTACATAGTTAGAAATGTTATAAAAAGACACGTATTCTAGGTGCATTATCTCTGTTGCGGGACCTAATTTCAAAAAATTTTTTTTTTAATTTTTTAGTTATATATCTGTTTATACACCATAAAAATTTGAAGTTTGAGAAAAAAGTTTAACATGTAAAATTTAGCATTAGAAAATCAGTAAAAATCCGTTCAAAATCATGTAATTTAATGATAGTGTTTTGTTGTTTTCAAACCATGTTTTTGTAATTTTTTTTTATATTACTGTGTATGTAATGTATTACAATACAATGTAACTATTATATATTATAATTATTATATATAAACTTTTCTGTGAGAATTGTGTATAGGTTTTATAGGTTATATTGTGGATATTTTAGCTTCGATGCGAAGCTGAGAAGGTATTAATTTTACTATGATGTGTTTTTTTTTTGTGTCTGTTACCACTTTTCTCAGCTTTCACCGAACGGATTTTTTTTAACGATACGTCAAAAGATCACAAATCGTATCTAGTTGAAGACATTACCCTCAAAAATTGAAAATATTTTCCTCGTTCCCCGTAAATGGGGGAAACCCCCCAAAAAATTACAAATTTAAAAATCGCATATTTTTCAAAATTTCACATAAATTTTTATTTTTTTTTTATTTTTAATGTTAACTTTAAGTTATAATAAGGTCAATCCTAAAATTTTAAGTCGATTGAGTTAATATTGAATAATCTGTGTGTTTTTAACGTTCTGGCTATTTTTAACATTTTTTACATTGAAATAGCCATCAAAATCGGGTCATAAAAAAAAAAAATTGTTTTAATCTAATTATAGCATTAATAATAACCTTGAAAATTTAAGAAAAATATGAGGTGGTCGTGCAACCACTTCTGGATGATTTGGCATGGATTGACCCAGTAGCTTGCTGTACTACATAGAATAAAATTCGACTTGAATGATGAAAATTTTAAAATATTTCATTTAACATATCATAGTTATAGGTAAACCTCTACAATTATAGATTTTAGACTAATACAACACAAGATAAGATAAACATTTAT
Source organism: Daktulosphaira vitifoliae (assembly GCF_025091365.1). Lineage (NCBI taxonomy): Eukaryota > Metazoa > Arthropoda > Insecta > Hemiptera > Phylloxeridae > Daktulosphaira > Daktulosphaira vitifoliae. The sequence goes on along the minus strand of NW_026099573.1, from coordinate 32,945,829 downwards.
CGATCTTGTCTATGATTAAATGCGAAAATGGTCATGTGTTGATTGAATATTATAAAACTAAAATTGATTTAAAGAAAAGTCACTCGTGATACTAAAGAAATATTATAAATAATCAAATAATTAAATTTAAAAAAAAAACAAAAAGATATATAAAATTAAAGATAAACAAATTTAGTAGAGCAACATTTTTTTTTTTTAATTTAAAACTATTTTTAAATTTTATTTCATTTTTTTTATGATTTATTTCAACTAATACTAGTTCAGTGCTATAAAATTCAACTTAATAACTTAATTAATTTATATTCAAGACAGTATAAACATTTGAAAAGGTTATAATGGAGCGTTGAAACTATTAAAGTAACGAAGTATAAAAAATAAGCTGTTTAATTATTTTTAAATTACCAATATATTGTTATCGCATGTAAAAAATTCAATACATTTTTAAAAATAATATATCAAAATATTTGTCTTTAAATAAGGTTTTTTTTTGTATCTTGACTTTTATTGAAAAAATCACTTGAAAATCTGTAATATAAGTTTTTTTTTATCGTTTTATAGAATATTCTTCGAAAATTCGAGGTCAAAACCTTAAAATGCTGTGCGCCTCGATTAACATTTTTCCAAATGATTATAAATTTTCAGAATATTATTTTTTTATACTAAAGAAAAAAATGGAGGGGTGTCCCGAAAGAAATTTCGAAATTCGAAAAAATAAGGACCACCCTACTCTGAGCGCCTGAATTAATTTTAAAAATATTTATTTTGATTTAGCTAATCAATATAATAATTTTATAAATTTGATATTGATTTAATGTATCTAATGAAATTAAATTAAAACAATAATATCGATATTTTTTTTCAATTCCTATATGCAGTAATAAATTAATACTTTTACGCAATGCTTGCCATAAACAATTAATAAATTAAAGTTGGGTTAAATTATTTTATTTAATGTATATTTATAATTTATGTTAACTTAATTTCGTTTAAGTTGTTCTTTAGTATGAAATTGATAAGCAATAGTTATTTTTAAGGAAAAATTAAAAAAAAAATTGTTTTATATTTAATAATTAAATTGTTCACAGATGAATCAATAAAATAAAGTCTTTATTCTAATTTATTCTAATTCCTCTCTTATAATAAAATTAGAATAATAAATCAAAACAAATTCTTTTCATATATAAACAAAGTGTACACAAAAAGACAGCCAACAACAACACGGGGTTGTGACTGAAAGTAGTTCCAGATTAGAATTTGACAGAGGCGAACTGAACTTTGGAAGGATTTCAGTGCTTTTTATAGTATGTGATGGTGCCCCCAATCTAGAGATATTGTTGTCAGCGCTTTTAGTGATCTTAATTAATTTATTGTTTTTAATTATACAAGGTCTGTAAATTAAGTAATGAGATTGATCTTTTTTTATTAAAAAAAAAATTACAATCCTATGTTGTCACCTTCAAAATAACTTCCTTCTGAAGCCATATAGCACTGTAGACGTTTTTTCCACTCTTCATAGCAGTGCTCGAACTCCGATACAGAAATACCCTTGAGCTGGTCGGTTACAGCTGTTTGAATATTTTCAGCTGTCTTAAAATGAGTTCCCTTGAGGTGATTTTTCAACTTTGGGAAGAGAAAAAAATCACAAGGACTCAAGTCAGGCGAATATTGAGGCTGAGGCATCACAGGAATGTTTTTATTGGCCATAAACTCATTGATTGAAATAGATGTGTGATAAGGGGCATTATCGTGATACAACACCTAGTTGTTTTTGATGTTTGATCTCACACGAATGACCATTTTCCGAAGTTTTTCAAGAAATTCTCGGTAAAAAAATTGATTAACCGATTGGCCTTGAGGTAGAAATTCTTTGTGGACGATTCTGTGGATATCGAAAAAACAAATCAGCATGCATTTGATCTTCGATTTTGCCATCCTTTCTTTTTTAGGCCTTGGAGTGGTAGAAGTGTGCCACTCCATGCTCTGGCGCTTGATTTCTGGGTCGTACTCAAATATTCATGACTCGTCATCAGTAATGACACGTTCCAAAATAATGGGGGTCATTTTAAAGTCAAGGCACCTTTCCTTCCTGATGTTCTTCTGGTCTTGCAAAATGTTTTTCGGAATCATTTTTGCGCAGATTTTTCTCATCCCCAATTCATTGGTCAAAATTTGATGAATGGTAGTGTGAGTCAAATTTAACTTTTCCCTAATCATTCTGACTGCCAACCGACGATCTGAACACACAAGATCCCGGATTCTGTCGACATTTTCATCGGTTCTTGAAGATGTAGGCCTTCCGCTTTGTGGTTCATCTTCAATCGACTCTCTTCCTTCTGAAAATGCCTTAAACCACCGAAAAACCTGCGCTCTTGATAAAACACTATCTCCGTAATTCTGCTGAAGTATAGCAAGTGTTTCCATTGCACTGTACCCAAGTCTAAAACAAAACCTGATAGCACACCGTTGCTTGAAATTGATTTCACTCATTTTTAGAACAAAATAGAAAAAATCGTTTCACAAAAAAAATCTCTATGCACAACCAAATGACCTTGCTAAAGGCGAATCACATGTTCCTCTGTCGCCTCTCCAAGCATAGTGCTTCTAGTGCTGCTAGATCAAACGCAACGTTGCCAGTCTCATTACTTAATTTACAGACCTCGTACATTACTTGATTATTATATTAAGATAATGTTCGTGCCGCAGACTAGGGCGACACTGTGTAAAGCTATCACATTTCATGTTGTCTTTTTTGTGATAAAAGACTGATATTTTTTATGGTTATAGAACTACATGTGATATTGGAAGAAATATGTTCTTCTGAACAATCCTTTTATGTGGATTTTATTTTGTTCTAAGCCGATTGTGGTCTACTCAGATATATGAAGAAAGAAGAAATATGTTCTTCTGAACAATCCTTTTGTGGATATTTTGTTCTCAGCCAATTGTGGTTGCTCATTTTGTCAGGATATGTGTACCTCACAGCAACATCATCTCAAGTAAAAATTGCTAAATTAAATAAAAGAAGTTAAACCATAAATTTGTTCCTCATCCACTTATGCATAAGTATTTATTGATGTAAATAACTTGTTCTTTTCTATTGGCAAGTTATAATAAATATATTATATCTATATTTATATACATTTATAATGTGTGTGAATTGAGATTTAAGTCATTTAATATATTCCTTGAGAAATTAAATAAAAATGTTGTTAAATGTTTACTAATTGTTAAGATTATGTATAGTTTAATGTTATAATAATATATTTTTTATTGACATTCATCTTTCATTATAGGAAAAATAAATCATTCATTGTTTTATCAGAATATAATTATTGTTATTCATCTCAAATGAAAATTTGTTTGTGTTCTTTTACCAGTTAAGGCCTTGTGAGCCCAGTAGCCCTTTCAGATAATATAATAAACAATGGATAAATTGATATATATACATATATATATATATATGTAAATAATAGGTAATTGTGTTGAACAGTGTACATTATGATAAATGAATATTTGTTTGTTTACAAGTAATATAAAATACAGATTATAAATTTTTCATTGAGAAGTGTAAGATGCGTAATGCAAAGCATTGGGCATATTACGATATGATAAAAAAAAGAACGATATGGAATGTCCAAGAAGACATAAATGATATATGGGATAGATCTGTTAGTTTTGTAAATAATACTGCAAAGGAGATTGTTGGTGAGTAGAATGTCAGAAAACCTGGTGGTGGGATGACAATGTTCAGAAAATCATAGTGGTAAGAGAAAGCAGTTCATAGTATGACAAAAGAGCAAAAGGAGAGAAGGTTGGATGGAGTATAAACGCTTGTGTAGAGAAGCCAAGTGTAAGGTAAGTAAGGCAATGTTTAAGAGGAACAAAGGAAGATGGAAAGTCTATAGATTTTCAAAAGTAAGAGAAAAACATTCTAAAGATAATTCACTATTCAAGATGTATACAAGTTGTTTGAGCAACTCGTTATTTAAATAATAACAATAGAGTGGACTGTATTTCTAGATTTTATTTTATTATAATGAAAAATTATTTATAGTAACAATTATTAGGTCGCGAAACGGTCCAGCAATGTTACCGGCGCAGCGTATAACGAGCAACTAACCGATCCCACCATTATCACAAACGATAATCGTATACTAAACACAAGTGATGATAAGAAAGTGCTAACTAGTGATGATGATATGAAAAAAGGTGGAAAGAGTATTTTGAAAAATTACTGAATGAGGAATTTCCAAAACACACCATTAGAAGATATCTCGTGGAATGGATTTCACAGTATAGTATTACTCTTGCTATAGTTAATACTTATTTTAAAATGATGTCGCTATCAAATATACCGAATTTTTATTGTAAATTTTTGAAACTTACTGTACACCCATTAAGTATATTTAGAGGAAGGGCGCTGCCCTCCACCAAAAAATATTTTAACTACTAATAGCTTATGATATATCACAATTTTAATTTCATAACTGAAATTATAATTAACTAACGACAGTCAGAATAATCGAACTTTCGTTTCTTTTTTAGCTTCGATACGAAGCTGAGAAGGTATTAATTTTACTATAATGTGTTTTATTTTTTTTTTTTGTGTGTCTGTTACCACTTTTTCTCAGCTCTCACCGAACCGATTTCTTTCAACGATACGTCAAAAGATCACAAATCGTATCTAATCGAAGACATTATCCTCAAAAATTGAAAAAATTTTCCTCGTTACTCGTAAATGGGGAAAATCTCCAAAAAAATTATAAATTTAAAAATCGGTAAATTTTGTCATTTTTTTCACTTTTTTTCTTAAAACTTCCATAACTTTTTCAAAAATCAACAAATCGACATAACTTTTTTTTAAACTAAGACCTTAAATATTTTCCTTTCATTTGATATAATTTTTTTGAAAATCTAACACTTACCCTGCTCACGGGGGGGATTGAAAATGGCAACTTTTTTACAAAAACTAACTTTTTCAACTTAATTTTTGAAAATGTTCCGGAAATACTGCGTCCTTTAAACATATATCAAATTAAAGCTTATTCTATGTACTATAAAATTTGTCCCGACATTTTATCTTCTGCATGCAAACGGCAGCCGTAGTTAAAAAAACGCTATTTTAGTGTTAAAATTTTCGATTTTTGATTTTAGATTTTCAACTTAAAAATGCTATAACTTTTCGAAAAATGTATTTATCAGCACAATTTTTTTTCCTAAATACATTATAAGTACATCTTTTATTTGACATACTTTTTATTAAAATTGGACAATATCCCCTTGTATAGGGGGCGTTTAAAACTTGAAACATTGTATAAAAAATAGAACTTTTTCAATTTAACTTTTGAAAATGTTCCAGAAATACTGCATCCTTTCAACATATATAAAATTAAAGCTTATGTCATGTACTATAAAATTAAAAAAAAAAAATTGTCCCGATGACCTATCTTCTATGCGCAAATGTTTACCGTATTCAAAAATATGCTATTTTTGTATTAAAATTCTGGGTTTTGTATTTTAATTTATTGTAAAATATCTCAAAGGGGGAATACATTGACTTTCATGAAAATTATATAATTTAATTGACATAGAATAAAGTTCATAAGACATAAGAAATTATACTTATTTAAATTTTTTTTGATTTTTTAAAATTGAAAAATTACGTTTTAAATAGCTAATTTTTTCATGCGACGAAAGCAACGAACAATTGCCGAGTCGGTAACATTTGTGTCACGCTTAGGGTACGAGGTTCAAATCCGCCTGTGGCTATTATTTTTTGAGTTTGAAAAAAATGTTCAAATCATTTAAATTTTATCTCATTTAGATTCAATAAATATAAAGGATCCTATCACTATAGTCTCCCCTCGTGAGAAGAAATTTCTTATTCAAGTTAATATTATTTTACTATATGGTTCTTTTTGTGGCTAAGATTTATTTTGCCAACCCTCACTAGACCTACTTTTTTCAACGATACGTTAAATGATTACACTTCGTATTTAGTTTAAGTTATTACTCTTAAAAATCGAAAAATATTCCTTATTCAAATAAAAAGTAGCTTAACCAGCTTTTTCCATACAAACAATTAAAATCATTAATTTCTAATATTCATAAAGTATTTATTGTCGAATTAGATTTGATATGATAAAAGTATTCAAATACAAAGGTAAATAATTTTAATTTGTAATTTAGTAATTTTTTAATTCTATTTGTGTGTGCTACTACCAGTCTATAATATTCCAAATTTTTTTGTAACATATTGCGATTATAGCTACATTTATATAGCAATGCTATATAAATCATAAATTAAAAAAAAAATGATTGTTAGTTTCACCTGAATTTAACGATAAATTTTTACAATCATAATCAAATTTTATAATACGCTCAATTGAGTAAATCTTTTTAACAACTTTTTTTTATTGGTTCTTTTAGTTAAAGTAAATCATTTAAATTAATTAAGTTCTGAACATTTCCATTGTAGAATATTTTTAAACACCAAAAATTAATTAGAAATGATTACTATGATTTTTATTTAAGTGATATAATACGATAATAATGTAAAAAAAAATCGAACTTTTCTAATAAAGTTACTGTAAATAGTAATTATAAAATTTGCTGACTGCTTATTAATCTTAACAATTTCATTTTTTTTGTATTTAATAATGTAAAGTTCAAACTTGCAAGTTGAGCTAAAAGTTATGGTAATAAATTCATTTTTTTTTGTTTTATTATAAACTTTCACATAAAGAACAAAATAAAGAAGGTTAAAAATTATTACTTTTAACATATTAAAAATCAAAATCAATAATACTTTTAAAACAATTCAATATAACTATTATATAATATAAAATTTTATATTATATTTTTGAATCTAAGAATTACTAATCTGGATATAATTTAGGAAATAGTTGATGTTGCTTTTGTAATTATCCACCAATTTCTTAGAATTAAATATTATCTACAGGTTTGCATCGAAGCGTTTTTTATGATAGTGATTTTAATCACTATCAGATATCATTACACTTGACCCAACTATACCACGTCCCAACTGTGCTGGGTTTGTTTTATTATACTTATAATAATTAGATGATCAATGAATCATAATACACATGACTATTAATAAATCACTGGAATTTTTTTTAATTACTTTTATAAACAACACTTTCAACAAAAAGTAATTTTTGTTTAATTATAATTATAATAGTTATAATCAATTAGTCAAAAAAAAAAAAATTATAATGATTAGTCTATGCTATTAAAATAAATTTTGTTAGATAATTTTTAATGTGTGCCCAAAATTTACTTTGTCTTCTCTAATCTATATACTTTGTATTCTTATTGTTTCATAGTGAAGCATTGGAGAATGAAAATGAGTTTTTATCTTTAATTTCAAATAAAGGTTGGTATTATAATAACCCTATTGATAAAAAAACAATCAAATGGATGTTTGCCAATTAAATTTAATCAATATACTATAATACTATGCTAATAATCCCTAAAAGACATTTGCCATTTAAGGATTTTAATAAATTGTGTACATTTCATCTTAATAAATAATAATTCAACATTTCGAATATTAATTAATTACTTATTAAAACCAATATTTTGTAAAACTGAAAACAACAATGGCTATTGTTCAACAATTATTCAAATCAAAATTTGAAAAATCATATACTTCAGTCTTATTGGTAGTTAATTTAAGAACTGGATCTTTGCCCATTATGAATTCGACAGCGAATATCATGGGTTTGCTTCACACTCAACTTGATCATCGTTCTCGATGTCAACCATTACAACAGAAGAACGTGAGCGTTTTGTTGATGTTTTAGAATAATCCAGTCTTTTTCGGGAAATATCAACCGGTAAACTCATGTTCTTTATCACTACCGAATCATCGTCATCGGAGTGACCATTATGTCCCTTGTCGTTTGTAATGTTAGTGGAACTAACAAGTGTAGTTGATTGTGATGACTTCACAACAAAATCATTATTGATGGGTGATAATTTTTCTGTTTCTTTTTCTGAACTTGTTTTATCTTTAAGAAAATATTTATGAACAATATATTTCAACGCAGCATTTATAATCAGGATGATGTGCTATTGAACAGAAATAAAACAAAAATAGAAAATGAATACTGACTTAATACTAGTTAAAAATTATAAACCATTGACTCCGTAAGAAATCACTGATAAAATAATGCATTTTTTTGATTTGTGTGTTTTTGTTCTAATTTTTAAGTATGTATAAAAACATTTTAAGCCAAGAAACAGTGGTGCCAAAGTCAAAAATAGTAGGTAGTGTCCACTGGTCAGGGGTAAGTCCTCGGGTCCAGACCCCTATGAACATAAATCCATAGTAGCGGGGATAGTGGAAGGATAAATCTTACAAAATATATAATATCTAAGCGCCTCATATAATTTTGTAATTACGCTATTTGGTAGGTGTAGCGACAAATTCTTTTTTGGAATTATTCGCTTAAAAAACTCAATTGGAACAATTCTTTGAAGAAACAGAACAACTGATAGAACCATCTAATTTCATAAAACAACTTCAACTACAAATTTCAAAAGTAGTCCCAATAGTATACCACCAAAAATCATCATCAAAACACATTACATACCAAAAGATCTAGAAACGTCTACTCACGTATACCTAAGAATCGACGCTTTGTAACCAAAACTAACTTATACATATGAAGGACAATTTAAAGTGTTAAAAAGAACACTCAAGACGTTCGACCTTCAAATCAACGGAACATCCAGAACAATATCAATTTATCGACTCAAACCCACTTACATAAAACAAAGCATCTGAATATAATACAGACACAAAAGTACAGCAGTTTTAGCACAACCCAGGCATACTCGATCAGAACGAAAATTACATTTCTCAAAATATCTGACTACAAATTATATCATATAAAACAATGTTATTAACTATATATTGTAAACACTCCGTGTACTGAGGTGGGAGTAATGTAGAAGAACGATCAAGAATCTACGCGACGGATAGCAACACAAAATGCATATACGCGTGAATGTTCTCGATTGCCCCATAAAAGAATATTCTAGAACACTACACACTATAAAACGGTGAGACATCAGTCAATCAACCAATCAGTCATAAGTTAGTTAGTTCGCCATAGAGATGGGAATTATGGTTCACCTAAGTGATCCGAATCATTCGAATCAGGTCAACTAGAAGATCCGGTTCAAAGACCAGTTCGCGATCTAAAAGATATTTTGAGTCAATTGAATCGAACATTTAGTATAGTTTTGGTTCTTTTACGGTTCTCAATTCGCGATTCGGATTAGGGATGTGTTGTATAAACAAATGACATATGAATATGTTATCATGTTATTATTGATATTTGGTAAGCAATCGAATTGGTTCAGTGTGATTAAAAACGGGAAAAAATTAGGTATTTGGGGAATCCGGATCACTACGGTTCGGCGATCTGAATCATTTCGTTCACTATTTTAACCCGTTCAATGCGATCCGTTCGTTCGCGAACGACTCATCTCTAGTTCGCCACAAGTAAACAGTTAGTACACGTAGTGCGTACATATATTGTAAATATTCTAAAATTGTATAAATAATAAACAGTCTATCATTTTTCTCTTTTTTACGTAAGTCGGTGTTTTTATTAATTGTTTAATCAATACGCGAAGCACCGAAGTAGGACAAACATTTTTTGAATTGACATTTTTTATTTTTTTGCCTTTCACTTCTAATAATTATCTTATAGTAATTGGAATGAATATATAGGAGCATAAACTACTTACAGAACTGGGTTATTTATTGTTGGCTAACTTTTTTTGATTATTTAAGAAAAAAATCTTCTAAGTATCCAAGCTATTTAGCCCCCTAAAAAATTATGCGTACAAAAATATGTGTATAGAGAAAAAAATTTCGGAAAATGTTTAACAGGTTACGACCATTCACGCCATTTAAGTCAGTCGATTATCGTTAACAAGAGAGGAACAACAAATAAAAATTTAATTAACTTGTTATAACAGTAGATTACCTCAAATAAAATTACAAAAATAAGTTGAGCAGCCAAAATATGCCAATAAATGTAAGAACTTGAACTTTGTGACGATTCAGTACGATGATATCCACGGTAGCGACACATATCTGGTCGATTATCGTAACTTTTACCATCATAATAATATTCAGTCATATTTCGCTCTGAAAATATTATTGTTCCAATAAAACTTACAACGTATTTTGGTTGCTAGTAAACAGTGAAGTTAATTACTTACCTTTTGATAGTGTCCAAGCTACATAACCCTCCAACGATGATTGTTCAGAGAAATTATTTGCATACACGGTCCTAGGTATAAGATCACTGGTAAAAGCTATCACGAATACCTGTACAATGCCAAATTAAAATTATAATAAGGCACAAATACGGATTTAAATTTAAGAGATAATTTTTTTTATTACCCAGATCATGTTATAACGACACACAGTCTCGATTTCAAGTAAGAATTATCTTTTTAACACAATATTTTTTGAATTTCTATCTTATTTTGACTTTGATGGTCGTAGCAGTTACGAATTAGCAAGGAAAGTAGTACAGGATAGGGGCATCTATGTATAAGCTAATAACTTTTTGGTCGCTTTTTTACTTATTAAAAAAAAAAATATTACTAACATCACGAGTGAAATAGAATAAAAAAAATCACAATGAAAAAAATATCAGAAAAAAATAGGATATATCACAAGTTAAGAAGTTATAGCATAGAAAATTTGTTTAGTTATTTTAAGTTATCGATTAGGTAGAAGCAGTTTTGTAAATTGTATGTTTAATTGTAACCATTAATGGTTCAAGTGGAATGTACAGCCAAAGAAAAAACTCGATCAATTTTGATAGAGAAATTTTATTAAGGGTTTATGATAATGTTTTATTAATACGAACAAAATAATTATTCATATAAATAATTATTGTACATGACAAGAAAAAAATATCAAATTGATAAATAATAATTAATCAAATATGGAGTCTTTGTCAATATAAAAATATGTTTTTATAAATATGATACAGGTTTAATTATTTTTGTGAAAAATATTTTATCAATGTAACAAAAAAATTGTAGATTTTTAGAATAAATCGTTATTTGAAAAATAAAATGGCTGATGTTATTTTTAAATGATTAAATGATAGTAATCGTACATTTTTTCTTAATGACACGATTTAAAAAAAGTTTAATATTTCGTAGTATACACAAACAATTTGGTAAGTTACATGTACCTATTTCTTTATTATGCACTTGAGATTTATTACAGTGTTTTAATACAATATATATATTTAAACTTTGTAAATTATTAAAATACGTAGTTTCAGTGAATAAATAAATAAATAATTTGATCAACCCCGAATAAAATGATAATACTATTTAAAAGACAGTAATATTATTTTCCTTAAACATTTCCTATAACATTTTGTTGTAATAGATCTGACACTCGAAAAGTGTATTGAATACATACGGTATATCTAGACTATGACACTAGTGCAGATTTGTACAACGCCTAACCGCGCTTTAAAACAATCACGGGTTTCAAGCAAAACTTTTCGCGCTTGTTTTTTTTTTTAAATAGACAAATGTTTTTTCTCCTGCACACATTTTCAAGGGATACACTCCGCGGACAAACATCGTCCATTTACATTTTTTTTAATGTCGGGTACACATCTTGTCTCACCGTGGAACTAGTAAGTAAGTACAACGCTTTTTTTAATAAAAATATAATTTTTATTGTAAAAAAGAATAAAAATATTTTAGCAGTTTAAAAAAAGGATAATTTAGCATTAAATTAATTATTCTCTTGGTCAGGTGGAAAAAAATACAGCATTATTTTATCTATTTAACTTGTTTTTCGTGCCAACGTCGCAAAAAGTGACGAGAGATGAAAATGGAAAAAAATATTATTAAATATTCTATAAAGAACTCTCAAAATTCATTCATTAGTTTCCCCGAGACAGTTGACCAAGCTGATGCTTACATCTCATTACTACAAAGTAGAAAACAACTAATACCAATATTCATTTTAATTATTGGCACGATTTTAAAACCACGTGATATATTATTATATTTTGATGCCAACAAGTACAGTATTTTTTCAATAATAAGAGCAGTGGATGTCTACTTTAAGATATTCCACGTTATTAATTTAGAATACCCACTTCAATCATGCGCTTTTTTTCCATATATTCAACAATAGAACCTTACAATAGAAAAATCATTTTATTTTTTCACTTTAAAATTGTTTTCTTTTTATTCTTATTAATTATTTGTAAATTATTAATTTTTATTTGATTATTTAAAATTAATTTTTCATCCAATGTATGAACAGATTGTAAGCTTTCTTAAAATTCATAAAAAATAAAAGGTGAGAAATACGCCGTTTCAGTTTATATTCTATAAGTCTATTTAAATACACACGTGTACAGGTTTTATTTATAATTTACCATTGAAAAAATAAAAGTTGTTCATTCAATTATTACACAATCTAATTTAATATCGTGTTTATTTAAGTAAATTATAACCATATTAAGATTAAATTTATAATTTAATATGGGATTTTATTTGTACACTAGTATGTTAATTTAATAAAAATTCATTATCATTTTGAAAAATTTACTTAATTCTTTAAAAATTATTTCATCACCATGAAAAATTATTCATCAAAGTGATATACATATAGATTAATAATTCGTCATTAGTGCGATGAATTTATCAATATGACAAAGTTATAATTATAGTATTGATAGAGTATTTTATAATTTTAATAATATCATCATTGTTATAATGATAAACAAACCACTAAAATTTTTCTCTATAGTATTGATAAATGTATCATAGGTTAAATAGTAATGATATATTTATCAAATTGAACGATACATTTATTATATAGATAGAGGTTTTTTCTCTGAGTGTAAAGGTCGCTGATCTAAGCTCCGCAGTTCAGAACTTGTAATGTTATTGAACATTCCACAATTTATTTATTGAATTTAAAGCACGTATTACAACGTTATAAGATTGTACACTTACAAAATTTTCAGAATTCAAAAGATTCAAAAAAACTATCAAGCAAACATTTCTATTTTGAATATTTCATGTAGGCAAGTAAAGAGTCAGATTTTCAAAATATTTATAAAAATGAAAGGGGAATATTTATGATATTCATAAAAATGATTTTTTCAAATTATAACAATTTTAAACAAAAAAAAAACCCAGCACAGTGGGGTCGCGGCATAGTGGAGATGTTGCATAGTTGGGTCCAGTATAGATTTAATCTGACAGTGATTAAAATCACTATCATAAGAAACGCTTCGATGCAAATCAGTAGATAGTGTTTAATTCTAAGAAATTGGTGGATAATTACAAAAGCTACATTATCTGCTAGTTTCTTATTAATACCCTGATTAAGATAAAGTATGTCAAATGAAAAAGGGATTATTAAAAAATATTATTTCTCATAAAAAAATTATGTTGATTCGTACACTTTTCAATGAATTATAGCATTATAAAGTTAAAAATGTAACCAACCCAACCGAACTTCAACTCCTATTTCCTTAATTATATCCAGATTAGTAATTAGTTTAATTATATATTATATAATTTTTATAATTAATTATTTTCAAATTATTATTGATTTTTAATATGTTAAAAGTAATCATTTTGAACCTACTTCTTTTTGTTCTTTAAAGTGAAAGTTTTAATAAAAAAAAAATGAATTTATTACCATAACTTTTAACTCAACTTGCAAGTTTGAAATAAATATTATTAAATAGAAAAAAATTAAATTGGTAGATTATTTCAAAAACAACAATAACACTTATTCCCTTAATTTTACCCCGATTTATAACTATAATATATGAATACATAATAATTACAGTAATTAAATTGAGTATGAAAGTGGTATTCAATAATATAATATTGTAATTTTTACGGAGATATTATAAAAATAAAAAGGAGTTGTATATTCATATACTTTTAATGCGTATACAAATTTAAAGGAATTTATGCAATACTTTTTAATAAAAAAATTTTGTTACTTATGAATAAATACACTAAACAAAAGGAACTTTCATCAGAAAAAAAATATACTTTTCTAAATAAACTTTTCGTGATGTTTTCAAATGTGCAATTAAACTTTTTCTATTACTTCTAAGTTTTAATATTATTACTTATTATTAAAAAATAAGTATTTACATATAAAAAAAAATAATTAAGAACAAAAAAAATTGTATTAAATTAATACTGATTTTGATTTTTTATATGTTAGAGGTAATCATTTTGAACCTATTTTTTATTGTCTTTTAAAGTGAAAGTTTTAATGAAAAATACCTTCTCAGCTTCGCATCGAAGCTAAAAGTTTTGAAAAATGTAGAAATTTACAAATTGCATATTTGTCGGCTGATTTCTCATAATAGAACAATCGTGGTTTTTTTTTAATATTGTAGTTAACTTCAAAAGTGTTAATTTGATATGGGTTAAAGTTCCAGAACATTATAAAAATTGAATTAAAATTTTTTTTACATGTACAAGTGGTCTCTTTCAAATTTTAATTTCTGTCAAAAGTAATGTATTGATACTGATGATCTTTACATATTAAGGTTTCTAAGTACAATATTCTACGCAAGATTTTTTCAAGAGTAGTGTCAACATATACGATTTATTCATCTTTTATTTGAACGTCATCTAATAAAATGCTATAAATTGTCCTATTTAATTCAATAATTCAATAATTGGTCTATTATTGAAATAGACTAAATTTTGAATATTTATTTAATTACAATAATAAGTATTTTTGAGAATATTGCGAAGAATACAATGCTTGTTGGATCAATCCTCATTGAGGGAAGGTAAAAATATTTTATTTTGCTTTTTTTTAATAATTATTTTTTATATGACTTTAACGATTAAATTTTGAAAGTAGAAGACGTGACACCCCAAACACTCCTTTTAAGGACAACCCTGTTTGCGCGACCAAAAAACAATTAATTTTCTTACTCAAATTTTCAGAAAATATTATACTAGTATTTATAAAAAAAATCTAGACAGGTCAATTATTACAAACAATGAGAACAATAAAAACCGTTTTCTTACTTACTGAACACTATATATGTAGTAATTAAAAAAAATAAATGAGTTGAATCTTAGAAGAAGAGGTTTATGAAGACCAAAAAAAAAAAACCCAGCACAGGGGGGTCGCAGCATAGTGGTGACGTGGCATAGTTAGATCAAGTATAATGATATCTGACAGTGATTAAAATCACTATAAAAAAAAAACGCTTCGATGCAAATCTTTAGATAGTGTTTAATTTTAAAAAATTGGTGGATTATTCCAAAAGCTTCATAAACTGCTAGTTCCTTATTAATATCCTGATTAAGATAAAGTATGTCGAATGAAAAAGGGATTATTAAAAAATAGTATTTCCCATAAAAAAATTTTGTTGATGAATACACTTTTCAATAAGTTATAGCATTATAAAGTTAAAAATGTAAAAATTAAAATTAAGAATTTTCACACAATATTAGCATTTGGTAGCCATTTTCACCGTGAAGATAAAATAAAGTCCAAAATTTTTTATTTACCATTATAAAGTATATTACATTAGCTTTAATTTAAGATATATATAAAAGTGTCAGGCCTTCCGGAACACTTTCAAAAGTTAAGTTGAAAAAGTTCTACTTTCTATATGAATTTTTATGTTTTGAATCCCTCCTGTATTAAGGGAAATGGTCCGATTTAAAAAAAAAGTATGTCGAATGAAAGATGTACCTAAATACTACTTCTCATGAAAAAATTGTGTTGATCCATACATTTTTCAAAAAGTTATAGCATAATAAAGTTAAAAATGTAAAATACAAAATCGAAAATTTTCACACAAAAATAGCATTTGGTAGCCATTTTCACCCTGAAGATAAAATAAAAACCAAAATTTTCTTTTTTTCATAATAAAGTATATTACATTAGCTTTAATTTAAGATATATATAAAAGTGTCAGACTTTCCGGAACACTTTCAAAAGTTAAGTTGAAAAAGTTGTGATTTTGAATACCCCTGTGGGATGGTAAAGGGTTAAATTTATAAAAGAAATATAACAAATGATAGGTAAACACATCAAGCATCTATAAAAATAATTATATTTATTTGTTCATTTTTGAAAAAGTTATGGCAGTTTTAAGTAAAAAAAATTTCGAAAACTAGCGATTTTTAAAGTTGTAATTTTTTTGGAGGTTTCCCCCATTTACGTAGAACGAGGGAAATTTTTTCAATTTTTGAGGGTAATGTCTTCGACTAGATACAATTTGTGATCTTTTGACGTATCATTGAAAGAAATCGGTTCGGTGAGAGCTGAGAAAAAGTGGTAACATACAAAAAAAAAAAAACACATCATAGTAAAATTAATACCTTCTCAGCTTCGCATCGAAGCTAAAAATTAAAATTATTAAGTGGCAATCAAATAAAATAATAAATGTAAAAGTGTATTAACTAAAACTAAACAAAAATCGAATAATATAGTTTTAAATATAGAGTAAATACAATTAAAGCAAATAGTAAATTATTTAATGGTACAAAAATATATTGTAAGCAAATAAATTACTAAAATTAATTTACTATTATTTTTAGCATAATATTAAAAAAATACAATAAAATTTGTCAGTAGTTTAGTATACATCAAAATGATCATATTAAGACTTTTTATATGTGTTACTGTTTACACAAAATCTTCAATTTCCTTAGACCCATTAGAGTTGCATTGCAATTTCTCTAGACATTTATTTAATTACTTCAAGTACTGTGAGCAATATTTATTTAACTTTGAAAATACAATCTCTGAACATGAGTTAAAAATGTATGGAAGAGCTGTAAAATCTCATGGCGAAATTGTAATGATCATGTTAGATTCAATACGAGATATGGACGAAGAATATATGGCGGCGGATATTATGACAGTAAATTTATACTTGAACAACGTTTCAGGATCTATAAATATGATTGGTAGAGACAAAAATGGCAAATTTAATAGATCTAAAAACTCACAAAATTTACTTAATGGTTTTAAAATTCTACATCGTTCAATTGTAGAAAGATTGGAATATTTTTTAAATGAAAAGTGTTTAAATGTATTAGTTACAAATAATTTCATATCACTCACTAATTTTAAAAAACCAATAAAATATAGCTCAGAAGTCTTGCTTAATGAACTCGAGAAATTCAATAGTAAAATTATTACAAGTCTGAATGGATATTTAACTATGAGAGACATGTTTGGCGGAAAAGATAATGAAATACTAAATAATTATTGTAATATATTAAAGCATTTAGCAAAAACTTTCGAAAAAAAATCATACTATATTTTTAATCCTAAAAATGTCATGTTTTATGATTTTATGGAAGGTCGTGCATGTTTTTCAGAGTTAGACTATATAAATGATTCCCAAGTAAAACAGTATACTATACATAATAGTAATGAACAGCTAAATGATGTTTTAGACATTGTTCGATATATTCCGTTGAAAATAAAGAGTACTAATAATTATCAAATAAATTTATCCGATGTGTTTAGTTATATCAAGTTTGATTTTGACATTAAAAATTTACAAATATTTAAAAAATTATTAAATACAGCAATTGTTTGTCCAATTTTAATGACTGTATTTTTTTACTTTTCATTGGTTAAAAAATTTGTTTTAATTCCTAATTTTCAAAATGAAAAATTAAAATACGTTTTGAAATATAAAATCATTGAAATGGGTCAACAAATTGTTGAAAATATGAAATCCTTTATGGATTTGAATTTATTTGGAGAAGGATATACAACTAGATTTAAGGATACGTTTAATAAAACGTATGAACTTATTTCATTCTACAAAGATCGTAACAATTTGTTTTTTAATAAAAAAGCGATTTTAATTTTAAAAATTTTCCATGAATACATAAAAAAAAGTGTAATTTTAAGTGATATTCAATTAGAGGAAAAAAAAGTCATAGAGGGCAATATTTATCAAATTTGTGATTTAGCTGTTAAAGAAGTAAATAAAATTGCATCATTTGTTTCAGCATTGAAAAGATATCAGTATTGTTTTGAAATTGCAAATAAATATTTTCATATAGAATATCTAGAAATGAGTTCATTTAAAATTACTTTCAAGCAAAATATTCCATTTGGTAAGTTTATAAATACATAACCGGTATTTTATTGCTTTATGTTAAAGAAAATAATGTAATGAATTTTGGCAATGTTTTAATATAATTATTACTGTTTTTATAAAAAAATTACTATAAAGAGAGTTATAATGTTTTTTTTTCGGTGAACCGTTAATATGTTACAGCATTTTAATATCTGAATGTATCTATGTATAGATTGTTCTTAAAATAATTTTTTTTGTTACAAAAATTCTCATTTTTAAGTTTAGGCGGGAAATGTCTAGTGATAAAAATAACAATACCAGTCCAATTAGTACATAAAAAAGTTGATAACCACTTAAATTCTGATGCAAAATATCTTATCGATCATTCCTTTTCTTAATTATATAATTGTAGATTATATAATTTCTTATTCAATAAGCTAGTTAAATATTTATATTGTCATTTAAAAGAATATAGTGGACACCCTTATAAGGTATAAGGGAAGCAACTGAAAATCATTTTATAACAGATAAATAAATATACATATGTAATTAACCAAAGAAATGTTTAATTAAAGAGATAATTTTGATTATTTATCATGTATAGTGAAAATATGTGTTTATATATAAATATTATAATTTGAAATATTATTTTTAGAACAATTAGGAAATCATAAAAACTTATGTAGATCAGTATATATTCCTGATGTTAATACAAGTGATGTAAACAAATATAGTAATCATAGCTCAAGTAATGAAAATGATGAGATGAATAATAATAAAAAAAAAAATTTGAATGTCGAAACTCACACAATTTACACTCCGAAATATCTAATTGATTATTTGCTTTATGAGTAATTTAATAATGAATTTACAAATTGTAATGTGAATAAATCATAATAATTAATAATAAAAAAAATTATATTATTATTTTTTACTCTCTTATAATAATTTTATAATATTATAAGGTTTGTATAAAATTTTAAATTGATCCGTCAAAGTTAATTATTTCTTAAACCTAAAATGTTCTGTTTTTTGAACTTTATAAAAATATTTATTTTGATTCAGCTAATCAATATAATGTTTTTGATATCAATTTAATATATTTAATTACAAAAATAATATCGATATTTTGTTTCATTTTCTTTATGCAAATTAAATTAATACTTTTACGCAATGCTTGCCATAAACGAGTTAATATATTAAAGTTGATGTTAAATTATTTAATTTAACGTATATTAATATTTTATATTAACCCTTAAACAGTCGCGTGGGGGTCTAGCATACCACCACATAAATAAAAACGGATGTATTATATTACATAAAAGGTGTACATAGATATAAATTTAGAAGATGGTTTTTATAGTAATATTGAATAGATTTTCATAAATAAATAC
>NW_026099573.1:32925928-32926189 GCF_025091365.1 Daktulosphaira vitifoliae | reverse complement strand
AATTGCCATAACTTTTTTAAAAATGACCGAATCAATATAATTTTTTTTTTATAGATACCTTAGATATTTACCTATCATTTTCTATATTATTGTGAACATTTGACCCTTTAACAGCCCACAGGAAGGGTTTCAAAATGGTAACTTTTTTACAAAAAATTAACTTTTTCAACTTAACTTTTGAAAATGTTCCGGAAAGACTGACACTTTTATATATACCTTAAATTAAAGCTAATGTAATATACTTTAATTTGAAAAAAAAAA
>NW_026099573.1:32882859-32925569 GCF_025091365.1 Daktulosphaira vitifoliae | reverse complement strand
TTAGACACAATGTTATAAATGCATATGTGTGTATGTGTGAGTTTATTTATTTATTGTATCATTAAAGTGTAGTGTATATTAATATACAACCAATAGAGTAGGTAATTGATTTGACACTATATTGTTTAAAACCAACTATACGCTAAATTGTACATTCCCAAACAACAATCATTTTATGTCAATTGCCACCGGAATTTCTGGTAATCTTTTTCTTTTTCTTTGCCTTAATCCCAACTACTTGGAGTCGGCCACCCTTATCCTAAGCTTCAACTTGACACGATCTCCCACATCTTCTACGCTCACATCAGCTGTCCTCAAATCGCATTCGATAGCATCCCTCCATCTCTTTTTTGGTCTTCCTCTATCTCTTCTTCCTTCAACATTCATTTCTATAACTGTTCNCCTTCCACATTCATTTCTATAACTATTCTTTGAGCATCCGATTCCTCTCTCCTCATAACATTACTAAACCATCTAAGTCTATTTTCTCTCATCTTATCCACAATTGACACTACACCTATACTCACTCTTATATACTCGTTCCTTATTTTATCTTCCCTAGTCACTCCACTCATCCAACTAATCATTCTCATCTCTATTACACTTATTCTCTGCTCTACTTTCTTATCAACCGCCCAACACTATGAACCATACATCATAGCTGGCCTCACAATTTCATACTAAATTTAAAAACTATAATTAGTACTTATTCATATATTATGTTTTAAAATCAAAGTATTACTAATCAGGATATAATTAAAGAAATAAGATTTGATGTTGCTTTTGGAATAATCCACCAATTTCTCTAAATGAAACACTATCTACAGATTTGCATCGAAGCGTTTCTTATGATGGTGATTTTAATCACTGTCAGATATCATCTATACTTGTCCCATCTATGCCTCGTCCACACTATACCTCGACCCCACTGTGCTACCGTTTTTTTTTTTATTTAATTTTAGTCAATAATTAAATAGTTGACTTTTTAAATAATTTTTACGTAGTATGATACCTAAGAAATACTAATTTTATAAAAAATTTGTGTAAAACTATTATTTATCATATTAATATTTATCATATTTTTCTCAACGTATAATTGATGTATGGAAAAATTGTTAATGCCTTTTTTATAAACAATAATAAGTTCTATAATTAAGGTCATATATATATTTATAAACTTTAATACAATATCATTTTAACTCGCTTTCCCTTACAATATAATGAAAAGAAGAAAATCGTGCTGATTATTTTCTTATTTGAGTAATTCACTGTCAAAAAAATAATTTGTGAAATTTCTGTTAAAAATTTAAAAAAACATTATTATTAAACATAATCATGTTTAATGCACAATAAAGTATGTATGCATGTTTCCATAAAAATTTAAATAATATATAATTAAACAATAACAAATTTTTCGAAAATAATTATTAAATCATTTAAAATAATTATATATGTTTTCTTTAAACATAATAATTTAAATCAAACATATGCATATTTATACGTATATTTATAAACGCCAAATGACGAAAAAATAAATATAGATGCGATGGCCGGGAATCGAACCCGGATCAACTGCTTGGAAGGCAACTATGCTGACCATTACACCACCATCGCATGGAAATGTTTGTAGAGATTTAACTCTTTTGTATATTTAAATAACAGGTTTGAAGTGCTATTATAGCTCTTTTATATTACTATAATAGCAGAGGGCACATAGAAATGATAGATATTTATTACTTATTTTATCTTCTCTTATCACTTCAGTCATCCATCTAAGTATTTTCATCTCCGCTACACTCATTTTCAGTTCTAATTTCTTGTTAACCGCTTAACACTGAGACATACATTACAACATAGTTTGTCTCACTCAATACACAGATCCAAAATAATTTTATGATTTACTCTTAAAATGTTGGTTATTTTTTTAATAATTTTGGTTTCGTTAAGGCATTCAGCTTTGGTTAATAATAGTTTATAACAGGTTATACACAAATTTGAAGTAACAAAAATTTCTTTTTGTAGTAAAATAGGATTCCCCATCTAGTTATTCAATCAAACGACGTTAATTAAACCCAATGGCGATATAACCATGTTTATTGACTTTTTTTGGCCTCGATGCTAATCTGAGAAGATATTATATTTACCATTATGTGCGTATTTTTTGTGTGTCTATAAAAATTATCAATTTTGCTGATAAATAAATTAAAAGAATCCGAATTTGATATAATTGAAGATATTGCCTTCAAAAATTGAAAAAAAAACTTTCAATTTTAGTTATGTAAAAAAATCAATGCTAAGAGCTGAAAAATTTTGATTATTGGTAATTTTCCTTATATCTAGTAATTATATGTAAAATTTTTTTTAGTAAATGTTAAAAAAATAATTACTGAACCCAAGAATATTATGAGAGACCTTTTAAAATCTCAATTAAACTTAAAATTTGGATTTAAAAACCTAAATTAACAGAAAAAATCAGTTAATTTCGGTTTTCAAACTTTAATGATCAAATTTTTGGTTTGATTAAGATTTTAAATTCGATTTCATTTTAATTTAAATATCTTAAACTATCAACCTATTAAAATGCTAAAGAAATTCATTAATTCAATTAACTTACTAGCTATAAAATTTAAATTGGAATACATTTTTTATTCAAAAAACAAAAAAAATAAAAGGGTTGGTTATTAATATTCTTACTGTATCATTGATGTTGAAACTGATATAAATAAGTTATAAGATTTATTTTGAAATTTCAATTAAAATAAATACTCAGCGCTCACATATCTAAATAGATTAAAGATATAAGGGGTAAGTTGATGAATTAGGTATTTCTCAAAACCAGCCCATACATCCTTAGCTTAAAAGCTACTTGTAGTACACATTATTACCCACTATTACTAACCACGTCTGCTAACATTAATATTAGTCGTGATTAAAAATTAATTTATAGTGTGTTTTGATGTAATTTTGAACAACAAATATTTAGATATTTGTTACTAAGATAAATTGGTCATCATTTCTCTTAATTTTTCTAAAAGTACTATTTAGTTCTTATTAAGTCATAAGAAACCCTTTATTTTATAATAGTTTTGTTAACAAAAAATTTAATTGAAATACTATTACATAGAGATAAATGTGATCCTAAAGAACTTGGATAATATATCTCGGGCGTACGTAAGAAAATGTTTAAAAAAATATTTTACTTATAATAAGTAAATTCTATCAAAATTGTGAAAATATCTTAAAACAACATGATACTATGATTTCCCTCTTGTAGCTACATACAGAATGCCTTATTTTTTGTGCGTACTTCATTTTACATTATACCTTAAATATAACAAATCGTGTAATTTTATTTTAGTTATTACATTGTGTTACTTTATTTTCAAATAATTTTCCCAATCTCGGATATTTTTATTACAGAATAAATAATTTATTGTATTTAAAAGTAATAACACGCTAAAGATATTGAGGATTTTCTTACGAATAGATTTTTCTAGTGTGAATGAAATAGTTACTTATTTATTTTAATTAATTTATAAATAAATATCAAGTATACCATATGAATACGTTTAAACATTAATTTTAAATTGTGAAAATATCATAGAGTTTTAATTTCTTTAAATTGTTTTAAATATATTATTTATGTTGTTAGTTAATATAAGAAAATAATAAATTTCATATTGAATATTTGTCGGTAAATATTTAATAAGTTCNTTTATGTTGTTAGTTAATATTAGAAAATAATAAATTTCATATTGAATATTTGTCGGTAAATATTTAATAAGTTCAATAACTTTAAAAATAAAAAAATTAAAGAATATTATTATAATACGACAGATGTTTTAACATAAATTTTTACCTTACTATTTATAAATGAAGAACATAATAAATGCAGTTTTTTTGGCACTTCGTCGAATTATATTTTGATCAAAAAATTTCAGTAATAATTAATATTCATTTTTTTCTAATGTTTTCATTAAATCTTATCAATTTTTGTTTTTTATTATTTTCTATATTTTTGTATACAACAGCACATTCGGATCATAGAAAAAAAGTAGATACGTTACTAATGTATTCAGGATGGAAAAATTTAAACGATGTAAACTCTATCAAATTCTCCACTCATACATATTATCATCAAACTTTAATTGAAAAACCTAAAAGTTCCCATCAATATGATAAAAAAGTACGAAGTTTGACTTTATATCTTGGATGCACATACGTAAAAGTTATATGTAATATTTTTTTTTCAGTTATTAGAAACGTCTATAAAAGTTGTTGGAAAAAATTAAATGAAAATGACTTTATAAATGGATATATTTGCACAGAAGGACTCATAAACATAATATCCATGTTAATTGTTCCAATGGCAACATTAATGAAAGGAGCCATTGATGCTTTGGATTCATTACATAGTAAACCATTGAATTTTCTTTTTCGGAACTACTTCATGATAAGTTTTATATTAAAAAAAATCGAAAATATTCATGACGAATTAAACATACAAACAATTTCGCGTGATGATATAACGACATACTATTGGACATTAAATACTGTACACTCATTTTCTAAAAGTATAATAGATGACATAAAAAGTAGTGTTATTTCCCATTGTGAATTTGTACCCTATAATATGCATTATTTATGGAAAGGATGGCATGAAGAATATAAAATCATTATTAACCAAGACGTAAAAATGATCTCTTTTAATTTTTTAAGAAGAAAAATTAAAAATTACATCGAAACAGTAATTAAAGACAAGTATTTTCAACTAGGATTTAAATTTGATCCAATTACCGAAGAAACTTATATAGAAAGATTAGATAACCAAATTGAATTAGGTATTTAAAATAAAAATATATTAATTTAAATATCAATTGAATGACTATTTTTTTTTTTTAATTTAGATTTGGAATTTAAAGCATCAGATGGAGAACTTCCAATGTCAATACAAATATAATTTAATTAAACATGTAATGAAATCAATTTTATTCTATATAAATGTTTTATAATTAATCACAATTTACATAATTATTATTTAAATCTTTAAATAAATATTTAAAAAAAGTGTATAATTCTTTTTCAAATATATTTTAATCTCTAAAAGCGAATAAAATTATTAAATATGATTTAGTAAATATCAAAATTAAATTTTAGAGATTTTTATAAACGACTTTAGATTTTATGTATATATAAATACTTATTATATTTTAAAATATAAAACGGTTCGGCCAATTTATTATTTGGTTATACACATGGTAAATATTATAGTAAGGAGTGAAGGCGAATTTTGGGTGTTTTTATCACCAGACATTGTCGGGCTCACACCTAAATTTAAAAGGTATTGATTTAACATGTGTTTATATATGAATATATATAAACATATTTTTTTTTATCTGTCACTACTTTTTATCAGGTCTTACTGGACTGACTTTTTTTCAACAAGATGTAAAAGATTACAAATCGTAACTAGTTGAAGATACTACCCACAAATATTGAAAAATTTTCCCTCGTTCCCCGTAAATGGAGGAAATCCCTCAAAAATTAATATTTTTATAAATGTTAAATTTTTAAAAATTATTTACCTAACACTGTCATAACTTTTTTAACAATTTTTTTTATAAATACCTTAGATATTAAATTTTAATAAGTATACTTTTTTATTTAAAAACCTTAATCTGTTCACATGAGAAATTCAAAAAAGAAACCTGTACACGAAAGAAAAACCTTTTCAAATTAAATTTTGAAAATATTTAGGAAATATTCAGAGCTTCAAACATGTGTTAAATTAAAGCTTATGTTACATTCTACAAGTCAAACAACAAATTTGCCTCGACAACTTGTCTTTTATGTACAAATGGTCATTGAAATTGAATATATAATGTTAGTTTTATAGAAAAAATAACCAAATTACTTTTTGTCTATAATAGAATTATTGTATTTCTTGTACTCGTGTACATAATTAGTAATTGCTTAACTAAAATACAATACATAATAACACTGAGTTAATCTTTCTATTGTGCTACTTTTATCTATACAACATTTAATTATCAATCGATTATAAAAAAAAAATGTTTATGGTATTTTTTTCGTTAACGTATTTTCAATAAGTGAATATTTTTCGTGTAATAAATATTTGAGTAAATATTAAGCCTGATAAATAATTTGATTCGTCTTTGTGTTAAAGTTATAGGAAATTTCAACCAAGCATCAATTTCATTGATTTTAACTCTAACTATTAAAGTACATTATTAGAGTCAATATTTCATTTTGAGATTTATATGAAAGCCATAAATCATAAAACTTGAGATTATATTTACAAAAAATACTTTTTATTGATTTCTACTTGAAAAAGTTGTCGTTATCGTGTTTGTTCTTGTCCAAAAATCTATTTCAAGTTTGTTTTTCAAAGATATAAAATTTGTTATACTAACGAGGTTTTATATGTCCTCGAAATAAAGTCTCTATATACATTGGTTTCATTTATAAATCCATTTAGTGAAAATGTGATCTTCTTTATGATGTTCAATAAACTATTATATCCGAACTGTATTAACTGGGCGATATCGCCGGTTTAATTAAAAATTGTTAATACCGCCGCAGCATAAAAAAACATTTATGTAAAGGTAGCAGTAAGAAGAGCTGATGTCTAACGTCGTGTTATGTACATAATCGATTTCAAGTGTGTGTTGTGTGCAGTAAAAAGTTTATACACTCAAAATGAAAGACTATTCTCGTTACTTAATCCAATATTTGTATCAATGAAGTATTTGAAGCGCATATCTGCCGCACAATAAACTATACGGCGTACCCGGCGGCTGTTAAGCGTAACACGTCTAGATAATCAACTGTTGTCATAATTTTGTTATTTTGAACCTGAATATTATTACTGCCGTCTAAGAAAAATCATTATTTCCTACCCCAAGCAACTCGGTCGATTGCACGCGGTCAAAAGTGACCCACTCGACGTGTGACAATCACTGCTGCCTGGGTGTTCATCCGCACAAAGACGGGATTACGCGTGCGAGTAACCGGTGTGAACCGGGTGGTACTTATTTTATTCTGTTTAATGTTATTTTTTCCAACGTTCAGATTGACTTTCAATTTAGATTACTTGGTGCGTAAGGGCTTAATAAACGGTACACGGCCAAATATTATTACACTTTCATTATTTACATGAGGTCACATGTATTCAAACCAGTGAAACTGAACGTACCAACAACCAGATCAACAAATACAAGGGAGAAAACAATGTTGTTATTGTACCTCTCGGGATGCGCAGCTCTCGAGAGAGCACAATACGAACCACTATTTTCCAGTGAAAGCACATCGTCAATGCGCATTGTTATCATGTTTTATTAAAAATAAACACAAATAGATTATGAGTTTAAACCGTGCGAGCGTCATAAATGTATTTTAGAATTCATTTTACAGGTGTGAACTGAAATCTCAAGAAAAGTTCAAAAATCGACCACATTCAATAGAAATGTGCCGCTTAAGTTATGCTGGTGCATAACAATCGGTATGAAATGACGATTGAAAATTATAAGAAATAAATAAATATAATGAGTAATTAAAAATGGCTTTGTGTACATAATAACCTTTCCGTTCGATGAACCGAAGATAGTCTGTTTCGGTTGTGCGTTTTGTGATACTACAAAATCCGCGATCTGATTACATTTCCGTTCAAGAGCTTATACGCAATTGAACGCGTTAGATGTATATGCTTAGGTATTTATTTTCTAGTAATTGTACACCTACACTTTAAAGACTCATCACGCACAAATGACCGAACAGCCCTATTGTATTATATATTTTTTAAATCGTTGTAATACAATAGTATAATGAGAATAATCGCGCGTATACTCTGTATCCGTACAACAAGCAGAATGAGATGCGTCTTCGGTCACCTTTGTCACAGAGGATGTGGTCGAAAAAATCCATCGACCGAGACGAATGTATTCGGGTTAGTATACATCCTACAATAAATGCTTATTTTATATTTACAAGTGCATTTCCTCCTTAGTTTGATTGTCACACGGAACTCGTGTGTCTTATCCGCTGGACAAACAAATTCTAAAGTATTCTTCCGATTTTATTTTTAACATGTATGTATAAAACAGGACAATTAATATGATTTCGTTGCGCTAGTTCAAATATAAAACTGTTTTCATCTACTAAAAAATAATACAAAGTTAGTAAGTCGAGTAAAACTGAAAGCTGTATCGTACACAATAGAGTAAGTAATTATTATGTTATCAAAATATTGAAAATGGAATTTTTTCAAAACTTTTAAATCTTAACATTAGTTTATTTCGTTGGACAAATATTAATTAGTTTGTAAAATATGTATGTCACAGCCAGGGCCGTTATCAGGCCCCTCCCAGAGTGGCCCTAACTACAGAGAATAAAATCAATGTCATTGTAAAGCTGACTAAGTTTTTTTTTATAAACTCGTATTTTAAAATGTTGGTATCCTACTACTTGATTAATTACCCTTTTATTATTTACTTTATTAATATACAGAAATTAAATTTTTAAGTAAGAATATTTAAAAAACGTACAATATATTTATTTGTCTAGTTTGATAATTTTGATAAATTGTAATTAGTTTTTCGTACTCAATACATCCTGTCAGGATATATTTTATCATAACTATAGTTTCGCATACTCAGCATATTAAAGCCTTGACAACATAGACACAATCTGAACAAAATGCTGGGGAATCTAATCTAATTTTCTCCCGTTCTTAAAAATATTTCTATATAAATTTTTACATGCAATTTTCATAATTTGGGCGTGATAGAATTAGAGGGGATTAAGTCACCTCTAAACCACATTAAATTGTGCCTATGCTTAACAAAATTTCATTTGTTAAATAAATAATATGTTGTGTTTATTTTAAGACAAAAAAACTTGTTCTTTTAATTAATTAATAAATATTTCCCCCCCGATTAATAAGTATAGTTTAATTAGTTAAAAACGTTATCAACTATAAATTAATAGTAATTTTTTTATCATAGGTATTCATATTTTCCAGTGTATGGTATAGTATATCCTTCATATACTTAACAAGCTATAATAACGTTGTGTAATAGGATTTACCACAGTCAAAACCGATGCCGGATGTCTCTTTGACTCTCTCCCCTGCGACACGATGCTCTTCTCAGAGATCCGCTCATCATTAACGTATCAACTTACCCTTTTGTTCATTAATATGATGTCGTTTCTTTTATTACCATGATACTCATATGGGAACTCTTTCTTCTTGTTTGTTACATTCGATAATTCTATTGCCTACTATATCTGACCCAATTATCGGTTTTATTTAAAATCTAATGTATTAAATATTGTACTGCACATGTATATTACAAATTATTTACATAAAGTGTATACTTGTTTACTTTTAATACTTAATAAGTAGTGAAATATGCAGAAAAAAATATACTTTATTTGAAGATATTGTGTGAAACATAGTGTATCGATCATTTTATATATTTTACCAGGGGTGAACAGGTGGTTATTTACTTACCGGGTAATATTGAATGGGACCCACTTTAACATAAGGCTTATGTTAAAAAAATGACGCTTACTCGACTCGTGATTTATTTTTACTATATATACTTTGAATAAGAAAGTGCATCATATACGATTCTAAACGATTCTTAACCCTTAAACAGTCGCGTGGGGGTCTAGCATACCCCCACATAAATAAAAACGGATGTATTATATTGCATAAAAGGTGTACATAGATATAAATTTAAAAGATGATTTTTATAGTAACATTAAATCGATTTTCATAAATAAATCCCTTTGAAAAAAAAATGTATGACTTAAAATATCCATCAAAGTTGAAATGGTTCATATTGACCCCCACGCGATATGAACGTTATAATTTTTTTTTGGACTTGTATTTTTTTCAAAATATCGTTTTATCGTAAATGCAATGTTATGATCGATATNTATCCATCAAAGTTGAAATAAGTCATATTGACCCCCACGCAACTTGTAACGTTATAATTTTTTTTTGAACTTGTATTTTTCAAAATATCGTTTTATCGTAAATGTAATGTTATAATCGATATAATATTGTGGAATTGGGATTATGTGGATCTGCACACCGACTGTGCAATTAAGTTTTAAAATAAATAATCTATTGAGAATTTCCACTACTCGATGATACGAAACAAATACGAACAAAACATGTAATAAATACATCCCGTCGCAATGTGGACACATTGATTATCAATAATCGATGTGCTACTATGAACGAATAATTGTATATACTCGTGTCATAATAATTAAATGTATTGTAATATTAATAATAAAAAAATTCAATTAAGAAAAATGATTATATAAATGTAAATACACATAAAACTAATAAATATAAGCCGTGTTTGAGCTCAAAGAAATACAAGAAAAATTAATAAAAATACATTTTGTAATGGTAAAAGCTTTTATTTACCGTCTTAAAAATAAGATTTTGCAGTTAAAATAATTTTTTTACAAACCAAAATTTTTTAATGAAATNTGTAAATGTAAATAAACATAAAACTAATAAATTTAAGCCGTGTTTGAACTCAAAGAAATACAAGAAAAATTAATAAAAATACATTTTGTAATAGTAAAAGCTTTTATTTATCGTCTTAAAAATAAGAATTTGCAGTTAAAATAATTTTTTTGCAAACCAAAATTTTTTAATGAAATTTTGAAAATTAAGTTTTTTTTTTTTTCGTAATATAATTTTTGAGTAATGCACATAATTTTGTAATTTATTTATTTTTTAATTTTTATCCATATTTATATATCATATGGTAACAAATAATGTCTTTNATCTTTGAATTAAAAAAAATGAACTTTTCTATACATATTTTATACTTTTTTAGAAATGGGGTCTAATAGACCCCCACGCGACTATGAACGTTAAAAATAGGTACGCGCCTGCTTAAGGGTTAANTGAATGTTAAAAATAGGTACGCGCCTGCTCAAAGGTTAATCGCCTATAAACGAATGAAAAATAAAATATTGAAATTCTATTTTTAAAAAAAATTGTCACGTGATTAAGATTACATAGTCAATCGGTAAAATTCAGGTACTACCAAAATTCAAAAATAAAATAATTTAAAAAACTGATTATTTTAAAAGAAATCGAGTGGCAAGCGTTAAAAAATCATTTTGAATTCCATATTTAATTACTAGCAAATAAAATTAAAAACTTTCTCTCAACATGAATAATTCATTAACACTATTCAAATTTTTACGCAATACTCATTGATTTAAATCATTTTTTCAAAGTATTCTAAACATCAATGTCTATAGTAAAAACTAATGACTTACGATTGCAACTNCTTAATTTTGTTTAAAAGAACGGTAACATGGCTGTACAGTGTGGACGTGGCATCGATAGGATAAGTATAAATGATATCTGGCAATGATAAAAATCATTATTATAAGAAATGCTTCAATGGAAATCTGTAAATAGTGTTTATTAATTTTGAGAAGGAACTGTTGGATTATACCAAAAGCCAAATAACATAATTTAGTCATTTTTAAGGAGAAGTTCAAAAAAACATTGTTTGCTACTTATAAATAAATTTATTCCTCTAAACATATTTTTGTACCGATTTCAAATTTGCAATTCGATTTTTTCTATCATCTCTTTTATGAGATAATTACTGATTAGTAAAAAACAAGTATTTAAACGTAAAAATATTAAAAACAAAATAATATAATTTAAAAATGTTAAGCTTTCAAATAGGTATACACATAATTGATAAAGCAGTAACTAGTTATGTACACAAGCCTACTCAACACTTACTGTGTTAACGGTGTAAGAACATCATCATTCAACTCTAGCTGGACTCGTATATAAGTTTATTATTTTATCATTTTAGAACGACAAACATTATCGATTTAAAAGAAAAACTATCTATCTAACACAATATTTTTTTAATTTCTATCTTATTTTGAATTTAATGGTTGTAGCAATTGCAACTTAGAAAGGAAGTAGTACGGAATTGGAGCATCTGTGTATAAGCTAATAAACTTTTTGGTCGCTTTTTACTTATTAAAAAAAGAAAATATTACTATAATCACGAGTGAAATAGAATAAAAAAAAATTACAATGAAGATAATATCAGATTAATCAAAATAAAATAGGACAAATCTCGAGTTAAGAAGTTATATTATAGAAAATTTGTTAAAAGTTATTTTAAGTTATCAATTAGGTAAAAGTAATTTTCAACCACATTCTTTGTAATTTTTATGTTTAATTCTAACCAGGAATGGTTTGAGGGGACTGTAAAGGCCCCGCGGTTCAGAAATCGTAATGTTATTGAACTTTCCAAATTTTGTTTTTTGAATTGAAAGCACGCATTACAATGTTATAAAATTGTAATTAATTTTGTAAATGAATAAATTATTTTAAAAAGTGTTTATATACTTATACTTATTGTAGTAGATGTGGTCAGTATCATCTCCCCTCTCCCCATCAGAAAAAAATAGTTATTAAAGTAGTTTATTTCGCAAAAGCTTGGTCCGCCACTGATTTGAATGATAAATTACAAAATGGTTTAGTACGTATACACTGTTTCGTAATTCATAAGAGTATACATTCTAATTTTTTCCTATATCTTAATTGCCTATACGACTTCTCTTCTATATATTCTTAGATGATTTATTTAATACAAGCATGTTATCCAACCACTTACATTATAAACTACGGCGATATCAGACAATATTTTCAATACCACTGTCCAAGCTCCTAATTTTACGCAGTTGTCACAACAAGAATCACCATTTCGATGTTTACCGGATCCGGTGCAGTAGTAAGCTGGTACAGGTCGTCGTTGAGCTACTATCATTTTATAGGCGTCTAATCGTTGTTCCAAAATATTGTTTAGTAAGGCACACAAAGGAGCTAATGGAAAAGATGTAGTAAACATAACTACAAAACCATACTGGATGACTATAAAAGAAATATTAATAATTGGTTTTAATAGAGTTACTAGTTAAAATAACTTTTTAATAGAATAGTCTCAAAAACGAGGAACTGTACAATTTTTTTTTTTACTTTTCAAGAGTTATTGAACTATTCCAATAAAAAATCAAATAGTTAGGTAGAGTTTCCTCGTATTATTTTATACATAGTCCACCGAAAATAAATGAATATGTATATATAATATTAATTAATAATTAATTGATTAAATAATTAATAATGTTTTTCTTTTTTAACAGAATTCTTACGGAAAGCTACTATTTTGGCTATTTAGGTTATATTTTCTTACTCAATATTCTCTATTCATACTTCTTAAACATTTACAAGTACCTGTATGAAATTAAATTCAACATTTTTTTTTACCTTTTAAATATAAATTAAAACAAAAAAAATTACATATGCCTACAATTTAAGTTATTTGTAATCATAAAATATCAAATTGTACAATTTTTTATTCACATACTTTCAATATTTTTTAGTAAAATTGGTTAATTTTTACTTCATATTTTAAACTCACCCATTTCTGAATATTCTTGGTATAAGCCTAAAGGCCCACTATCCTCCAAATGGTAATCTAACTGCCATTGTTTAGGAGAAACAATATTTGAAGTTGTAGCATTAGACAACTTCTTCTTTAGGACTTTACGTCGATTCATGTTAGCACGCCATCGACGCCATAAATTTAGACTAAGCCTAAAAAAGAATATAATTTTTAAATTCGTTTTCTTTATAATTATGTAATGTTCTAACGGCATAGATAGCTCGATTATGTTGTCTATTATTTGCTTGCCAATCATTATAATTGCCAACTGAATACATAACTCCGGAACACAGCCTGTGCCCGCCGCCGCAGGGTCACAAACGTCTTCCCTGACATGATGTATTAATTTTTGAAGTATAGTTATTGGCCAAAAACTAGAAAATGTCACAGTAGTTTCTGAATGTCGATTTCGATTAGTGGCGAATCGCCCCTGTAATGATATATAATAATATGTAATAAACCAAATACTTAATAACACATGTGTTTAGTTTTGAGAAATTACCTTGAAAAAAGCTATGTACACTAAACTGGAATAATAATTGGCTGAGTCAAAACAAGACATAAACGCTGTGTAAAGACTTTGGAAGCGTGAGTCATATACTGAATGATAGCTGAACTTAGTCAACCATTCAGCTACTGCACTATAAGCTCGATGAACTGCTACGATTGCAGCTAGCTGAACAAAAGCAGCACATAGTGTAGCCACAACTGTTCTCCAATTGTTCAATTCACCACTTGATGTGTAGTTCAGTAGGAAAAAGCTATGATGTCTTTGCTCAGGTCGGTATAATTTTTCTTCATCTTGGCGAAATACGACCGACATGAGGAAACCTATAGCACGGCCTCGGTAGACAACAATTAGAATAGGAATAGCGGCAGCCAAAATTAGTGTCCATGCAAAAACTGCAGCGCGGACAAGCATTGGCAAACTATTGGTATATAGTCTGGTTAAGCGCGTAAAAATAATCGGTTTGGTATGCACTGGACTTCCTGGATCAGATTTTGCATTGAAATCGGTATTACTTCTAACAAATGAATTTGACTTCTGAAATTGAGTTGGGAGATTACCATCTTTTGATTTTGACAGCAACTGGGATGATTGTGGGATACACTTCATACAGGATAATGTATCACTATCATTTTTATTGAAATGACAACCATAAACGGTCCATAGTTGTTGGAACACTGTGGCTATCATGAAAAATCCAATTGGCTTTTAAGTATTGTCAAAAAAAAAAAATATGCTGTTATATAACACAACAACTCACCCCAAAAAGACATAAAAATGGTAAATACAACAGCTCCTGGACGATCAAAAGTCGCAGCTGATGTCCACCTGTACAAACCACAAGTATCCAGTACTCGAGAAAACCCACAGTAGTTAGAATCGCATTTTCTAGTGGGACATAAGATCCAATCGGCCACTTCAGAATGTTGGTTGCAAATATCTCGACTGTTATAAAATAAAATTCATTAGTATTAATTTAATTAAAATTCCACTAGCATCTTATATCGTGAAATTCAAAACTAACGTGGGAGGATCATTTTGTGTTGTTAGAAGACCATATAGAAACCAAACTAGTCCGGCTATTGCTGGGCCCACGAGCCATACTGTGTAGAATCTGAGCCAACGAAAATATACGGCTACTGGTGTGCCATAATACTTTCGAATGAGTGTATTTATACGAAAATCTCCTTTCCAATTTTGAGATAAAATCAATCCTGGTCTAGCCCATTGTTCATAGAGAATCTATTAAAATTAAAATCTTACAATAATAATTTTATAATATATTGAAGGTATCTACTGAGGCTGAAGTTATACATTATTATGTAATATTGAGCTTAACTATTGTGTGTAAATAATAATAACATCTAAAACTACGACTCACTTGTCTATCATTAGTCCGACCATTATTATCTGATTTTATATCACCATCGTGTACAGGATAAGCAGCAGTAATGATACCAGCTTCTAAGAGTTGATCTAAGCTCATGACGTTGTCTTTGGATTTTTTGTTTGTACACGAATTTATCTGAAGAATAAATCGCCACACAATTTGGGCTCTTTGGGCCGATGTCAAAGTTATGTCAACATTGTTATTCTTAAATAAAAAATTAATTACTCGGTAATATTGACTAAAAATGTATTTAAATTTCAATGGTATAAAATATATTTAGTAAAGACTTTAAAAAAATGTACTAATATAATTTTATAACTGTTATTAAATATAATTGATACTATCTTGGCTTACTTGTCGTTCATTTTTGTCATCACTATCGGTACTAATAGTATCACTCTGGCACTTACAACTCCAACACCAATTATGATTTAATAATCGTTTAGATAGTCGTAATAGAGCATAGCACGTTCGACCTGCATCTAATGAATTCTGTAAAAATATTAAGAGTTACAGGTTAGAAGATGATTCCATACATTTTTATTTTCTGGGTACTTTATGGTCTCAATATACTAACCGTTGGATCTTCATCTATTTTAATCAAAATGCCATAAATTTGTAATTGATGATAAAACTTCTGACGCTCTGCTTCATCATCAAATTTCTTCAAGTTATTTGTTGAATCTCTCCTTCTGTTATAAGCCAAGACAAAATCAACTGAATCGTCATCGTATTGTGTTTTATTAAATCCATTCGTTATTTTGCAGTGAGACTATTATGCAAAAATATATAAAAAATGAACTTTTCATGAAAATAAATTAAAGAGCTTTCGGGAAAGTTCGCAAGAATACTTTGGTGGTAATAAACATAATTTTTATTAAGGTAAACGTCCGTATTTTTTCCTTATAAAATCTAAAGAACTTAAAATATTCTTTAACATTTAATTTTTACTTAAGTTTTAGTATGTCATTAAATAATAAACAATAAATTTTATTTTTATTTTTTAATTGAAGTGAGAGTTGTTTTGAGCATGGTGGTGGTCAAATGATTTTGTCGTGGTAGGGGATGATAAACGTGTATAATAAATAATCATCATGGGAGTTGTGCTTCCATACTCCAGAGTTTTTTATTTGTATATTTAATTAAAATAGTACCTTGTTGTATTTAGCTACGCATAAATAATAATTACGACTTCAAATTTTATCTACAAAATTTGTTAAATTAATCATTGGTGAGTCTGCCATGAGTAAAACAAGGATTTATGAGTGGTATAAGTGTTTCCAAGATAGCCATGAAAACGTTGAAGAGGAAGAATGCCCCGGAACCCTAGCACATCAACATCCGACGAAAATGTGAAAAATGTGAAAGAAATAGTTATGAACGATCGGCGAATCTCAATCATTGAAGTCGCTGATGATGTTAGAATATTGATTGACTTATACCATGAAATGTTTTTGGAAACGCGTAGCAGCAAAATTTGTTCCAAATTGTTGAATTCTTAATAATAAAAGTAGCGAATGGAAGTTGATCAGGAGTTGATGAAGTCAACGACGATGCAGAGTTACTCAAACGTGTTATAACAGGTGACGAACCATGGGTTTATGTATACGACGTTAAAACTAAGGCTCAATCGTCTCAGTGAAGACATTCTGGATCGGCAAAACCGAAGAAGGCCTGACAAGTGCGATCGAACTTGAAGGTTATAATTACTGTGTTCTTCGATTTTAATGGCTTAGTGCATCATAAATTCTTGCCACAAGATCAAACGGTCAATTAGGAGTACTAACTACAAGTTAACGCCGTTTG
Source organism: Daktulosphaira vitifoliae (assembly GCF_025091365.1). Taxonomy (NCBI): domain Eukaryota; kingdom Metazoa; phylum Arthropoda; class Insecta; order Hemiptera; family Phylloxeridae; genus Daktulosphaira; species Daktulosphaira vitifoliae. Next base: position 32,908,327 of record NW_026099573.1, on the reverse strand, counting down.
CGTGTAGTAATTCGAAAAAAAGCCAGGATTCGTGGCAAAACAATTTGTGGCTTTTGCACCACCATAATGAACTTGCTCACACTTCATTGTTTGTTCGTAAATTTTTGTCCAAAAACAATACTGTAACGTTGCCCCAGCCTCCATATTCGCCAGACATGGTTCTGTGTGACTTTTCTATTTCCAAAAATATAGAGAACCCTAAAAGCCCGTTGTTTTTCAATCATAGATGACATTAAAAGTGCATCGCTGAATGAGCTGAAGGTTATCCAAAATATCGAGTTTGAGAAGTGTTTCAAGGAAGAAGCGTTGCCACAAGTACATAATATCTAATGTGGCTTTTTTGAAGGCAAAAATATTAATGTAGACGAAAAAATAAAAATTTTCTTCTAAAAACGAAAATTCTCGTTATTTTCTGAACAAACCTGATATAAGTAAAACTGTACAAATATGTCACAAAGAGTATGTTATGGGGGATTTATCTCCCTATTCCCCTCTCATTTGATTTCTACTGTCTGGGCGTAACTTTTATGGGACAGATATTCGATATGAATAAGAGATATTTAATATTAATATTGAGTAAATGCGACTACATATTTTAAAAATAACTGTACAAAAAAAAATTTATAATATTTAGTTATTCATTTAAAAAAAAAAAATTGGAGTAAATTGATAATCTACAATAATATCAAAAATGTTTTTCAAATCGTATCACTGTTTCTTTATTACAACGTATAGTTTAAAGATAAATAAACGATTTAATTTTATAATATAAATTATATATTTGGATATTTCACTCGTGCTGTAGATAATGATAAAATCAATAAAATATGGTCTATATTTTAGTAGTCTATATTAGTTTGACCGATATGTAACAACAATTTTGTATATGTTTGCAATTCTTTTTATAAAAAAGAACTCTTTTTCCTTTTTGTTAAAAGTATATTTAAAAAACAGTATTATTATTATTATATTAATATTATAACCTTAGTTTAAAATTAAAGTATATGGTATATTTTTATCATTCTGCCTGCACATAGACGCAATTTGAACAAAATTGTTAGAGGATCTAATTTAATTTTTCTTCTCATTTATTAATTTTTTTATATAAATTATAAATGTTATTTTTATAGACAAATTTATTTTGAGAGGTTACAACAAAACTAGGATGGCTAAGCCCTTTGTTGACCTCCAGATTGCACCTTTGATCCTGCGGTTTTAATATATCATGTTTTTATTGTAATCATTTATTTAATATCACTAAACAATTTATTAATATCAGAGTAGTTATATTGAAATTTTTAATGTTGATAACATAATGGAGATACAATTTAATATATACATATTACAATATAATTAGGATCTTGTAAAATATTTGACAATGGCATCTAATTGTCAAAAAAATTCTCTATTAGAAAATACAAAGGAAAAAGCAGAGCTAACTATTAATAGTACTAAAATTTATAGTTATGGCTTATCAATGACTTTCAGAGCTCATCGAAATTTAATTCCAAATTACTGCAACAGCTTATGTAATAAAAACAATGACTAACATTTCTAATTTATATAGCCTGATAGTCTTTTTATGGTATTACTAGGATGTCAAATATAAATAAAGATTCCAATTTGCCTTCATAAAATATGAACAGATATTACATATACTGATAATAATAAAATAAAAGCGATCAATTTTTTAATAAAATTATCTTTACAATTTCCAAAATAATTAATTTAAAATTAGTGAATTTGAAATGAATATTTTAAATTCAATAACTATTGATTTATAGACATATCAATGGATTGAATTTACTTACATGGTCTTGAGAAAACTGTGACGATGGTAAGTGTTTAATTGGAAGATTAGCAGTGCCGTTGGTAACTTCTGGCATGTCATTTTCGCATTGTGACGTTTTATCAGTACGTTGGTGATTGCTTTGCTCTTGTTCCTCGGGATGCTGCTTCGTTTGATTTCCGTTAGTCTTTGTTTGTTCGGGCGGCCAACGGCGACGTAGCGGCTTGTTATTGTCTGTTTCGTCGCTGTTAGCCGCTGTCAGTGAGTTTTTCGCAGCCGATTCAAACGTTTGCATTACCGACGTAACGAGAAGCCGGAGACCGCGACCGTTTGGCCGTCGGCACTCGTCTACTACTGATGGTCGAACAACTTGACCGTCATGCTTATTTAACCCTCTGGGCTGTGCTTAGTTAGTTTCCAATACATTATATTGAATATAAATAATTCAACATATTATTGTACTTCCACACAGTCAACTTGAGGGTTTATCACGCGATGCAAACACCAACGCATAGAAACCGCATGTAGCATACAATTTACTGTAGTGTCTATACCGAGTGATTCTTTTATTATTGATCACTCGATTAATTGAAAAATAAAAATGATATTGAGAATTTTATTTTTGGTATTCCTAAGTTTCATAGTTTTCTCGATTTATCGATTATTAAAACAATTTTTATATTCATCTCTTATTTTTTATAAAAGTATCAACTTAATTTTTATTTAAATGGGGACATACATATTTAAATAGCTTGTTTGATGTATCAAAATCTAACTAAAAAAACCACTGGTCGGTAGCAACTTTTCGGTCGGTATTTCGAAAATTATTAACGACAAAGTAAAAACTGAGGGGTGAGGTATGGATTTTGTTATTTTTATTACCAGATATTTCTTAGCTATTTTCCTCCTCATTACTTAGCATTAAAATATTAATCTCAGAAATAAAAATTATTACATAATTGGTTAATTGAGAAAAATATGAAACTGAAGGAAACCAATAACACAATTCTCAATATTATTTACATTTTAGTAGATAGTTAATACATAAAACATTCGCACGATTATACGTGAATAATTTTTATAAATAGTTATTCGATTGTAATGAGAAAAATGACTGTAGACGTTTTCAAATAACAATGTAGCAGATATATATGTTGCGGTCACAATATACGTAAAATATGGGAGTTCTACAGTATGTTTAGAGAGACGTTTGTTGGGATAACGAGATATCTCTATAGAACTATTCATAAATAATCTTATTTATAAACACCATTATTTATAACTTATTATTTTGGTGTACCTAAATAATAAGTAATGTACACAAAAGGTCTTAAAAATTTGGAAGTAGTGTTGTCCCAGGAAATATTTGTTTACTATGCAATGCATATAAAATTTGACATCGGCGCCCCTGTCTAGAGGTGTACAATTAGAACTAATTACTTAGTCAAATGTATACAAATACATTACATTTTTATATCAAAAGTGATCACAACACTGGTGATCATAATGATCTGAGCTGGTAGCGGATTATAATGTAATCGAAACGTTAGTTAGTGCCTGTGTGGCAGTTAAATTGTAACGAGTAGAGTATTTTTTTTATAAAAAAAATTTCAATTGTTTAGTAAAAGTCTTATTGTTGTTTGAAGGTGTTATAGTTTGCTTCCCGAAGTCTGAAAGAACCCTAGTGGTTACTGATTAATACAATTTATAATATGAATATAAACAATAAATAATAAATTTTAAGCCTTCTAACAAGCTTAAAAACAGCCTTATTTGAATAAAAAAAAATTATGAATTTTAGGATTAAGTATTATCTAGAGAGAAAATACTTTACAGTTAGTTTCTCGTAAGTGGTTTAAGGATGCACATGAAACAGAAAAAAAAGGAATAAAATTAAATAGTATAAGGGAAACTGGGTACAATTGTAACAATTTTTATGAAATTATTTATTTCCATTGGGATTCTTACTTTTTTTGTTTGACTACATTTTTAATATATTGTGTAATATGTTCCCATTATAATTTTATGAATTTTGATCTTTACTTTTTACAAATTGTTGAATAAATGAAAAAAAAAGACCAAGTGTTACAATGTTACCCAAAGTAGGGGACAATTGTAACAAGGCCGGGTACAAATGTAGCACAGGGTTTTTTAATTACTTATAGATTATTTAATTGTTTAAACCTTTTTAATGAATTAAATAATAAAAATCATAGCATTATTGACAATATTTTAAGCACAGGTACTTTTAACTTAAAAAATATTTTATTATAATTAATTATTCTAATCATCACAGTTTCATGTATATAGAAAGCTGTCAAATTTTGTGAGGTACAAACTTCGTGTGACCACAATTAAAATTTTTGGCTTTGAATCCATGATTCTCTACTCTTATTTTTAGAATACAATTCAGCACAAATTATTCATGAAACAACCTCCTTAACTAAAGTCTTTTTTTGTTTTTTATTTCTAACTTCTGTATTGAATTGTTTTCTTTTAATATTTTCATTATTTTGTTTGAATTTATTCTTAGTTCAATTTTTCGGGTGTATTATTTAGTAGTTTTGTAATCTTCCCTCTCTTTCTGCCACGTTTTGTCATTTTTTAAGTAGTTGTGCTTTGTGATAAGGTCAACCATTTCAGGAGATATCTTCCTAAATGGTTCCTATTCAGCACTTTTTGTATTTATACTAAATGGTTTATTATCATTACATGTAATGTTTAACATACTATCTGTAACAATTGCTGGGCATAACTATTATACAATAAGTAGGTATATTAATAAAATTTCAATCAAAATTTAATATTACAATTGTCCTACAATCAACTATTACATTTATCCCCATTAAATTTTATTTGATTCAGTTATATCAAGCATTAAAAAAAATTATTACTAGATAAAGCTTTCATAGCAAACAAAACTGAAACATTCTAAATGATTTAACATGTATATAAATTTATTAAATGACAAAAATCTCTGTTGTTGAATAATAAAAGTAAACTTGTGTTTTTTTTCGATGTCATATTTACCTTTTGTTGTGTTACTTGTAAAATAAAAATTGTATCATCCAAATTATAAGATATCTTTTATTATATAATATTACAAATTATTATATTTTTTTCAAATTTTAACTTCGATGCGAAGCTGAGAAGGTATTAATTTTACTATAATAGGTTTTTTTTGTCTGTCGCAACTTTTTGTACTTGTAATCAATCGTACCATGTTTCAATTGTACCCAGTTTTCCTTATAAAATGAAATTTTATAAGGAAAATAATTAAGGATAATTTTTATAAAATAAAATACAAAATGAATCTAAGCAATATAAAAAAAAATAATATTTCTTTAACAATTATTTTATCTTGCGACACTTTAAAAGAGTATTTTTTATTTTAAGGCATTTTTATAGAGAATTTATTAATATTTAACGTGTCATTTTTAATCTTTATAGAGCGTTTTATAATTTTAAAAAATTATGTCCGAGCTCCAGTTATTACCTATTATATTTTTAACATACATATATATATATAACACATGACCATGATAGTCATAAAAAAATATTTAGAAATTTAACTGAATTATTTCTAAACTAAAATTAATTTTACACATAAATTCACTATAAATAAGAATATATTCATAAAACTAAATCTCATAGTATGTTGAAGTATAACAAATACATGAACATTTATTTACATTTTGAAAATATAATTGTATCATTAATAAAGACATAAATTATTAGTTTTAACCTTAGTTTAAATAAAATACATAAAAAAATCTTTTTTGCATGATGAAAAAAGATTGACCCATTAACTTTGTTTTTAGAAGTAAAATTAATTATTTATATATATTTTAATGTAATAAATATAAAAATACTTTTTCAATGACAAATTTTTGATCGTTTATTTTTGTAAACAGCCTTAAAATTTATATTGTGTTAATAAAATTTTTTTTATTAAAAATTATTTGACATCAAACTTACAGGACAAAAATAAGTCTTAATTATTTACATGACACTTTATTTTAGCTTAATTTAAATTTTAAAAACATAATTGATTAGTAACAATGAAGGTATAATTTCTTTTGTGTTACAATTTTGATTGGTTTATTTGATTTCGTAGATTTCTTCGTAATATTTTACCACTAGGATTTTTTGGAATAGAGTCTACAAATTGAACACCTCCTCTCAAACGCTTTTGTGATGAGACTAATTCTAATTAATTGAAAAATTGTAATAATTATTAAATAATGACTATATAGGATAATCGATGCAAAAAAATATATATACAGAATGGAATAATTTAACTGACTAATTATGATCTACATAACATTTTATATTATTATGATTTATCAGTTAGATCTATTCCACCAAGTTTAAACAGGTGATCAATTTATCATTAAACACTCAAATTTCAGAAGTTATTAACAATTTAAAGTAATAACTGGAGGTAAGTAGTGGGTGCTGCTATTCTTATCACTAGTAATTTCCTGACTGTACTTTTCGTCTTCCATAAATGTAAAAATTGGAATAACTTCAAAATTGCATGTTCAAAAGTTGTTATTTACCTAACATTTTATTTATTATTTGATATTATATTTTTTTTTAGTTAAATATATTTCTTAATATATCTCATACAGATTAAATTAACTTAAAATATAAAATAATTAAATCAATAAAATGACTGATCGATAACAACTTTTGAACCAGCATTTCGGAAATTATTCCTATTTTTAAACCTAGGCAGGATGAGGAGTAAAGCCAGGTAGTGATTAATGATAAAAATAGCAGCATCCATTTTTCACATTCAGTCAGTACTTTAAATTGTTGCTTCTGAAATACTAGTCCAAAAGTTGTTATACACCAGACATTTTATTAATTAGTTTTATTTCTTATTATGTAAGCAGGTTAACTCCCTGAAGTTATAAGGAATGATTATAAAAAGTAATTATTATCTGATAAATTAAGAATTAGATTTAGACTAGTATTATTTTTTATTTACACAAATATTAATTAATAACATTATTTATTATTAATTTTACTTACCTTAAATAGTTAATCAGTATTTTATAGTTTAATATTATAAATAAGTATATAAAATATTAATACAATATAATAATTTTAAACAAATTAATAGTTAAAATGATTTAATTATGACTAAGCAGAATAATATGGCAATTTCTGAATACTGATAAACATAGCATAACCATAATGTTACACTTCTCCTCTTTAGGACTTTAATTCCTATTTAAGGAAACCCATATACTTGTACATAAAACGCATTGTCAAGATGAAATAAACTTGCTGGTATGGAAAAAACTTGCTTCTTTCTACTTTTTCTTACATTTAATTTTGTTCATAGTATTTGATATTTTTCTTAATCTTAAACGAAAAACTTCTTATTTCTTCTAATTTCTTTCTATTTTTTTTCCGTCTTCAATATAAACTAAATCATTTACTTTAAATATATAGTCTTTCCTAGTTTTATCAACCCTCCTCTTGTTTTTTTCAAAGTTTTATATAGAATTGAATAGTTCTTTCTATATTTTAATACACAATTATTTTTGTAGTTTAATTCAAACGGCACTATTTCTTACTTTATACCAAATAATAGGTATGATGGAGCAAACTTTGTAATGTTAGGTTGTTTTGTTGTATTCCTCTACAGACTCAACCACTATTTGTGACCATTTTTTTCTCCACTGTTAATTTTACAACGTATTCTATTAACTATTCTCTGATTCAATCTTTCATTTAACTCTGGACACTCAACAGACATAAAAAATAGCGTGATATTCTTCCCTTTCAAATATTATTACCTTTTTTTGAATTAATACCAGTATATTGATCTGCCTAAACCATCTTAACTTGGTTTTTATTTGCTACATAATCTATTAGTTTAAAAATGTATTCTGTACTTTGAGATTTGATGTTTGAATAAACGCGTATCATGAAAAATTATCTTCTAAGATATATAAATATTTTTTTGATGGTTTATTAACGCCGAAACTAACTGTATCGATCGATATTATCTTATAGTTCAGTTGCTGGGCTTAGTTTTGAAAGTAGTCCAATCTGTCGGCATATTCTAGATTTTTTTTTTTTTATACATATTTGACATTCAATTCAATTTTGTCAAAAAAAATTATCCATATTCTTAAAATAATAGTATGGTTTCAGTTGGTCACATAAGTGATTAACACTAATGTGACCATTATAATTGTGAACTTTGTTCATTAATTGTAGACAAAACTCGTGAGAAACCATTATTTTTTGCCTATTTTTCAGAGTTTCAAACATAATGTTTCCTTTTTCCATAATTTATTTTTGAATTTTTAACTTCCATCTCGATTGATTTTTTATCTCCAATTTTCTTTTTTAATTAACTATTTATCACCTTTAATACATCATCTTTGTTTTCAAAGTTTTCTATGACTAGATTTCTTGATAACGCACCTGCTTCGGCATTATCTTTGCCAGGTGCATATACAACTTTGAAGTCGTACTGAGAAAGATTATATATCAAGTATCCAAGATGTTCGTCTACTCTTGCTTTGACTCTCAATGTTTCTAGAGGTCTATGATGTGAAACTACAATAAATTGTGTTCCAATCAATCAATGTGGCCAGTATACAATAGCTTCTTTGAATACTAAACGCTCCAAGTAAATTGTTCTTTCTTTTTCTAAGTAAGATTGAGTTTTTTTTGAAAAATATGGTTATTTAAATGCAGTCCCTAAACCATCTATACTAGCATCTGTGTGGATATTGCATCTATCTACAGACAATAAATTGATAAAATTGAACTTGCACATAGATATTTTTTCATGTTTGAAAAGCTTTTTATACTCCTCTGTCTATATAAAACTTAATTAGTTAAGTTAAACTTAACTTATTTTCGAAAATATTATTTAACGGTTTAAGTTGTTTCGCTACATTTTCAATATATTTATAATAGAAATTAATTTTACCATAAATTGTCTAACTAATTAAATTGTCTAATTCATGTTTGTTAAAGATTTATTTAATTTTTTTATTGTTCTATTCTTCTAAATGTTGTAAGATAATCAAAATTAGAAACATCAATATATTCATTGCAATTAATTAGCTTGTGCAAAATCTTCATTATTTTATTGATACTTTACTAATTCTGTTTGACCAATGTTTCATTTTTATCTTGTATTAGTTAAAAATTTTTAATGGCATTCAAGCCAAATATACAAATCATATGAAAAATTATAATTTTTATATTAAATATACATCTGAAAATTCTTTAATTTTGTATGGTTAATACATTTAATATGGTTTTCTCTCTCTAGATGATTTATTCAAATTATATTATATTTCTTATATATAATATTCCTTTTTGAAGTTGTAGTATAGTTTTAAACTTTTCCTCTTGTCTTTGTTTATGTTGGCCTAAAAAGAATAATCTTATTTTATTCAATAATACATCTGTACTTAAAATCTCTTCTTTATCTAATTTATATTGAATATAATTTAGCATACCAACTACAATTAAATTAATCCTGGATATGACAGACATGGATTTCTCCATTTCTAATACCAACCTTTCCTTTTTTAATGCATAATCCATTAGAAAGACATTTAAGTATTTTAAATTTAATGAAAACCACATAGTAGACTAATTTTTATGAGCATTGACTTTTATAAATGAATTAGACTATTCCGACCAACTATTTACTAAAAGTTTTATTCAATTAGAGCCAATTCCTTTCCTTTGAAAACCATTCCTTTGAACTTTTTTCGAGAAATAATCTTAAAATTTGTATTTTCTTACTTCAATTTATAATATTAAATATTTCACATTCTTTATTAAATTTTTTTAACCATTCTTTGGCATTTTAATATTTTCCACTAAATTTGTCAACAATAGTTTTTTTTTCAATATCTGTTAAAAAAATTTCTTTAAGTACTAATTGAGATCTCAAATCCATTCATAATTTTATCATCTCATTCTGTTCAACTATTATATCTTTCTTTTTAATAGGAATTACTTCTTTTTTTATCAGTTTCTTTAAATTAATCCAAATAATAAGATTTAATTTACCTTCAAATATTTTTTTTTCCAATCTGATCTTGACTGACACAGAAATATTTTCTTCTTTTAAATACTATTAAACTGATAAGCAAAATTTAGTTTCTTGTATAATATGAATTGAAGTTGGCTACACGACTGATATAGACTAAAAAAGTATGATTTTTTGTTAACACAAATATTAATTAATAACATTATTTGTTATTCATTTTATTTACCTGAAATAGTAAATCAGTATTTTGTAATTTGATAATATAAATATCAATACAAAATATACATACTATATAATAATTTCAAATAAGTTAACAGTTTAAATTATTCAATTATGACTAAGCAGAATAATATGGTAATTCTTTAATACTGATAAGCACAGTGTAACCATAATGTTACATATGTAATTAAAAGTAATCCAAAATTATTCTCCAACATTGCATTTATTTTGCAAGTAATTGAAGGTTTAGGATAAACCGATCACCATGTATACATTATAATAACTCAACTGTTCATGAAGTTTATAACATCATTTTCTTTAAGTTTGGAACCCTGAACTTTAACAATAAAAGCCATTGGCAATTCACCAGCTTCTTTGTTAGGCAGTCCAATTACTGCTGCGTCTTCTATATCGGGATGAGTTAATAACAATGATTCCAACTCTGCTGGAGCAACCTATAAAAAATTAAAAGCTTTTATAATTTATAAAATTAATTTGTCACGAAGTGTCATGGAAATGTTTTTTTTTTAATTCAAAATATGTTTTAAAATTATGATTTTATATTGGTTGAAATGATCTTTTAAAACATTATTTAAAATTTTTGAATTGATAATTGCTAAGTTCAAATTTCACTAGTATTAGGTTATTTAATATATAAAAAAAAAAAGAAAAGTAATTGTCTCATATGGTAAGATGTTTCAATTAAATTAACTACACAAATTTTATGCTAATCCTTTAATGTTTTATTAAGTTATAACACATTTATATTGAATCTGAAATATCAAAATCTTTTGATTTCAAATATTAAATATAATATTATACAATATTTTTATAAGGGACATTCTAGCGGACTATGATACTGGGTTGTAACACATGAGTCAGTGCCTCATGGAACTGGTAAATATTCGAGTAATGAATAAATCACTGCAGCTGCAGTCCTCCATATTTAATATTATTCATTTATATATTTTGAGTTTGTTCATTATATTTTTTTTTATTTTGAAATATTTTCACTTTACATTTTAACATTTCAATCTGCCACTGATTTTTGTAATTGTCTCCAACCAATTTAAGTTCAATGTGAGATATCTTTCAAAATTTCTTAAACTTATAAAAAGACAATCTAATAATTTTTACCTGATATCCTTTATACTTAATAAGCTCCTTTATCCTATCAACAATGAAGAAATTTAAGTTTTTGTCATAATAACCAACATCACCAGTATGTAACCATCCATCTTCATCAATTGTATTAGAGGTTTCTTTAGGATTACCATAATAACCTTTCATTACCATAGGACCTTTGAAACAAATTTCACCACTTTTATATGCGCCTAATGTTTTGCCTGTTTCCAAGTCAATTACCTAAATATATAATCTATTAAGAGTTTTTATTCTTAATGGTTCTAATAGTTAAATGAACCTTAGCTGACATTCCTAGCAACAAATTTCCTATTGTGCCCGGGGGCACTGGATGTTGAGAATTTTCAGTGTGAACGTGGCATGTTGCTAGTATGCTCAATTCAGTCATTCCATACCCTTGTTCAACTATTAATGGTTTACCTTTGCCTATTTTTTTAATAACTTCTAGTTCAACTTCATGAGATAATGGAGCAGCTCCTGAATAAATAATTCGTAAACTGGATAAACTGTACTTGTTTACTAATGGAGTTTTTGAAAGATAAACCATTAGTGGGGGAACAGCAAACAAAACTGTTATCTAAAAAATAGTTATATTAAGAAAAAAAATTAATGTATCATAAGAGTTTTATAATAAACCTATCAGAATATTTATTTTCAAGCTAAAAATTTTAACTTGAAACTAAAATTTTAGCCTAAAACAAAAATGTACTTAGAATAATTAACAATAGATCAAAATTGATAGGTAGTTACTTTATGGTCATCAATTGACTTCAAAAATAAGTTTTCCTCAAAGTATTTAAAAACAATAACCTTACTACCAAGTGCCATGCTTAAACACATAACTAGTAATCCATAACCATGAAACATAGGAACCAAGCCATTCATTATATCAGTTTTTACTATAAAGCTATTTAAATATCTGTAAATAAAATATTATTAACAAATTTAAGCAGAAAATTTTTAATAGAAAATAACTACAATATTTAATTTAATTTATTCATTAATTTTTTTTTTTTTTTAAAGCAAATATCATTTAACATAAAAGATAATAAGATAAATATAATAATATGAGGTAATGACATAAATTTTTAAGGTACCAGATTTAGCATAATTTTTTAGTTTAATATCAAATTACTTACTGTAAAATATTGTTCATTAAATATAAGTTTCGATGAGTTAATTCTACACCTTTAGGTAATCCTGTTGTTCCACTCGAACATAAAATTATACTAGTATGATTATTATCATACTCAATTGGCACAAATGAACTTTTTTCTTGAATAGTTTTTAAATTTATAGCAATTTCAATTGGGCATACATATTTTAGATAATTAATTTCTTTAGAAACTTTTTGAACTAAGTTAATACCCATTCTTGAGCATATCATCATTTTAGGTTTACATATATTTAGTACATGTTTTAATTCCTCTTAAATAATAATAAAAAATTTTTATGTATCAGTCAAAAATAGAGTAGCATTAACTTACGATTGTTATACAATGGATTATATAATGCACAAATACCACCAACATGCCAAACAGCAAGTACAAGAGTTGAATACCAAACTGTGTTTTCAATAAATAATCCAACAACATCAGATTTTTGAATACCACACTCATATTTTAACCATCTAGCTACATTTAAACTTGTATTAAGAATATCATTAAATGTAATTTTGGTATTATCATGGACATCAACCTAAAAAAATTAAAAAAAAAAAGTACAATAAATAAATTTAATAATAAAATTAAAAATGTCAAAATTCATTTAAAATTTTATAAATTTATTACTAAATTATGTTTTATGTGATACCATCAAGATGTTAATATAGTATTTAAAAACATTTTCAATTTTGTGATAAAAATAATTTTTACAATGAAAATGTATAATTTAATGTAAATACAACATTGGAATTTAAAAATTACGAAGTGCTATGGTACCATAAAAGAGAAGTTGATCGAACTTTAAATTAAATTAATTTATAAACTACATTTTTTAATTTACCAATCTAATATTTTGATTATACTGTAATGTCAATCTAACCAAGTTTAGTCTAATGTTTTTTGTCTCCCTAGACCCTCATTCAATTTTTTTGATGATCTAATTTTTAAATAATTATAAAATTATCACCCTGAATGATTAACCCAATGTGACTTTTGTATATTTATTTAATACACAAGCAATAAGTAATTATATTAATTTCCAAATTTTAATTTATTTTTTTATTTGTTCTTAAGTTTTAGCAGCTAGCTTATTTGATTATGTATAATTATATTTCTACATATTTATAATTAATGAATCAATACAATCAATTATATACATTAATCATATCAATATTATCGCAACAGTTTTATTAATATCATTTAAAAATTTTAAGGATTAAGATATTATAGACAAGAGATATTGGGTAGGAAAATTGTTTAGCACTAGAAGTTTAATAATTTTTTTTTTTTTTTTATATATATTAAGTCCATATATGAATAATATGAGAATTTAAAATACTTATTGTTTTTATTAATATGTAAATACTTATTTAGAATTAATAAAACAATCATATACCATAGCAACTTTGTCTCCATGTTCACTCAATGTTCTAATAAAGTACTGACTTAAATTTGTTTTGCTGTCCAAGATATGTTTAGGAATAACAGGACCATGTAGTATATGCTCCATGGTTAACAGGCTTATAACTTTTAAACTTGATGTAAATTTTAAAAAAAATTATTCCAGTTGGAAATAAGTTTAATCTTAAGTTAATTTAAAGAAAGTTTTACTGGCATGAGTGAATAAATTATTAATGAACATTTATGAAGTTAAATATTACATGATAACGAAAAAATTAAAAATTTTTAACAAGAGTTCTAAAAAATTACGATCTTTGAACTGTATAATTTTTTTTTAGCTTATTAATTCATTGCATAACATTATAATTAACAATGATTAATGAAGCTTAGATTAGATATGTGAGAACAGCTGATACGCTACAAGTTTGATAACCAAACGTGTAGTATTTCTGAATGAATTTTATGGTTTTTCATTTTTCAATAGTTTATTAATTCCTAATTAGTTATTTCGATAGTATTTTATGTGGTGTTTATTATATTATATTTAGTAAATAGTGTTTATTATGAGATTAGGTTATTAAACTATTTAAACAATTAACAAATCAAACAGAAATATTGAATATTTATAAATACTAAAAAGTACAATATCCTAGGCAAGATGTCTTAAAAAATATTTAGTACAAATAAAAACATAACACTGAATTATTTTTTTAAATAAATTCAAAGTAAAATATAAAAAATTTCTTTTGCTAAATTCAATGCCTCAAATTATTGTTTCAGACATATATATAATATAGTACAGTAGTGGAATCAGTGAATCCATGGTTATCATGACCCCTCCGAAATAAATATAATTATTTGATATATTGAGAATCATATAGCTGTATCATTCTAATTATTTTAACTATAGACTGTTTTTCTTTTAATCATTTGCTCCAAATTTTAAGTTATAAAAAAACAGTCTTGTGGACAAATTTAATAAAATGACTACTTCCAAAATATTTTTCTGGATTCTCACTTAAAGTACCAATACTACTTATCCTTAAATATATTTAATAAATATTTTGAGTAAAGAATAAAAAAACGTTATTCATTATTTATTGTGTGTTTAGTATGTATTTATCTAAATACAAAAAATTCAGTCAATTAATTTAGTTGTAAATACAAACATTTTAAAATCAATTATTTCTTAATTAAACTGGAATAAATTTATTTAATATAATATACTTTTATCAAAGATAAATAAAATAATCATTTTATAACAAAGTATATTATAACTTAATAAATGTAAAAAAAAATGTCTATAAATATTGCACAATATAAATAATTATCTTAAATTTAACTATAAATATAAATATTTTTCAAATTTTAATTAAAATATAAAATACTGTTATGTTACTTATATTAATAAATTATATAAAAAATGATTTAAAACCATGGGTTATAAAAAATAAGTAAATGTGTACATGTCATAATTAATTAAGGAATAGAATAGTGTACGTTAATCATATACTTTTATTTATGAAAAGTATTTAAATTAAACCATTAAAATTAATAACTTTAATTTCTAGGGAATGTTCTTGTTCAATTATCTTAGTTGCTTTTAAACAAATTGTTACTAACAGGGCTTGGATCTTTATGTACTTATAAAGCTTATATTAATCATCTTGAGTAGATTAACAATAGATATTCATGTTAGTTTTTTTAACATTAAATAATGTATATTAATTAAAATTTAGTTTTAGAAGATGTAGGGAGATCACTCTCCCCTAGAATAAAATATAATCCTGTGGTACTATAAGCACTCAAAATAATTTTTCACTGAGTTGAGCGTCTCAGAAATGGTTTAAATAAATTTTATAAATGCATAAAGTTCTAAGCACTGGATATTATTATCAACATAGAAGACGACATTTAGTTAAACATGAATTAAATGAAATATAAATTAACCATTAAAAATAAATGTTAAAAACTGATAAAACATAATTATAAAGCCAGTATTAAATTTTTTTAAATTATTATGTTCAAAAATAAAAAGATAAGTTGAAGCTAATTTAAAAGTTTTATGAAGGAAAAATTAAAAACGTTATATGATGTTTGTTAGATACTAAGGTACATGCAATATTAGCTCATTAACTTAATTTGTAATTCGCTAAGTTAAAATAATATTTGAATCTAAGAATAAGTCTTTAAAAATACATTTGTTTTGATAAACTTAAATTAAGTACATATGAAATCACAGAATGTTTACACGGCACATCAGAGTTTTTATTCAATCAATTCTTCTTCAGAATTATGGTCACCATTAATACCATTACAATACTCTTTATTATTAATTTCATTTGTGATTGCTTTTTGTTCATATAATTGAGCAAAATCTAAATCCATTGATCGGATCCCATTCAAGAAATTTTCTTTGTCACTATCTGACCATGTTTGTACCCACTCAGTGAATAGTTTAATACGGCACTTAAACAAACTCAGTGGACGACTATCTTCCTTGCACAAGCTTTCCAGAAGTGGTAAAAGACCATTGACAGAACTATTATTGTTCCCAAATTCATGCACAAGAACGGGTAAGAAGTCACTACGTTCCATTTCGCTCCATTCGCCAAACCATTGCAATAAATATCGGATTTGTGCCACGACAGTTGGAGTATATGTGTTACCACCATTTACATTGTCAGCTACCATTATAGTTCTAATACCTTGATGAAACAGATATCCTAAAATATATAAATAATTGTGTAAGAACATACAAGAAATAACAGTCTAAAATAGTTTTGTTTACCTTAACAGTTTAATAACCAACAACTCTAGTAAAACTGATAACTGAGAGCAACGTACTACCACATTAACGGTGATTGTTATCACAGACTATATGTCTTCTATATGAATATATTTTGTATTGTTATGATCAACACTAGCGTCATGCGGTCTTAAAGATAAATGATAGGGACCATTTAAGAGCAAAGATCAATATAAATAACGGAGACTAAGCTGCAAGAACTGCGGTGTTTGTGAAAGACCAATTACGTTTTTACTTTTGAGCATGATAAAATATTTGAATATATAAAATACTAATTTCTCTCAACAGGTTATTGGGAATAGTTTAATTGAAATATATGACATTTATCAACGGGGTCATTGTAAGAGTGATCGTGTATATCCGGTTGAAATGTAGGTCAAAATTTCAATATGTAGGCCACTTTTAAAGCTTAAAACGCTATATTGTCTGTAGATCTGTATATTACGATCAGTTTTAGTATGTTTATTGTAAAATTAATTCATTTTATTGTACACACTTTAAATGTGAAAAGAATCCAATTTTTCTACATTATATTTTAAAAATCTTTAAATGATTATACTAGTAATATGTAATTTTTTTATTGGGTAGTTAAATCTTAATATTTATAGATGTATGTATTTTTGAAAATTGATCTTTTTGTTGAGAAATTTTGTGGATGTGTAAAATTGTTGTAATTTGTTGATTTTTGTTACAATAACTATATATCATGAATTAAAACTGGACGTAAGTCTGCATTGGATCAACGGATTATCTATTAACTAAAGACCACGGCCGGTCATCGAAAGTGTATAGGAAATCATGTGAAAAAATACACGCTACGAGATTAGAACCCGCCACCCGTGTAAACAATCCATTTTTACCTCATACCACCGTTCACTTCTGAATCAAAACCTGCACTTCCATTTAGGTTGATAACGTGATGTGCGACTGAGTACCGTGTCACTTATAACCATTGAGAAAGAGGTGATCGTCCTCTCTAACTTCATTGTTTAGATATTCATTATAATGTGTCATTAATTGCAAATATTTCAGATAACAATTTTTCACATTGTTTACAAGTAATGATTTAAAATTTCATGAAACAAAATAAATTAAAATACTTCACTGAAACTTTTCATGAAATATTTCAAGTACAAATTAAATATAAATTTCAACTTAAATAATTGTACCATCTATTACTAAAATTGTTTAATGAATAAAGAAATACTAAAGTTATGTATTTACTTAAATTTTTTTAATATTAAAATAATATAATTTCTATTCCATATTTTTTGGAATCTAAGTGAACACACAACTAATTTTAATTATGAATTAGTATTCATTTTAGACCTTTATAGAGTTTTATTGACTAAATAAATAATTTAGAAAGCTTACTATAAACTCTTAGAGCTTATATGGCAATCAGTTGACTTCAAGCTGTTTTTACAGATAATCCTATTAAAACTACTCTCGTCCTAAAAATTTTTTCTGATTTTAATTCATGGTAAAATTTTATTCTATTCGGAAAATGTAAATTTTACTCAAAGTGCATATCAGTTTTTAATTTTGCTGTCATTCAAAAAAAATTATTTATCGCAAATTTAAGTTTATTAAACGAAATATCAATACAACATCATACATGTAAAATTTATAAACTGTATACGTAGTACAACGAACATGTATTGACCTTAAGCTTTTTTAATAACTACATGATAATTCAAATGTCAATATTCTTTAAAAAAAAAAAAATTCTATTTGATATTAAAAAAAAATCAATTGTCTCCTTAATATGTAATTCTTAAAATGTTAATGTTATGGTTAAATTTGGAAAATAATTGTGTACAAGGATCTATACATAATATGCTAAGTAAGACTTTATAATATTAATTAGTAAATAGCTATAATTCATAATTATGTATTCTAAAGACTTCTAGATAATATTTATGAATTCAAGAAATAGTCAGTTTTGTTTAAAGACTTTACAAAGGTAAAACCTAAAGATAAATAATTTTCCTGAAACATTTGTTTGAAATTCTTTTTTAACTTTTCTTCTAAAATCCATATGCATTTTAAGTCTGAATCATACTTTTTTGAAACTATTATATTTTTTTGTTTTTGTTCAGTGTTTTCCACATTCGATATATTCTCATTATAATCCCTTGTAATGACTATAGGATAGCAATAATTTTCTAAGTAGTTTTCAGTTATATTAAACAATGAAATAAATATTTGATTATTATTTGAAAACTTGATAGAGACATTATTAGCATTATTTAACGACACAGTCTCTAATTTTTTTAATTCTTTCAATATTTCTCGTTGAAAATTTATTATTGTCACGTTCGGTAACAAATTATCAAGAAAATCTAATGCGCTATTAAAAATAGTCGACATGAATATTACTTTCGCAAGATTCCAATTAAAAATTTCGAAGTAACAATTCGCATTCTCTACTTCTTTTTTATCATGTATTTTCATGCATTTATTATTAATACCATCTAAATTATCTACGAGGTATGAAATTTTTGTTGCATAAACGCAGTTTAATAATATGGATGTTTTTAATAGCTTTTCTATTACTTTATTTTCGTTTTTGTCGTTCTTTTTTAATGGTTCTTCATTGAAAAAATCATTTTTCATTATATAAGAGTTTTCATCACCCAATTTTAAACAGAAATTTTGTTCGTTTGACCATTTACTTGGTTCGAGAAGTGAATTGAGGATATCAATGATTTTTGAATGATCGCAAGTTGCCAGATGATAAATATTAATTAACACTAATGAAAATAACAACGTGGTTTTAAGCGTCATTATAATTTAAAGTTATTTAACAAGAAACTTATTTAGGTAGAATTCAAATGTTTATAGTACATTTAATTTTTTTTTAAGTTTAACTTATATGGTTTTTTTTTTAAATTTATTTTCATTGTGATGTCATACTTTTTTTGATCAAACAATGTTTGCTGTAATATTTACTTCAATCTATTTTAATGTATGTATACATTTATTTTAGCAATAAACATTTGTAGTACCTTTATGTTTGAGCAGTTTTTTAACTATCAAGATTATTTATGTATATTTTATTATGATATTTATAGAAATATATTTATTTAAATATATTTAACGGATAAGAGTGTGACGCCTAAATAAAATTATAACATCTACTGTAAATTCAGTTTTACTAAAATCGGATCAAATTTTTTCATATTAAGCCAAAATATGTGTGTGTTTGTACCACGTTTCCTTTTAAATAGAGTTTCTCCTTAGGTATTAAGTAATATTCGATTTCTTCCAGAGTCGCACATACTAATATTTAAAATTTTTTTGACTTCTAAAAAAATTTATATGTTATAAGAGTTTGAAGTTAAAAAAAAAAAAGAAAGAAGTTAAAAAATTTGAATTTAATTAAAGAAATATATATTAATTATCAAAAATACAGCGCTTTTAAAACCTACTTTCTACATACCACCAAAATGAGGGGTTATTTTAATTACATGGAAAACGACTAGTTACCAATTTGTTGTTTCAGTTTCGTGGAACAAGTATTTAAGTTGACGCGCAGCATCAACTATGTCGTCTCAAAATCAGAATAAATTTCATCAGGAATTCCATGACTCGTTACAAATTGATCTAACGCGACAAAAAAAGAAACCTTAGTGGAAAAATCGGAGACGATTTCAAGATATTTCAACATCCAAAAGTAACAAAAAAGAGATGTATATCTAACTCAGACGCTGGGTTTTTGGTGCAGTTAATTGTGAGGGTGGAAAAATGAGAGACTTAATATTAAAAAATCTTCTGAAATAAACTGAAGTATATTTTCGTTTCTGATGATTAAATAAATGTTTCATTTTGTGGAACAGTGATTTTTCTGCTTTTTTCAGTATAAAAACTAATTGTATACTCCTAAAAATGTTAACGTGTGTGGGTAGTCTTTTTCTCAAAACCTCTCTTTACTTGATTTTTATTGGATTTTCATAATCAAACATATCTTAAATTTGGGTAAATTTGATAATAAGGGGCTACTTTAATAATTATCAAAGTAGCCAATAAGTAACTAATGATAATAAAAATTATAATTGATAATTTTTATCTTAACATAGGTATAATTTGTTGATAACGTATATAAAATGCCTTTTTTAATACTATATTATCTGGCGCAATTGGTCAAGAAATCAAAATTGTTCGTTAATAACATTTTACTACAATTTTTCTATTTTCTTCATTGTTATTAATATTAGTGTTACATTCACATAATCTTATAACAGAAATTAAATCTTGCGCAAAGCAAGTAAAAAATAATATATGAATATTTTAGTCATGTAAGGAAGTTTAGAGGGTCACTGCTAATTAACTTGATTGTTAAATTTTTTTTCGTTTTAATTATAACGAAATTTAAGTACTATTTTGGTATGGGGCTATTTTAATATCTAACATGGGGTTACTGTGATAACTGTTTTACACACTTTTTGATAGTTATCATGAATCTATTCCTGAATATCAACAGCCAAGTAAACATATTATTAAAATTGGAAAATTTATTTTAGTGAATGTAAAATTTGAAAAGCGAGTGATAAATAAATGTTTGTATCTTGCTGATGTAAAAAAAAAATATAATTAATAAAACATTTGTGAACTTCACAAATGTTTTATTAATTATATTAAGCAGAACTTCCAGAAAATGAACTGAGTATAAGTTTTAATAAAATTAATCATTAAATTGGTATTGTGATTTAAATATTTTTAATGTAGTATAATAATTATTGCTCCTAAACTATGTTATTTAAATTAAAAATTTTCAGTTATGTAACAAGTTATATCTAGTTGTATTAAAATCAGTGGCGCCTCGTGGCTTGAACGACGGAATAATCGCACCCCTACTAAAATTAATTTAAAGAAGAAAATTAATTGTATATTCTAAATTTTACATTTTTATTAAAAATGCAAATTTTTAAATAGTAAAATAGTTGTAATATATTTGTCGTGCGCGACAACATTAAAGTTGTTTTCCTCAGTATATATGAGTACGCATACACACACGAGCAATGTTTGGACTACAAGCAGCGTCGTTCATACGGTAAAATATTAGTATATCACTATATTGGGTATTTTTAGAATTAACTACGTGTACACTTGTCGTTATCGGTTGCAATAATAGTTTAATTGCAATTATTATTATTTTCATTTCAATTTTCTACTGTGACCTTTTATTATATTTAATTTGACAATTTTTTATACCTTTGGCTAGCGGTATTATGTTTAAAGTCGCACCCCCACCACCAGTACCCACGAACCGTCATTAATTAAAATTATACTTTTAAATCATTAGTTTTATGGAAAAAAAATATGGTATTAAAGTAACCTCATTTTAATAACACTGAAATAGTTTAAAAATAATTATCAAAAAAAATTATTTTTGCCAACTATGATAATTTTATTGTTATACAATATGATAAACGAATAAAATTATGAGGTTTCAAAGTAACCTAAAATGCAGTCTTATATTGGAAGGTACATTTAACTTAAGATAATTGAATGTAAAAATTAAAAAAATGTATATTTTTCAATCATCATGAAAGCAATTTGTTTTTTGAGCTAATTAAATAAATATTTATTTACCTAAACATTAGTTATAAATAAAATAATCTAAGAAAACATATAAAAATTATTAAAGTAACTCCGATTTATGGTATCAAAAGGAAGAATATTATAATCGTATATCTTATTAAAATTTCATTATGATCAGCGTATTTTATGAAATCTATAGCAGTTATATTTTTATGGCGGTAACGTGTAATTTTGAAATATTTGTCTTAATTTCTAAAATTGAGAAGCTTTTTTTAAATTTTTGGCGACTATAAGTTTAGCTATATTTAAAACGGTTTAACTTGATGTATTGATAATTAAAATACAGTGATGGCTAAAAATTTGTATAGACAGTCATGAAAAAAGACAGATACCATTACAAGACCAATACCTTCTTAACTTCATATCGAAGCTAAAAATGTATATCAAAGGAAAGGGGCATGTATAAAATATTTATAAATAAAATTTGTATGTACATTTTTTAAAAAGTTATATCTGTATAAATTTGAGAAAATAACATATTTTTGAATACAGTAGCCATCTCGCAACAAAGACTAGTCCAGAAATCAATTTTTTTGCAAATTAAAGTACATTGCACAAGTTATAATTTAAAATTTCCGGAAAATTTTCAAAAATTAAGTTGAAAAAGTTTCCATTTTGTAAAGGGCCAGATTGATTATTATCAATAAAATATACCAAATTATAGGGAAATATCTTAAGTATTTATAAAAAAAATATTTTTTTTGATTCAACCATTTTTCAAAAATTAATGTCAGTTTAAAGTAAAAAAGTTCAAGAAATTTATTGATTTTAAAAGTGTAATTTTTTGGGAGATGTTCCCTATAAAGGGAAAAAAGGGAAATTTTTTCAATTAATGGAGGAAATGTCTTCAACTAAATACGATTTATGATTTTTGTCTTATTGTTCATAAGAATCAGCACAGTTAAAAAACGAACTAGGTTCATTTGAAAAAAAGGAAAAACAATTCCATTTTAAGTATCATCACAGGATATTATTTAAAAACTTATTATTCAACAATTTATGAACATGATATTTTTATAAAAAAGTAAAAAATAACAATAAATAAATTTTAAGATAGTACATTGATTTACACTTGACACATTCATTTTTATACTATTAATTTACTTTTTAAAATTACAATTTGTCACAAAAAATGTATTATACAGTTAGTAATGTTAAATGTCAACATTTTAAATTCGTTATTCTCAGTTTGAAATAAAAATAATAATAATGGAATTGCTGTGTTCTTACTCTGTGCTCTGCACATGAAGTTTATTGATACGGTTTATACGATGTATCGAATAATTCATTAATATAAAGCTTATTTTAAATTCTTTTACATAATATTTGTATTATATTATATATGGTAATAGATAACAACAATAACAATAATATATTTTCATGTTTTGTTGTTCAATTTACTCCTTTCTTATGACTTATTTGATAGAATTATTTATTTATCAGTCACGATTCACTTCGATGAGTTATGAACCAATAAAAACGCTTCTGAACAGAATCATTTGGCTGCACATAATAGTTCATAGTAGACATTCTTATCTAAAAGAAACGTAAGTGTAGTTTTATTATTTAAGAAATTAAATAAATATAAAAGTAGACCTTAGTTTGCTATAAATTTTAAAATTGTGTTTACGAAACTACACTATATAATACTTCGATTCCTTTGGGACTATACAGACGTTCGGAAAAATAAATCGCTGTTAACCCAGAAAACTAATTAGCCGTAGAACAAAACCCTAGAAAAGTAATTAGCTGTTACCATTAAACTGCAGTCGTAGAATTTTAACAGGTTTAACTGAAGCCGTTTAAAAAGTTTTCACCTATACAACAGTTGAAAAAGCCTTAAACGTTGTATGATTCAATGTTAGTAGGATTACAAATAAAAAAAAGACTATCTAGAATTTTATAAATAATAAAATAAAAGTAGAAAAATTTGATAAGTAAAATATAATGTACATATACGTTATGTTTGTTATGAATATTTATATTTCTCAGGATAAAAAAGTTAATTACTTAGGTAGTTTATTAAAGTGTGTTATTTAAGAAAAGATAATAGTGAAATAAAATCTTATTAGTCAATTTATCAAAAAAGGTAAATAGGTCTAAGCGACTTAACATCTAAATTAAGTACCTGGAAATTTATAATCAAAATTTATTTTTTATGATCATTTGAAAAAATAAATCTCTTTTTACCTTTTCAAATATTAGTCTTCACACGATGCTTTCAATTTCTGTGTACGGTTTAGCTGCCCGAGTGTAAACCATATCCTGTACAGGCACAGATTTGTGGTTTGGGTATACGACGAATGATTCGCACAGTTTTTGTTGATTATCGCCATTTGACATCCGCATCCCATATGATCGAATAATATTTTTGTTGGTCACACAATTGTCCGTCTGAAAAGATAAAATAGTATAAATAATTATCAGCAGAATAGACATATATTTATATTAAAACACATTGAACAGTGTTTATTTATTAGTGGGTAATAATTATTTTGATTTCTAATAGATGACGTTTTCGTACAGATATTCTTTTACATTCACATAGGTATAATATTTACATGACGTCAAATTATTACTCATAAGTTTATTGAACTAGCTTAGATTTTATATATTGAACTATCAACCTCTAAGCGACAGCAATTTTTGGCTCAATTCTTGTTAATTTGACATGACTCTATGAACATTTTCAAAAGTTCGTCCTAAGTGGTGTTATTTAACCACTGAGATCTTTACTATCAAGTTTAATTAATATAAAAGATTAATGCTAATCACACAAATTCAAGGACCAATTTTATTTTAGAAAATTTTTAAATCTATTAACATTTTTTTCTTTATAAAATATATTCTGTAAAACTGATTACCATAATAATTTTGAAAATCACTGACAATTCGTTTATGTACTAATTAATGGTAATTAGAATAATTTATTAATATTAGTATTAGAGTAATTTATCAGGTATAACCGCAAATATTAAGTCGTTATTAGGAAGGCTGTAGGCTTATATCCGCCCTGAAGCAATACCTACGGTAGTTCCAGGGCGGTTCACACTTATGCCGGTCGTAGGAAAAAAAAAAAGCTTATACTGGCTTTAACATGACTGTCATATAAAATGGGAAAAAACTAGGCTCTCTAAAAATTTTGTATACCCACAAAAATTAGGAAATTAAAAATATTTTATATACTTAAAATAGTTAAATTAAAAAAATACATATTTATTATTACTTTTTTTTTTCACCAATACCATATGTGTTAGTAGAGTTGAGATTTAAACTTATTAGCCGGAAAACGA
>NW_026099573.1:32877424-32882718 GCF_025091365.1 Daktulosphaira vitifoliae | reverse complement strand
ATACGGCTAGAATAAAAATTATAAATAACATTACATACATTTTTAACCGAGTTTATGTAGAGGCAGATTTTTAGGGCAGTAAATACTTTTTAGTAATTTTTTTTTGGCTTTTGAGTTTAATATTTTTAATATAGTTTTAATTATTTAATTAATTAGCCACAAGTGATCAATTCTTATTATATATTAGCATCTTTAACAATTTTATTCTAGTTTTGCTTATATTAATTAATTACAAAACAATATTAATTTATTTGTGTAAAAGTTAACTGTTTAGTCACGTAAATATTTTTCAGTGATTAATTATAATTAATTAATAATAAAAGATAACTATGAAGTTATAATAATATATGTTGAAAGTTATATATATATATATATAAAATAATCCATACACAGAATAAGTGTAAAAAAAAAAATTGTTTATACTTACATTAAATAGATTTACATTGCGTTTTTCCTGGATTGACATAACTGAACAGGTTGTTTGCTCTATTGAATCATCGCGACATGACATATTTTTTCGAAAATCGTGTGATTTTAATTGAATGGCAGTTCTTGATTGATATCCATTTTCACTCTCTAAAATTAGATCATTATTGTTAACTTTTGGTTATAAAATAACTTAGAAAAATAATTTAATTACTATTTTGTTCGAAATAAAATATTATAAAGTTTTTTTAAAGAATATTTAATCTTGTACATTGATATGACAATTATGTTTTTCAAAATAATAATTGAAAATAATTTATTTATATAATTTCTTTACGAAGACAAAGTGACAGTTTTAAAATATTTAGATAAAAATTATTATATTATTGAATTATAATGTAAACATCGTGATTGAATTTTTTTGTTGTTGAATTTACTATTATTTAATTATTATTATAAATATGGCATTATTTTTAGTTTCATGAAATATAAATTGCTTAGCGAAGCATACTTTTAGAAAATTAACTTATTACACTTATTTAATTGCCCGAATGAAAGTTTCAAAATTAAAGTAAAATTATATAAGTAATAATGTTTAAAATGTTGAACATTTTTAAGAACTACATTAAATTTTATCGTTCCTATAAATGTCATCACCATAAAACATTTATTAACAAATAATGATTGTAAAAAAAAAAAATTATTTCCGCTGTGATTTAAATTCACATAGAAAAGTTATTTTCAGTTAAACTGAAACTTATCGAAACTTAAATGGAATCTAATCAAGAAGGAAACAATGCGGTTACACGTAGTCCTTTATTCCTATCAAATGTTTTTTTGATCGTTGTGGTTTAAAATTCAATATAAAAGAGTAATAAATTATTATTGACCATTATTCGTTTGAGTAACTGTTTTATTTACAGTAGTCATCGTATTTCGTTAATCTCAACTGCATATAGGTAATGTTACGCATTAAAATTAATAATATAACTTTTTGATCATTATACCAATGTTAATTTATACTTGTGTTTTATAATATAGTGAATATAATTATGAAATGAGAGTATAAATAATAATTTAATAGTAAACTATTATTTATATATTATTGTCCGTTTACGTTTGTTTTTATAGCTAAATTAGAAATTATAACGAACGTTACTTAAATAAATTTTATAACAAATATAATAAAATTGTAATATTATCTTTCAAAAAATTGACAAACTATTTTTCAATAGCTTACACAGAAAACATGAATGGTTAATATAGTGACAACTCTAATAAAAACAGTCGGAATAATTAAAAAAATAGTCGGGTTAACCGAATATTCAGTTATTCCAACTGTCTTGTTTGCAATAGTCACTATATCAACCGTTTCTTTTATTATTCTAACCATTTTTTTTTCGTATAATAAATACAGAGTGACCCTTCATGTTTTGATAAAACTAATAACTAAATCTCTAAATATTTGTGTTACTTTTTTTTTAAACATTTTAAAATAGCCGTTTCTTAAAGTTTATATATATATATATATATATATTATTAAAAAATAATAGTAACACAAAATAATGAGTAGACTAAAAGTTACTAGATTTGTCTATATATCGAGGATCACTTTTTATGTCAAATAATAAATAATAATATAATTTTTTTTCATTTAATCGCAAGTAAAATAAGTGATGCAAATTAATAAAAAAGTTGTGTCGAATATTCGAAAATTAATCTGTAATAAATTTGCATTTTGAAATAGCGATATTAAAAAAATTTATCAAATGGACTTTATACTTTAAATAACACATTTTATTGACTTGCATGAATAAAAATGTATTTTTAATTGAGATAATTATTCATAAATGAAAATTAAATTAAAATCTGTGAACTTTTATTTTATTTTTATTCGTATAATAGTCCCTACTATAATTTGAAAACAATTATTTGTCACAAACTTTATGGTATTATAATTATTCAAATTTTATAAATGAGAGTACTCAAAAAATATTATAAAACATTTTTTCAACAAACTTATCATGTTAGAGGAAGGTAACTGTTACAAATATGTGTATATTGACTGTTTAAATATTTATTTGTATACATAAATATACTTTACATACTAATTTAACTGTACTTATTAGACAATTAATATAGCTGTTATAATGACTGACAAAAAGAGTTTATTGTACCTATTCGATCGACCCACTGAACCCATTTTTGCCGGAAAAGGAAACGAAAAATCTCCTCAGGATGCTGGAAAAGTTTATTTTGAATTGCCGAATGAATATTTGGTAAGCTTTATAATAACGTAATTATTGCAAACTGTTCGATCGCCACCAGTGTTTTTGTGAATAAAAATCATGTTACGTAAAAAAACGACTTAATCTTTTTAAAACAAAAGTGATTTTGAATTTAATTAGAATTACACTTGGGGTTCAAAACGTATTATCTGCTATAATATAGTTTTTTTAAGACTGAAATGTTTAAAAAAGGTATGTAATAAAATACATTTACTAGAAAAGGAGAGCAATTTTGAAATTTTACGTTTAAATACACAAAATTTTTTTTTTAATATTTACTTGATTCATTAGTATATGGTTTTGAAACATTTATGTAAAAAAAATCGTTCTAATAGTATTTTAATTAAATTATAGCTTAGGAACAATATTTTCGTACTTAAAACAAAGCTCATAACACATTTAATAATTAACAAAAGATAATAATTATTTTAATAAACAATACTCTTATAATCAAAATTCATGATTTTATTAAACCAAGTTAAATTTTTAAATAACAAAGTTTTTAACCTTAAAAATACCTATTAAATTATTTAAAATAAGTAATTTATAATATTCATTAAAAAGTATGCATATTACAGCCAACTCGCTACCAAAGCATTTCGTCTGGTTTGGACACGAGGTTCCAAGATCAAGACAGCAAACATAAAGCAACGTATATACCAGTAACCAAACTGAGCAAACTGCCAGATATATCGTTTGCCTTGGCTTTGAAAAGAGATACAGCATTTTGTTTATTCAATTCCTATCACAACGAAATAGCTGGAAAGTTAATCGAGCTATTGATGAGTAAGAGTGCACTCATTTACTTTCTTAAGCGAAAATTATTATAAAAACTTGTAATTTCTGTTCAAAGGTACAAAGAATTTTGACGAACTTTTATCCCTTAGTTTGTATCTCCGGGACCGCATCAATTCATATTTGTTCATTTATGCATTGTCCGTGGTTGTACTTCACAGACCCGACACTCGTAATCTTGAACTACCGTCACACGCGCAAATGTTTCCGGGAATGTACGTGAACTCAACAAACTTTGGTCAAGCCAGACAAGAATCTAATTTGATCCCAGCCGAGAATAGGGTAAATAGTGTTTTTTTTTTTTTTTACTTTGCCGTTGACAGTCACACCACAGATTTCTGATGGTTAATCGATATTAGATTGTATTTGAAATTTATTTAGAAATAATTTCAGGTACCTATTGAAATACCTAACGACTTTTCGGCAAATGATTTGGACATCGAAAATAGGGTCAACTATTTCCGTGAAGATATTGGATTGAACCTTCATCATTGGCATTGGCATTTGGTGTACCCTTATAGAGGACCAAGAAATGTCGTTGCCAAAGACAGGCGTGGTGAACTATTTTATTACATGCACCAGCAGATGATGGGCAGGTAAGTTATTGGTTTAAAAAGTTTTCATAATTTAAAAAAATAATTTTTCCTAAGATATAACATGGAACGATTGTGTAATGATATGGCACGAACAAAACGTTTGACAAACTGGTATGAGCCAATTGCCGAAGGTTATTTCCCAAAATTAGATAATTTACTGGCTAGCCGAACATGGCCTTCCAGACCACCAAATTCTATACTGAGCGTATTTATCTTTAGTCGTACTTTTTAAGTCATACTTATGTTATACTAATTTTTTTTTGTTATTCTAGAATATCAACAGGGAGGTTGAAAGACTTCAGTTTGACATTGAAGATTTAGAACGCTGGAGGGACCGTATTTACAAAGCCATTCACACTGGAACCATAACCGACGTAATCATTTTTTATTAAAAAAGAAACAATTAAATTAAAAATTGATGAGATGTCTATGAAATTTTTAATAGACCACAAAGCATGTATTGCTGACTAATTAAAACAATATGTTTTTAATTTTTTAGACTGCTGGACAAAAAATTAGACTGACAGAGTTTGAAGGAATAGATATACTTGGAGATTTGGTCGAAGCAAGTATTTTAAGCCGAAATCCTAACTTATACGGAAATTTGCATAATTCTCTTCATAACGCCATTTCTTATATACACGATCCTGACAGTAGATATTTGGTACGTTGACCCTTGTAATGTAATGGTATTTATCTTTGAATAATTATTTAGTAAACTTCGTTATTCAAATGAAAACTATTTACGATATTATATATATATATACATACAGAGTGTTCAGTAAGTATGGGAACAGGTCAATTAATACAAATAATAAGAACAATAGAAACCCGTTTCCTTACTTAGTGAACACTCTATACATTTATATTTATTCAGTACTTTTTAAAATGTATCAAATTATTCATATTTTAGCTTCGATGCGAAGCTGAGAAGGTATTAATTTTACTAAGATGTGTTTATTTTTTATTTATTTATTTTTTTTTTGTATCTGTTACCACTTTTTCTCAGCTCTCACCGAACCAATTTCTTTCAATGATACGTCAAAAGATCACAAATTGTATCTAGTCGAAGACATTACCCTCAAAAATTGAAAAAAATGCCCTCGTTCCCCGTAAATGGGGGAAACCTCCAAAAAAATTACAAATTTAAAAATCGCTAATTTTCGAAATTTTTTCAATTTTTTTTACT
>NW_026099573.1:32855467-32876441 GCF_025091365.1 Daktulosphaira vitifoliae | reverse complement strand
AGAAGGTATTGGTTTTACTAAGATGTGTTTATTTTTTTTTTTTTTTTGTCTGTTACCACTTTTTCTCAGCTCTCACTGAACTGATTTCTTTCAATGATATGTCAAAAGATCACAAATCGTATCTAGTCGAAGACATTACCTTCAAAAATTGAAAAAAATTCCCTCGTTCCCCGTAAATGGGGGAAACCTCCAAAAAAATTACAAATTTAAAAATCGCTAATTTTCGAAATTTTTTTATTTTATATTATTAAATTTTTTTTTTTTTGAGTTTATGATTACTGATTTTTTGTGGTTTATTTATTGCCGCTTAGTAATTATCAAATGAATATTTGTAGGAAGACTTCAATGTAGTTGGAGATCCTGCAACAGCTATGCGAGATCCGGTATTTTATCGTGTACACGCATTCATTGATGACATCTTCCAAGAGTTTAAATCTACTTTACCAAGTTATAATGCTCAAACCGTAAGTTTTAAAACTCAAGTAATTTTTTATTTATTTTATCTATCAATTGTTTTTACTATAGTTGGGTTTTGAAAACGTACAAGTGCAGAGCGTAGAAGTGAACACCACTGGAGCACAGAGAAATGTTTTTACGACGTTCTGGCAACAAAGTACATTGGATCTATCAAGAGGTATAGACTTTCTGCCACGTGGTCCTTTACTAGCTCGTGTTACTCATTTGCAACACACGCCTTTCACGTACAAAATTGTGGTAAATATGAGTTACATTATAAATATATTAATATATTGTTAAAAGGATAAACAATAGAGTCAAATGGTTCATATTAAATTTCAATTCGATTTTGGTGTATATAAGGAGTAAAATATTTAATATATTTGAGTTATGGAAATCAATTATTTAAACATCAAATTATTTGTTTAATTATAAAGGTTCAAAACAACGGAAATCAGCGCATGGGTACCGTTCGATTATTTATGGCACCTAGATACGATGAACGTGGTCTGCCAATATTATTCAACGAACAGAGGAAATTAATGGTAGAATTGGACAAATTTAGCGTACAGTGTAAGTTTATTTTGGTTAGTTTATTTTTATCTGAAAGAGAAAGTTCAATACGCTTGATAAATAATAAAATAAATACATATATTTTAATAGAATATCTGAATAAACATTTATTGAAATGATAATTTCAACTCTGTTAATTAGTGCAAAGAGGAAGGAACGAAATCAATCGCCAATCGATAGAATCATCTGTTACCATACCATATGAACAAACTTTCAGAAATGTCGATATTAACAGGGCTGAAAATAATTCATCTGCCGGTCAAGCTTTCAATTTCTGTGGATGTGGATGGCCGCAACACATGCTTATCGCCAAGGGTAATGCGGAAGGATTCGCCTGTCAACTGTTCGTTATGGTGTCAAATGGTGCTAACGATACGGTAATAATACGTGATACAATTAAAATATTTTTTTAGAATTCAACGGTTAAGTATTTTTTTAAACAGCATTGTCCAATTTTAGGAAATAGTAGTATTAACAGTCTTTTATAAATACTATTTTTGTCAAGTTTGGTTTCCATTACAATAAGTTAATTTTATTTCGTCCCAAACACCAAGCGTAATGTGCGGACTTAGGGCAATTAAATTTGACTTTCTAACAATGTTATTAATGTTGTCTTTCGATAAAAAGATCCTTGTATTGTGATAAATTCAATTTTTTTAATGTTCATAACACTTGAATGTTTCCTCTATATCTTTATTTTACCTCAATCAATTTTTGTACAAAACTTTGATTTGTTTGTTTCTTCAATAAGTTCACATAAGCTAGACGAAAATCTACAAAATGAACTTTGTTAAATATAATTCTTTATAAGCTGCTTACGCTTAAGAAGGTGAGAAAAAATACATAGCTTCATATAACGGAATCGATCTTCGAAAATCTCGACGTGATATATGTGATGCAACCATAACGGATGGAAAAGTTCCAGTTCTATAACTTAACTTTTTATTAGTTTTATTTTTGCTTTATATGAAACGTTTCCTCAATGAATCTTAGCAATAGATTTATTATGTTATTTAGACATGATGTATTTTCATTAGTTATCGCATGACCATGTTTACTTACGTAGTGAGATTGAAATATATAAACTATGCGTGCATAATTACTATCTCATATCTCCTCATGTGTGTAATACTTAGGAGAACAACAATTGAAATAAGATGTAACTAGATGGAAGTAATTAAATTTATACATTTCAATGTTACATGCAAATCTTAGTAGTCAAATTGCTGAGATAGAGTTACTAAGATATAGTGAGATAAAAGCATAAATATTATCCAGTAGAGTTATTCAAATACTAAAAAAATAAAACAAACATTTTTTGTTAATATTTTACTCAAATATTAATTGATTTTCGAATTAATTAAACATGTAGGTAGAGAACAGCGGAAATACTCAATCGTGTGATAATGCTGCAAGTTACTGTGGTATTTTGAATTCTCGTTACCCAGATGCCAGGTCTATGGGTTTCCCATTTGACCGCGTTGGAAGGGATGCTATAGCTACTTTACAGCAGTTTTTAACTCCAAATATGGCCATTCAAGACGTTCGCATCTTTTTCACAAACCGCACACAAGTAAATCAATCTAACAGACCAGCCTCTCAAAATCAAAATCAAAATCAAGGCAACAGAAGACCCCAACAAGGTGGAAGAAACTAATATGGAACAACAACGATTAATACGCTTTTGATTGATATCGATGGTATTGAGTATGTTACATTATTCCCATGTTTCAATTTAATAATAATATCTTATTAATTTTTTTTAAGTTATACGATTCATAAATATTTTTAGCAACATTATAATTTGAAAATAAGTAAATACCTTTATATTCACAAAATATTTTAAAATAAAAAAGTTATTTTTAAAGTTCTAAACGGTATTTGTTTTATTTATTTACTATTTATTTCTATTATTATAGTAAAATATTTTCTAAATAATATATCTTATATGTAAAGAAATTTAAATTTTATTAAAAAATAACTCTCTTTTATGATTTTGGGAAAAAGTTTTTATGAAAACTATAACTTTCAATATGTTTCGAAAGTATGAATACTTATTTTAGCTTTGATGCGCAGCTGTGTGGGGGCTTAAAAATCATATCAAACATTTTTTATTTTTAATTATATTATAAATAGTCTACATCAAATTAAAGAAATTACAATATACTTTAAGACGAAAAAAGAAAAATTATACGAAATCTCGATATCTGGGATGCTTATACCATAAGCTTAAATAATTTCAAATTAAAGCTTTTTTAATGTAATATACAGAGTGATTTTTTTATCATAACCCACTCAATTACTTACAGAATAATAATAATTTATAAAATTTTTTTTATTATTATCTTTAGTTACACATTATTCTTGAATTATTAACTATGTAATAATTTTTAAGTTCATCCCTTATGCCTGGTAAGGGCGTCAACTTTGTTTTTTTAAATGGTAACACATATTTTTAATTTAATAAAATGTTTGAGTTTTTAATTCAATAGTAAATGGCATTTGAATTTTTAATGAAACTTAATTTGTTTATTAGATATAAACATTTAAAGTTTCAAAATTTTGAGTTAATATACATGTATAATACACATGGGATTGTAAATACAGGTAGCTAATTGGATTTTTATGACATTGCTGTCTCAGTCACGGATTGTTTATTATCAATTATGATTATCAATAGATATACTTTCTGTATTGTCAGTTAGTGTATTTATAAACTCATAACAATGTGCCTTACTACAATTGATAATAACAATGCTGTGTACCTGCTAATATCGATGTTATAAAAAACCAATTAGCTACCTGTATTTGTAATCCCTTGTGTATTATACCTGTATATTAATTCAAAAATTTGAAACTTTAAATGATTATGCCATTTACTATTAAATTAAAAACTCAAACATTTTATTAAATTAAAAATATGTGTTACCATTTAAAAAAACAAAGTTGACACCCTTACCAGGCATAAGGGATGAACTTAAAAAGTATTACATAGTTAATAATTCAAGAATAATGTGTAACTAAAGATAATAATAAAAAAAAAATTTTAAATTATTATTACTCTGTAAGTAATTGAGTGGGTTATGATAAAAAAAATCACCCTGTATGATAAAAAAACGGAAAACATTCCAGTGATTGATCCTCTACGAGTAATCAACCTCTAAAGTCAAAAACTTTATAATTTTTGGTAGATATGATATTTTTAAATTTAAAAATATATTATGCATAATACGCATTGGAGTGTATTATGACAGTGATTTAATCACTATTAGATATCAATCAATACTAATCTAAAAAATACCTTAACACCAATTTAATGGATCTCTAACGTACTTAACTTTCTCGTATTGATTTTAAGAGAATGGTAACAGCTGTATTAATAATACAGTAGGCTATAACAAGTATAAAAAAGAGGTCTATCCATCTTTTTGAGGTGATATTTTACTATGTGTATAGTATCGTTCGTTGAATTTTAACTTTTTTTTTCTTGAAAGACCTTTTTTCCCTATTAACATTCTTACTAACTTGAAACAACTGGACACCGGTCGGCACTACCCTTAGTTCCTGCAAATCGAATTCCTTGGTCCTCTCGGGCCATGACAGTTGTCGGTCGTTGTTGGAATACTGATGGACTTCTGCGGACGTTGGACGCTAGCCGTTTTGCAAATACAACGGCCATGGCACATGCTCCAACCATACAACAGCCGAGTAAAAAAATGCCAATGTATGCAGCATCTGAGAACCGAGTAGCAGTGCTGGTTGAATCACCTTTGAAAATAATACAGACAAAAAATATAAACTTAGAGTATGAATTGTTTAATTGAACTTATTATTAAGGATTTTTTTCACTCAAAGTAAACGAATTGCGTTACCAAAACTTAAACTTTAATATTTTTAATCATAATTTGAATTTATGAAATTGTTAAAACTAAAAAATTAAATAATTCAGCAGCTGACATTTATATAATTAAATGTATATTTAATACGATTAGTTTATTTTAATTTTCCTGACAAAAAACACGGGAATCGGTAATAATTTTATCAAATTATCGATTAAAATAATAATGTACTTTATTTTTAATTATTTACACTAAGTTAAAAGAAATATTTTATAATTAGTGATAGGTATATAAAAATTAACAAACTAGAATATTGCAGTAGTTTTCATATGATTGTCAAATATTTATCAAAAATAATATAAAATTAAGTTTTATAACAATATATAAAATATGGCGGTATTTTCGAGAAATACTATAAGTCATTTAAAGCACTGGAAATGAATAAAATAATAGCAAAATTGTACGTGACCAGAATCATTGTTATTTCTTTCGGGAGCTTACAAAATTTAACTATATATAACTAAATAAATGTATAAGCTTTTTTCAATTTAGTAAAAAAAAAAAAAAAATAGATAATTGAAAAAGTTAAACTTTTTGGAACACAATTGTAAACTTAGTTTAGTTTGAGATTTTATTTCATAAGCATAAAAGGTAACTATTACCTTACATTTAAAATATACAAAAAAAAAGTTTCGTTGTATTCCCGTTGGACGTTTTTTCATTAAATTGTAAAACCCCATATGAAATAAATATAAATAATATTTTATTTATATTAATATTTAAAATTAACATTTTAATATATATATCCTGTTTATTCTGAAATTATTTAAAAGTTAAATATATTCCTGTAGCATTCTGTTATATTGATCTTAAGATTAACATTTATTTCTATCGTACATATTATTTGCACAGAATACATAAAATGGAGTTACAAAAAAAAAAAAAAAATCCAACAATTGTATCCTTGTATA
Source organism: Daktulosphaira vitifoliae (assembly GCF_025091365.1). Classification (NCBI taxonomy): domain Eukaryota; kingdom Metazoa; phylum Arthropoda; class Insecta; order Hemiptera; family Phylloxeridae; genus Daktulosphaira; species Daktulosphaira vitifoliae. The sequence goes on along the minus strand of NW_026099573.1, from coordinate 32,870,602 downwards.
TATTTGCATTGTTTACGAAGAACTTTTTTGTGTTAATTATTTGAACAATTTCAAAGCTTTAAGATAATTATTGTGTTGAAGTTACTCAATAAACTTTTATTCGTTTTTAAATCTTAAATTATATCGACGATTCCTCTTTTTACGTATATTATAATGGTATTTTGTTGTAATATGAACAAATGCATTGCACTACGTATCTTACATTTATCAATGAAAAATTAATAATCAATTTTTAATATCGATTAAAATAATAACATAAAAAGGCGCCGATTTTCAGAAAGAGAGCCATTTTGAAAGTCTGAATTCAATATAGAATTCAGAATTCTCTTAAGGAATTTATTTTTCTTAACTAGCGCGACACCGTGTGGTCATCGGTACATATTAATGCAATACTTATTAATATTTCTGCGTTTAAAACTTATTTATCTATCTTTCCGTAAATTCGAAAAGTATAAAAGACATTGAAAAGGATGTTGATTATTTTTGAACGTCACTGAACATTTTGAAATTAAAACATCAATTAAATTAATTCACATTAACCCAATTAATTGGAAATGATAATCTGAGTAAAGAACAGTAAAACAATATATTGATATAAAGCAAATATCATTTAATTTAATTATTAATAACTAATTAGTCTTTGGTCATATACTTCGATTGACTGCCAGAGAGGAGGCCTCCGCCACTCCAAGAATACCTCAGTATTCTCACTAAAGCATATTCAAGTTAATGCTACGACTGGGTGTCACACATGAGATCAATACCGTAGCCACTACAAGAATACTTGAGCTTATAATATCTATATAAGAGGAACCTTAATCATTTATTTTATATCTACTTGTCATTATTGTTCTAAATTCTGGGACTCTACAAACCTCATAGAACCTCGATGCTAACCAATTGACCAGATACCCAAACACTCCAATTAGGACTACACCCACATATATATACCTTATTTTATTATTACAATTTATAATACGAAAATTAATCAATCTATAATTGACGTAAGAAATTAATTTCAGTGTAGTATTATTAATAAAAAAAATGATTGCTACTATATGGTTGTTTCTGTATATCATGTTAAAAACGTATTATATTGTCTGTTCATAATGTTACAGCTTTAGTAATTTAACATTTTATATAAATAGGAGTAAGTAAGATATATGCAGCAGTATTTTTATGACTACTCTCTACTCTCTATCGCACTCTCACTCTTGTCGATTGGCTGGCAAATGATTTTGACACGGAAGATATGAAAAATCTCGATTTTAAATATCATCACGGGAGCTTTGCTCCATACCTCAGAGCTCGTATAATACTCGTATATCAAGATGTTAATAAGGACTATTAGATATGCATAAATGTTTTTCTTTTAGAATAATACCTTTTCGAATGTAGGTTAAGAATTTTTACATGTTTTCTTATATAATATAATTTATAACTAATGTTTAGGTTAATAAATATTTATCTTACTTATCTTTTTAATTAAAAAATATGATAATTATAAATATAAAAAACGGTAGCACAGTGTGGACGAGGGAAACGTATAGATGATATCTGTCAGTGATTAAAACCACTATCATAAGATACACTTATTTTTAAATATAATTCAAGATAAAATGTAATATTTAATTAATTTAAATTAATAAAAGTTAATCAGTTTGAATTAACAATTAATTAATTCTCATTAAGTTTCAATTTGGTTATTTGAATTCACAAGAAATATAACAACTCAAATGTGATTTATATAAAATTGATTGAAGGAAACTTAACATCATTGTTAAAACGTTCATGAAATGTTATGACAATAAGTACGTGTAAATAATTTTATATAAATAAGGTTGGGTAATATAATTATTTTTTGAAAATAGTATTATCATTTTAAAAAGTAATTTCTTGTAATTGCTGCTTTCAGTAATTATAAGCAATATACGTCACCATCAGACCCGTACTAAAAAATTTGGCGCCCCCGGGCTTATAATTTATACCCCCCCTCATCATCACAATCAATAATAATAATAATATAACACTAATTATTTCGTTCATAATTGATTCTTTAATATTAAAATCCAACTTAATAATTAATAAATGAGAATTATTTAATACTTTTTTTAATTAACAAATTAAACAAAATATAACAATAAAAATACACTTTTTTTTTTTAATTATAACATAATTAAAAATACAATTTTCTTTTTTTTAAAGTATTTTTTTCCTTGCTTGATTATTGGCAAATTCTTCAATTATGTCGCTATAATTAATCTGATGAGTTAATTGAGATTCAATATTTAAAATTGCCAATGCATTTAGCCTGTCTGTGGATATATTTGACCTTAGATATGTTTTTATACGTCTAAGTGTTGAAAATGACCGCTCTGCGGTACAATTGGCCGCTGGAGTACTAAGAAACATACGTAATGCTATACTTACAAATGTTCAATAGATAATTTTAAAACCAATATTAATAAAAAAAATATTTATGTATATTATGCAGTTTTAACTAACACAATTTGTAAATAATATATTTATTATTATTTATACTAGACTAGTAACAATTACAAATAATTTAAACCGTATAGGTAAAAATAATAAAACTTACCTTATTATATAATATAATATAAATGTTATACAGGGTGTTCAGTAAGTCAGGAAACTTACAGGAACATCCTGTATAGTAATATATCATATGACAATCATCAATGTATCAATTCATCACACTTTCATAATGCATACACAGTACACACATGACGCATAAGCAAAACACATAAGAATTAAATATAATATAAGTCATAAGTGTATAACGTACTAATAAAAATATATTAATACTGTCGTCTGTCACAATTTACAATGCAATACCATTGAATATCGATATCACTATACAATTATCATTGTTTTGATTTATTCGGTAAAATAGTTGACCAATTTCTAAAATTAGATTTTTTCTGAATATCTTTATCATTTAGCTATTATAATCGATTGTAGACAATAATGACGGACCAAAAATATACTATATATATACTACATATCTTAGTTCGTAACAATAATACAGCTATATAAACAGTAGTTCATAACATTTTTCTAAAATACAAATTACAAAAATATTAAATAAAATGAAATTACTATTTTTTTTTCATTACATTTTTAAAATAAATTTTGCTAAAATATTTTGCCGCCCCCAGGCATATGCCTACCCGTGCCACCCCCTAAATACGGCCCTGGTCACCATTAAATAAGCATTTAAAATTTTTAATATTTGTTGAAAATTCTATATGCTTTGTGTATAAATGATCCCAAAGGTAAGAAACACTTGAAACAATGTTATGTTGTAATTATCAATATTATTATGTATTGACGTAACGTTGATTTGATACCTTAGATAGTTTAATTATTATAACAAAGATAATTTAAAAGAATTTTCATCATACATAACTGGAAGTATGTAATTGCATGATATTTTGATTTATTGTATTTGTACTAAAATGTACGCGGTTAGAAAAGCACATTTAGGGGGAAATGGCTCTCAGGACAACGAGTAATAGGGACCTCGAAATAATAAAACCTTGTCTAAAATTTCGCCTAATTGTCAAATTACATAAAAAATCGAAGCTTTATTGTTATTCTTATTTATCCACGAAGTTTTTATTTGTGTTGTAATAAAAACATTCATTACAGTTTTTATAAAAAAACTTTTCTTGGAACTCATTAAAAAATCTAGCCTCGGGTCACCAAATAGGTAAGTTCATCAGGAAAGGAACAGGAAAGGTATCTAGATCAGTTTAAAAGTAAAATAAATAATGGATATATCGAAATTTGGGGAAAATAAAAAAATGTAATATTATATTATCAAAGTAAAAAAAATAGTATTGACACCTTTTAATTAAAAATAAATTTTCATTCAAAACATTTTTTCAAGATATTTTTGGAACAAAAATCATTAGTTTGTTATTATTATCAGTTGCATAATCATCGTTTAGTAAAATGCTTAAAAAATATATTTGATCTAAGGTGATTTGCTAAAGTACACAAGCTTATTTCTTGTACGTAGAATTTTCGTTTTATAAAATTATAGCTAATGAATATCAGTATAGATTGATATCCATTAGCTATATTTTATTAAGTGATTTCCGACTGATTAAAAACAAACATTTTGAAAATATAAACTTCAATATCAGTCAACGAAATGATTTTTCAAAATAATTCCCAGGCTTAATAAAGAAAAAAAAAATTATTTAAAAAAGATTTGTTAAAAAAAAAAATTAATTTGTAAATTTTATATAACAAAAAATTTAAATTTTAGAATTTTAGAATTTTGTTTAAATTAAAAATACATTAGTGCATCTATTTAAAGTGGTCTCCATGATCCATGGTCTCTAAGGCCTATGGATTTTCAATTCAGGTATGAGCGATATAAACGTTAAAATACAGTAAATATATTTTTTTAATTTGAAATTTTTGCTTTCAGCTTGAATCTTATTAATGATACTATTTTAAATGCACTTTATTGATCATTCGTATTTATATTTTTATTATGTTAAAATATGTCTATTGAGTAATTATTCCGTAAATAATTACTGTAAAATCGATTTACTTATTTTTTAACGTTGACCATAGATAATTAAAATTTTTTTATATAAAACAAAGAAAAGTAATTAGTTACATGCAATTATACTCAAAAAGTAGAGGCCAATTATAATATTTTTTGTTTACATAGCAAAGATAAAATTAATATTTAATAATATAACCTGCTAAATTATCTTATTCAAAAATTTAGAAATTTTTTTTTTATGGACACATTTACAATATGAAAAATATATTACATCCTTCTGCAATTTTTTTTTAATTGCGATTATCATGGTACTTCCGTAGAGGAAGGACCAATCTTTTAAGAGATCCTCTGGGTCCATGTAACACTTAGTCTAGGGTCCCGTGTATAACATAAAATAGCGGTTGACGTTTACAAGTTTTACTTCACTTTTAAAGTTATTAAATTTAATTTTTACATTTATTTATTGGACTAATTTTTGTGAGAAGTTAAAAGTAATAACCGCCATTATATGAAACTCATAAAAAAAAAATTAATTATTTTGTAATGCATATAAAATGTAAAAAACTATCGACTTTCCTGTTTTGATAATAATCAAATAAAAATTAAGAATACGCATTATTTAAATAATTTTGTATGTAAAATCTTTTAAATAAACAAAAATTTCCGATTCATCACTTTATAAAATTTTAGAGATGTATGTACCACAAAAAGTATTTATATACTGTTGAATTAAATGTTAGATTATAAATTTACAATTTAATATATTTACATAAATTAAAAGTTTACTGAAATTATATTTCTTGTTTTACCTTTGTAAGGTAAAGTTAAAATGGGAAGAAAAATGATACATGGTATGAAATTTTAATTTGATTTTTTCAATTATATTTCAAAGAATAATAAATAAATAAAATCAAATACTTAAAAATAAACAATAACCTAAGTAGATCATAAAATCTCTATGAGCACTCATATCAGACATGAAAAAATTATAAATTCCAGATCTTGTTGAAAATAAGAATAATAACAAATAACTAAGTATTATTAATAAAATACAATAAAAAACTAATATATATTGCGTCCTTTTATTCACATTAAATACGTTTAAAACGTATTTAGCCGAGTTCTTTTTTAAGCGCTTTCTTTTATTAATTTTTTAAAATTAAACTTGAATTATTAAACATAAAAAAAAATTTAATAATAAAGATAATAGTTCTAATAAGTTTTTCCTTTAAAAGAAATTCTTTCAAAGGAATACTCAGTACATTTTTTTTAATAATAATTTTAACTCTTGACTTTAACTTAATATTGAGAGAACTCTCTAGTTATAATACTATTCTAATCACACTAATTAGTTTACTTGATTCCCATAGTTACAGATAGCTGGTTATTAAGATCTAGATGTATTATACTCCCAGAGTACTTGTTAACTATACAATGTTCAATTCATGCATTTAATTACTCGACATGTATTTTACACAATAGTGTAATTAATTTTGTTGACGGAGAGAAGATGCTTAATTATACAAAATAAAAGATATTGTGGCTTCATAACCAACCTAGAAATTCATTTCTATTTAAGTGGAAAGAAATTTGTCTTTTATAATATGTAAATATTTTATACTCCTACGTTCTTTTTATTATCACAGAGATTTTAATAATTTCTCAACTTCATGCTGGCATAAAATATTTATTAAAAGTAATTTTGTCTAAAAACTTATTTTATAAAAAAACATATTGTGGTATAATATACCCGTTACATTTTACATTTTTAATTAAAAATATTTATTAAACAATATATTGAAAAAGTTTTAAGCGTAACTTCAGATGTAATTTATAGAACAAAAATATGTCATTATTAATTGTAATTAGAAATTAATACTTTATTTAGATCAAGATTTTTGTTTTTCGGAAGATTAATAATAGTTTTTCTTGTATTATTAATACCAACATTTTTAATTACAATAATAATATTATAAAAAAGCCTTGGATATATATACATTACTTTAATTGGATAATTAAAAGTCAATTTACAACAAATTTAAGTTAATAGTGTTTTGAAAGTTTTTCAACTTTTAGAGTAAAATAATGTTTTAAATTAGAAATTCAGTGTTATTTACATTATATTTAGAAAGGAGAAGTACTAAAAAGAGGCACCCTTGTTTCACAATTGCCTACACATTTCGCCGTGTAAACTTAATCACTTTGTCGGTCAAATAATTCATTTTAATAGTTTTATTTCATTAAATATCCTTGTTGTTTTTATAATTTCTCTAATACACAATAAGTATTATTGTTACCATAAACCAATAAAAGTATATTTTGCGCAGGAAAACAAAACCTCGACCACAATTAGAGTTTAACTCAATAAATATTCTATAACCAGATTAAATATGATTCAATTTATATTATTATAATATTTCATGAATATTATTTTTGAATTAAATTTAATGCATTGTGTAATTATAGGCAGACAATTACTGCGACAGCAATAATTATACTGCGAAAATATTATTTTTTTTCGTTTGAGGGAAATTAAAAAATTTCTAATGTATATCTCCCAAGACGAAACCCTAATTATACCATTAACTTAATGTAATATAAATACTAACCAGCCACTCGAGGGTCCTTAGGATTGGGTGCGGTTTCTACATAAACTCGCATATGTCGGATACTTGTACCTTTAGCATTTATTGCATACACTGTTGCTACATATTGAGTGGACGGTCGTAATCCAGTTGCCTCAATGTATGAAAGGCCAGCTTGGCCATTGTAATTTGCTATCATTAAATCTGGCCGGGCCGCCATGGCGACGTTACTTGTTAAATGTTGAGGTAAACCGCCGCCGTAACCGAGTTCACAAAAGACTGTAAACCTTGTACTTGTAATATTTATAGGAGTACAATTTCGCGGAGAACCTGGTCTCTCTAAAAAATAAAAATAAAAAAACTTTTAATTTATATGAAAATCAGGCCTTAATAAATGTATTATTAGATTAAAATCTGTTTAAACAATAATAAAAAATCTTCTATAGTTCTTAAAGAAGTGAAGTAATAAGTTTTTAAACAAGTGAAAAATATGGTTTTGCATAAATTACTAAAAAATAGACGAAACAAGCGATAGGCTCGATAAATTTTGTTTATGTTTTGATTTTTTTTAATAAAGACCCTATGATACATTATAAACGCACATTTTTTTAAGTTATTTATGTCATTAAAGTTTTTATACATAAAATAATGTTAAGCAACTAATTTAATGTACTATTAAACAATTAAAAAGTGACTCTAATTAAGTAAAAAAAGTCAATTAGAGTAGGCGTTGCTATATATTTTGTTTTCACTTAAGGATATAAATCTCGAAGTTATCGAAATAAATAAAACAACAAAGGGGTTAACTCTTAAAAGAATGGGGCAATCGAGGATTTAAGGGAGAATTTTTAAGTTTTCGGCTGAATAAACAATATAAAAAATCGTGACCTCTTTAAAAACATTTAAAATAAAATAATAACAGTATGGAAAATGCTGAACCATAAATTATCCAAGTTAGATTTATGCTTGGCTTAAAGCCATTTATTTATTTTTCTTTATAATAATTCGAACTAATATAATTACAATTTTTACAAAGACATAATCTATCGTATACGCTAAATACATTATCGTATTAAATCGTAATGATTGGGAAGTTCAGTAAGTATTTATTTACATAAAGCAAATTTCATTTTTTGATTTAAAAATTATGAATAGTTAATATTGTTCTAACTATACTAGTTTAGTTTTCTAAGTTGAAGTGTCGAGAAAAGCGAATTTTTAAAAAATATAATAAGTATTTTTACAATTAGGGTTGATGAGAAGAGTGATTTAGAAATATTTGGAGATAAAAATAAACAGACCGTGATTCATTTCCTCCATTCGTTATTTTTAACTTCCGAAATATTGATTCAAAATTTGTTATCAATTAGTAATTTTTTAAGTTAAATTATTTAGCAAAATTAAAGTTGATTCAATTTTTAAATTAAAAGAAGAGGAGATAAAACTATATATTTTTTGTGCTAATTAAAGTGTGTATGATAATTAAAAGTTAAAAAAAAAATTTTAACTACCGTTATACTTTTGGTGATATTACGTGAGAAATTATCTAATGAAATCATGATAACCCTGTATTGGAATGATAAAGCTCATTATATTTTTTTACTTTGCTTTTTTTAAAATCAAAAGTGTTAATAATTAACATTTTTGTACATAGTTTTTTTTTTTTTTTTACCTGCTGGAACAACATGAAAAATGCAAGGCTGTGATTGGATACCTAATGAATTGGTAGCCCAACAAAGCATCATACCAAAGTTATTAACTTTGAATTTAATTATAGGCGATGATTTTTCTAAAGTTATCACATTAGTAAGCCCTGAAATGGAACTATTAAAAACCCAACGGAACGACAAAGCTGAGGGGTTACTGTTCACATCACATTTTATCCACACGGTTTCACCTTTGTGAGCGCCATATACTCGCTGTTGATCAGTATTGCATGTTGGTTCAACTAAAAAATATGATCAAAATTTCAATAAAAATAATAAGTGTTATTTGAAGAATTCTTAGGTTTTTTNCAGATTTGCATCGAAGCGTTTCTTATGATAGTGATTTTTAAAATCAAAAGTGTTAATAATTAACATTTTTGTACATAGTTTTTTTTTTTTTTTTTACCTGCTGGAACAACATGAAAAATGCAAGGCTGTGATTGGATACCTAATGAATTGGTAGCCCAACAAAGCATCATACCAAAGTTATTAACTTTGAATTTAATTATAGGCGATGATTTTTCTAAAGTTATCACATTAGTAAGCCCTGAAATGGAACTATTAAAAACCCAACGGAACGACAAAGCTGAGGGGTTACTGTTCACATCACATTTTATCCACACGGTTTCACCTTTGTGAGCGCCATATACTCGCTGTTGATCAGTATTGCATGTTGGTTCAACTAAAAAATATGATCAAAATTTCAATAAAAATAATAAGTGTTATTTGAAGAATTCTTAGGTTTTTTTGTAGTTTGATTTTTTTTTTATGTTGCATTTTCTTTAAATAATTAAGTTAACTTACATTTTACATCAAGCATATAAATATCACTAACAGACTTTCCATTCGCATTAATGGCCATACATCGATAACTCCCTGAACCATGTCGTGTTATCGATTGTAGAACCAACGTTTGATTGCTATAAATTATCTTTCGACTACTATGAGGTCCGACTTCTGTGCCCTAAAATTCAATAAAAATATTTGATACTTTTTAATGTAATAATGGTTCTTCTCAAATAAGTTGAATGGCTTAGCATAAATACATAATTCTTCTTAGTTTAACAATAAACATACATTGTGATCCCATTCTAGTCTAGTTATAGCCGGCGATGCTTTGACAATGCATTCAAAGTATACATCTGACCCTTCTTTAATATCGGATGCGTTTAAATTTCTTCCGAGATTTATTTGCAATCTCGGTGGATCTTAAAAAAAACATAAAATGTAATTTGTTATGTCAACTACAGTCATTCTAACTCTTACAGTGTACGTGGAGTGTTACTTGCTTCTGTAAAGAGTAAGCTGGAAAGTATGAATTACTTGCCTCACAGGTTATTACACTTAAGTCATTATCATCGTTTGGTATAATTTTTAAAGTACTCCAAGTCATATTAAAGTTTTCAATTACCTACAAAAAACACCAGTTTATTATTCTTTCATTTAATAAACTATAGTTATACACGTGAAAAGAGTTTCGTTAAAAGATTTACCATTTTCACATATATCTAATACTTACAATTTAATTATCTAGAAATTAATATTAGAAAAAAAAACTAAATTAAAATCTTTTTTATTGTTAAAAATCAATTAAATTAGGTTATTAAATTTTAAGAACTTGTATGTTTCTTTGTAATTTAGTTTTAAATAGATTTTTGGTGTGTTATTTCAGAATAAGTGCTTCAGTATTTTCAATATTTCTATATCTCTAATAACTGGTATAAACCCACTGTGTAACATCGATTTCCACTTAATAGTTTCCCAGACATTTTACAGAAAACATAGGAAATTCATAAAATAAAGGGAGATGCACTACGAAGTACAGAATTCTATAATCAAAGTATTAGAAAATTATAATTTATAAAATGATGGAAAAGCAAAATGAACTAAAAATATAAATATCATAAAAATATGTACTTAGTTTTCATTATTCTATCTGTTCAGTAAAGCGCAAAAGCAAATATAATAAAATAGGATCATCTAATAAAGGGTCTTTTACTATCTAATAATTTATTATTACATTTTTTATAATTTTTTATTACAAATAATGTACATTTTATAGCATTTCAAATATAGAATTGGAACACTATTGGAAAACATCCCATTAATATTTTTAGCCGACTAAAATATATAGAAAGAAAACAAAAGGAAACTTGGAGAAGTTCCCGGAGTCGTATTGACCTTTAAAGGTCCAAAAGTACTTTGATTTCCAGTGAAAGGTCGTCAACGTAAATCTTGGAGAACCTATAGTCCTTAACCGATTGAGTAACGACTCAGCATTGCCGGTCGTCGGACAAATTGTAATTTTAGACTAGCTTATTGTATACCTTGATCCTCCTAGTTTCGTAATCTATTTCACGTCCGTTGTAGTACCACGTTATATTGGCAGCTGGCCTAGATCCGTATGACACGCATTCTAAGCTATTTGGTTCACCTGATGTGAACGCTTGTTCTGCCCCTGTGAGGGAAATACTTAGTGGTTTAACTGTAAAAATAAAACATGATTAATATGATAATCAATGAAAAATGTTTATTTAAGAGAAAATATAAATGCACTTTTACGATGTAATTGGTAGATTTTATTCTTCAGTTGAATGATATTTTTTTAAATCAAAATTTTATGTAGGATTGAGAATGAAAAAAATATAAAATTATTTTACCTTCGACTTTGAATATATAAAATAATTATTTTAAAAATTTTGTCTAACGTAGAATACAATTTTTTACGAAGACCTATAAGAAGTAATTTTATGATGTTACAGCTTTTTTTTGGTAACTAGTTTTTTAAGTTAATTTATAAAAGTGAGCTTCGCATAGAAAATTCAGTAGTCATTTATTTTGTAAGTTTTAATACATTTAACGATCAGATTAAAACTTTTATAATCAAACACATACGGTAAAATCCAATTAGGATTAAAAGTTTAAACCTTGGTAAGCCACTGTTATATTTTGACTAAATTTAATGAATAAACAAATGGTTGATAGATCTTTTTTATTATGCATTTAAACTTAATTTAAAAAAATTAATGTTTTATTAGCCTTATCTTCATTAATATTTTGTATTTATAGAATAAAAAAGTTTTTAGCTACCTTGTAGGTATAAAATGTTTTAATATTAAATAACTTTAACCTAGTATTTCTTGAGTTTTTTAAGTTTACCGGTGTAATTACCTTTATAACGCACCCATCATTCAGTCAAGTAAAAATTGTTTAATAAGCTCAAAATTAAATTATTCCTATCTTATTCACTTTGTTTTAATATTTTCATTCCAAAAATTTTTTATGAACACGAATGTCTTCAGTTCTCTTGAACTTTTAAAATAAAATAAAATAAATTTAACGTTCAATCCTATGGAAGGTAACTTTTCAAAATCCTCTTTTAATTATAAGTTTAAACATTAAACGTTGAAACTCATAACAAACTATTTGATATTAAAATTTATTTATTTGGTGTAGAAATTTATAGACATTTTTTTAATCATTACCGCCATAGATAGATGAGTGATTTCTTCTAGATAGAGAAACCAAATAGTTGATTATTTTATGGAAAAAATATCAGTTTATCATTTACATTACTTGAAAATATGCTGAATGTAATTTAAGACATTTTGATTCATAAAAATATTGTGAATGAGGATTGTTTTTTTTTTAATCTCTTAGCATGCTCTTATCAAACTGATTTCACGAGTGAACATTATACAATTAAAGATACTTTGTGTTTATAATAATTTAATTAAATAAATTGAAAATTAACAACAGTATCTAGGTAAAGTGGTTGAACTGCAATTAGTTGATAAATTATTCAGATAATTACAAAGTAAGGGTTACAACGTTTTGCTGATTATGATTTAACACTTGATTTTTATGTACTCTTACCGAACAATAATGTGTCGCAGCTTTAATATAAAGCCATAAAAGATAAACTTATAACAAACACTTTAATATTTACATTATTTTATTATGTACGCTAATTGAGGATTCCATTGTGCACCATAAAAGCACTTCTACATTAATTATGTTGTAATATATGAATACTAAATTATTGCGAACTAAATTTACTTTTAATTAGAGGTACTATTATCTGCTCAATTCACATGAAATAGTAAAACAATTAACATCGAATAAACTGTATCCCTGACGAAAAAATATAAATTACTGGATGATATTATTATCAACAAAAAACGATTGAAGTACGTGAGTTAGACGAATTTTTTATAAATTATATAACATACAATTATTTAAATTAATTTACTCGAGCAAATATGAAGCTGGACGGGGAATCTACAACACAATTTCATAAAGAACTCGCCTAAATATTGATGACAAGAAATTGCTTGTTGGCTTATGTAATTTGCGATACTCTTCGTAGAAGTTATATTCGATTAGTGTTCAACAAAAAGATTTAGTTACTTACGAAAACTATATCCCAAAGTTATAAAGTGAAAGCTCTATAAATTTAAATATGAAAACATCTGAACAGTTCACATACTTGAATCTCCTAAAATGTATATTATCATGAGGATATACATTATCATAATCTCAACTGATATACAGAGTGATTCTTTTAATATTAGCCACTCGATTTCTATTAAAATAATTATCCCTTATTAATTAATTTTTTATCTATCTCAATACCTTATAATAGCGTTAACCTTTTTTTTTAATTGATATTTACATATTAACCTAAAATAATAAATGACTGGTCGAAAACAATTTTTAAAGTATTACTAGGAATATATTAACAGCAATAGGAATTTATTAAAATTTTAAAATATAGAGTTTAAAAATTATATTATAATTAACTATGTTTATAAAAAGTAAATATTAGCTGATATCAGTGGCATATTTAGACATTTTTTTATAAAGGAGATTCAGATAGCTTTTAAAACGTAGAGTAGTATTGAGATTTACCTCTTCACTATCACTACTACTATAATTTTATCTACACGAGGGTTCAGACCCGCCGTAAATAAGCATCTATATAATATATAATATATTTAAATGGTAACTGACATTTGGAATGAAAAAGTCATGAATAATTCAAATTTTTTCACGTAAGAGTTTGAATTAATATATAGAATAATTCGTTTGTTAAATTCTTAAAAAACTACGAAATTTTAGCCAATTCAAGAAACTTATAAAATTATCCAATCGAGTTTTTCTATAATTTGTTTTTTTATCGTCTACGACTCGTCTTTATAAAGCTATCTGACCATTTTGAATCTCACAAGAGTTTCCATTTTCTTCATCACACATTCAACAGATATTTAAAAAATTTGGGACGTTTTCCAATAATTAGTTTGCAGTTACTTTTGGGATTTTACATATATACATAATATATATTATACATTTGTACAACTATGACGTAAGTATTCACTATTAATATAATTACCAGTATTATGGTAAAAAATATTTGATATGAATACATTATAAAAACCTTGAATTAATGTACTCGTCGAAAAAAACATTCTATACTATTATCCGTTCTTTATTCAAAATATTTTAAAGAGTATACATCACGACTCTTGGTTGTCAGAATAATCCGATTTACTAAAAAGGCGTGTATTACGTATTAGGATTGAAGCAGACAAAGAAACAGATTTTTTACTTTCTTTTTTCAACACTCACTCAAACCTATGCATGAAAATAGCGAAAAAAAAATTACACCGAGTACATACATTATTTTATTTTGCACAACAGATTTCGTATAAGCACAAAACAATTGTTTTTCGTCACATTATCGGATAGTTTGTAATTTTTGTTGACATTTGATTTTTTAGCACTTTAAAATGAATATACTTTATGATACTAACGGTAAACATTTATGGTGACAGACGTAGACAGTTGAACGGCATTAGCGACATTGGAAGCTTCGCATACTAGTGTCTTCCCCAGGTTTTCCCTGCGCACTTTAGCTATTCTTAATGTATTCGCAACCGCTGTATCACTAATTCTCATTCCGTATGCCGTGTCCTCGTTTTCCCCTCGAATGTTCCACATAACACGCGGCAAAGGTCGACCTGTGTAAAGAAATAATGTATAATGGAAAAACTTTAGTCAGATGTAACACTAAAAAGTACAATAAACTATTGCAGTCAATGTTTTAAGCTAAAATAATTATTTTGGCGGAAATAATAATAGTTCTGACAGTTTTAATTAATTATATAAATTGCAGGATAAAATAAATATTGTAACGATTATTTAAATTCTTATAGTTTTTACTAACAAAACTTAATAAAATATTAAAGTTTCATAATATCTCAAAAAAAAAAAAAAAAAAAAAAAAAAAAATGATCAT
>NW_026099573.1:32849480-32855426 GCF_025091365.1 Daktulosphaira vitifoliae | reverse complement strand
AAAAAAAAAAAAAAAAACAAAAACAAAATGATCATTGAGTTGTTAACACCAAATTACATTAAATAAAGAAACGAGTGAGTAAAAAGAAGGAAAGTTTTATTTAGATGCGTATTATTATTATTTTTTTTTAGAGATAATTATCTCATAAGAATTCCTAGTGAAACAGTGCATAGGAAAGGAAAAAATGTAAGAACTAGAGTAAAATAAATAGTTTTATATTATCTAGGGTACACGCCTACAGTCTAAGGACATTTGTCCTGTGTATTTACCACGCAGAAAAACATTCAAGCCATTTGCAAAACTTTGCAATTTTTGTATTCGGTTAAATTTTTTTTGTCACTTAAGAGAGATTTGGTTTTATTATAGCTTTTTGTAGTATAAACTTTTAAAGGAAATAACGGTTTGCGTCTCAGATTTTTTGAAGAATAATATTTTAATTAGCTTAAAAGCGAGTTATCCTCTCGCACTTATCAGCGTAAATCATGGATTGTGGTTTGGTTAATCCGAAGATCTCGACATTAAAAACGGCTTGTTTCAAGATAATGTACTGTGACGCTAACCACTATATACCGCGAGACAGTACAAAGCTAAGAGAATTGAATTTTAGAATTCAATGATATTTGTAGTCTGCCTAACAAAGTTCTATCAGCGTTTTGGAGAGCTTTTATAACTTTGACAATCTGCTCTATTCTATTATAAATTCACTAGTAATTATTATTATAATTATAGAAATAACTACAACAATGATAATACTATTCGGATTTACAATAGTAATTTAAATAATTATATATACAAGGTACTACCTTTATAAGTCGAGTAATATATAGAAATTATTGTAAAGTATTGTGCTAAAATATACATGATAATATGAAAAAGTTAAAATTTTATTGCACAACTTTAATGATGATGATAATGCACAAGATGTACTTTTTCAAAAAGGTATAACTGAACGTGACAGTACTTTTTTATGTTTGAGTATGGAAACTCTAAACTTAGGTATCACTGTCCTTGAGTATGAAATAGCTATTTGAGTAAAAATTGCAAAAGATATACGGACAATTTATAGTTATAATGAGATTATATAAAAAAAATAATTTTTATTTATTTAAAAATACAATTTTTTACTCTGATAAAAAGAATTTTTTGATTTATTGATTATTAATAATCAATGTTAATTATAATTTAAGTTGGAAATGCGAATGAAGATTTACATTTTAAAAATTTAACAAAAGTAATGTTTTAATAAAATGACTAAATACATTAAAATTCTTCAAAATTAATTGCTTAATTTTAATAATAACTGGCAACAACTACACATGAACATGTTAAATACATTTTCAATTACTCGAATTTGATCTTTTATATTTTATTAATTATCAATTACCTTTTTCAATTTAAAACTTATAATAATTTGTTTCGAGCAAAAATTATTTAATATTATGATAAACAATTTTATTTAATAGATTTTTTAAAAGAAAAAAAGATGCTAAGTATTTTAACTTTTATTATAAACTATTAACTTTTATTACTTTATAATCGACGTTCAGCTTTAATTAACTTTTAATATCTGGACGTAAGATTTATACTTTCATCTATTTTTGAATTAAAGTACTTTTAGCGATAGCAAAATAAATAATAAATTTTCCAAATGAAATTTAAGTTTGAAAAACTGAATATGCCCTGTAGTGGATACTATTTTAATTGCTCATAAACGTATGTTCATACATTTGCATGTTTCATTTTGCTACATGGAAAAATATTCTGAGTGATATACAAATCTGTTTCGTAACAACATTAATAAAATAATGAAGTTTTATATTGCATGTTTTAGTATATTTTGATTGAATGATCATATTTGGTATATCGATGATTTATTTGAGTTAATAGCACATATTATTCTCAGTGAAATAATTTTATGAGAGAAAATTTATATTAATGATAATACAATTAAATGCCATAACATTTTTTTTATATTTTTCTTACAGAAAATATTTACAAGTATTTAAAATGTATTTATTCAGATATTACTATAAGATATACATAAGTAATAAAACGAAAATAACATGTTGTGGCATTATTGATAACACCATATCGTATATCTCATTATTTCAAAAAAACCTAGGATTTTTTTTATCATACACAATATTAGATTTTTGAAGCATATTCCAGAACATTTTAATACCTTATTTAAGTGCGATTATGTTAAAATTAAAAATTTCTTAGTACTTATTTTACTCTTTTATGTATACTTAGATATATTTTTTGCCAATTTTCCAAACATTTTTTTTTTTAGTATATAAACATATAAACTGTAGCATATTTGAATGACAATATAAGAATTTTAAATTAATCCATTACATGTATGCGTAAAAAATTATTCAGTTTAGATGTCAAAGAGTTAAAATTTTAAGTAACAACGACGGTGTTCACTTATTAAAGAGATTTTGTTTAGTAATTCGTTACTCTATATACTTTTTATAATTTTTTTCCAGTGTACTTATTCTAACTATTATATTTAATTTAAATTATCTTTTTTAATAATATTTGTTATGTTTTAACCATCTATTATTTTATCTTTGGTCAACAATACTTTTTATAACTATTTACATTAACGTCATAAATATTAAGAGATAGAATAAACCGATTACACCATTTGCATTTCAAATTTCAACACTTAAACGCTTAGTATCAATAAATATAACGTTATTCTATCACGTTTATCAATTATTGTTACAAGTTATGGATTAAATAAAAACAAAACACTACATACCTTAAATTTAATTATTAAATTAATGTTAATATAGCGTTGGAGTTGCACGAGCACATGGCTCTGCACTATAAATTAAACCGCACACTCTCTTGCAAAATATAAATTTAATTTCATATACGAGAAGTATAATACCATACACCTACTTGTAGCGTAAAGCTTGTTAATGGTAATGTCTATCTAGTGAACTTTACATGTATTCAAATTAAGGTCACAGGGGAGTAATTTTTATAGCTTTGAAAACGGTGAATTTAATGTCTTATAGAGGAATGGAGTTAACCCTATATGTGTCTTTCATTTGGGTAATTACTTATAGAGATATACAAAAATAAGATAAATCTTGATGTTATGGCGAGATGAATGTTTCTCGTGTTCATACATCGTTGGAATTTCGCAATAAAACAAACTTATTGACAAACTTAACAAATGAAAAAACTTTAAAATCATAGTTTTTTTTATACACATTTATTTTAATGAACCCAAGGGTATTATTATTCGACATCAGCTACAGAAAGTTTTATAACTTTTTTTATTCTCGAAATTCTTGCAAACTTACACACTTGGAAAAAAATACACTTAAAGCAGTATTACAAATTTAAAAATATATATAACTACTTATATTTTGAGCTTTTAATTTATACTTGGTACTTCCTTTATTAATAATAAAACTAAAAATAGATTTTAATGGATTATAACCCGAAAACATAAAAAGTAAATATAATAATTCTACCAAAATGTAATTTCTAAAATCTAAAGTATAAAAATTTATAAATGTACAAAAAAAGTACGATTTATCTTCACTTTCATTTTTGATCTGTTACTATTAACTACATAAAAATCAAAAAAAAAAAATTGTAATTCTATTACTCTAAAGTAATATAATTACAATTTTATTTTTAATCATTTCGAATGTATGAAAACCGTTTAAATTATTAGTTAATACTTTTCAAACTATGTAAAAAACCTGTACATAAAACATTTAAATGATAAAAAAATACAGTTTTTGCTTCAACGTATTTTTAATTACATTTCATTTTACTTTTGTATAAATCATAGAAACTAGAAAGCAATAATTTTTGAGTACGATATATTAATGTTCAAAAACACCACTGCAAAATAACGTCATAAATTTAGGTTCTCAACACATGGCAACACACACTGTTGCACCATTTCAGTGTTCACCCTCAAAATAACTTCATGGTCTCATAGGATCATTTCTCTAATGTATTACACTTAAAAGATTTATTATACTTAAATTATTCTAGAGTTTATGACTTCTCAGTCACTTAACTTATGCTAAAGCATTGTCACATAAAAATTAATAACTGTTTATGCCATTATTGATGACAACGTTTTCACCATACTAAATTTTTTTTTTGTTAATTATTAAATATTAATAAATGTTAAATTATTTAATATTCGGTAATTTCATTATTTGGAAAATTTAATAAAATGTATAAAAATTAAACGCTAAAACAAAAAAGACTACGTGAATTTTTAAGCCATTATAATTGATATTTATTAGAAAATCATATATTTCACATGAATGTTATATTCTCTTGACATATGTCATAGCAAAGTTTTATGAGTATATTATAGATAATAAACACAAATTTGGCGTTCGTGCCAGAAGTTTTAAGTTAGGTTTTATTTATATAAAGAGTTCAAGATGTTCTTTTATCTGTTAAGTTCATGATAATCGTAATCTGTTTATTTTTCATAGTTTTGTATACATAAAGGATTGACCTTTAAAACTTAACATTTTTTGTTGATGTTTCAGTAAATTAGCTTAAATTATTATCAAGAATGTATGAATTTTTAAATTAAGAAATGTTAATTTTCTTCCTGGTATATATACTTTAAAATAATTTAAAGTAACTAAGAACAGTGACTCTAATAAAATTTCATCAAAATGCACAGTTGAATTTTTCTATTATATTTATTTATTTATAAATTTAACGGGATTAGCCCTTTTTAAAATATCAGGTTATTAAACAATTTTATAAAATAATATCAGTATAAATATAATTCACAATGATTCAATAGAATATTTGAATACGTATATTGATACGTTCTCATATTTTATCGTGGAGTTTTTATTTTAAGTTAAGATTGTAAATAGTAAACTACATTTTTGTTTTAATGTTACCTAGCATGTTGTATGTTGTTTCCGTAATGTAATTTTTTGTTGAACTTATACTTAGTATATGTCAAGTGTCGCATATTTATTTGCTTGTACAGTTCAAATAAATTATCAGTAATAGTAAGCAGTTACCAGGTATAACGTCTATGTTTTTATCATTTACAAATACCTATCATTTAATAGAGTTTGAAACAAGTTTAGTTGTAATTTAACTGTATTTTTGTTTTGCAAGTGTTTTATGACATAAATTACATTTAATGTTTTGAGTCAAAAAAGTTACTTTTAAAATAAGATATTACAATTAATTGAAGCTTTATTATTTTTAATTTAAAACCAAAAGCGAATCGCCTAATTTGAATGGAATGATAGTTATTATGTAAATAATTTTGTAACAAAGAAAAATATTGTCTAAATTATAGCGATTAATAGATTCTACACGACCAAATATTTGAAAATAAATAATCGAATAAAGATTTTTTCGTAGGCGTTGGGATTTATTTATTTGTTTTGTTTTAATTTCTTTTCTTTTAAAAGTTAATCGCATATTTTTCTCGACGTCTAAAAAACTAAAAAAACAAAAAAGAGTAAAAAATTAAACTAAATTTACTAACATTATTTAAATTCTGTATGTTATAAAAAAAACCCATTACGATCACTTGATCAAAAAAATTCTTGGATTATTTTTATAATAAATTTTAACTACGATTTTTTATATGGAATCATAAAATTATATTAATAAAATAAAATAATTTTTTTAATTTGTACTGAATACGAAGACAGATTTATAATGATATATGTCTGACTTTTAAAAAATGAGCCTGCATTGTCTGATTGCGTTGTTTTACATTCTTGCTTATCATCAATATCGTGAAAAATCGCATAAATAACAACTATTTACTGAGAAATTGTATAAGGTCAAATTTTAATTTAATGTTATATAATACATACCGTCGTACGCTATGCATGTAATTTCCAATGATTCGTTTTCAATAACTGGTGGCACTGTGGAATTCCAAATAACACGGTTATTGGAAGC
>NW_026099573.1:32845986-32849319 GCF_025091365.1 Daktulosphaira vitifoliae | reverse complement strand
TATTAAATATTAATAAATGTTAAATTATTTAATATTCGGTAATTTTATTATTTGGAAAATTTAATAAAATGTATAAAAATTAAACGCTAAAACAAAAAAGACTACGTGAATTTTTAAGCCATTATAATTGATATTTATTAGAAAATCATATATTTCACATGAATGTTATATTCTCTTGACATATGTCATAGCAAAGTTTTATGAGTATATTATAGATAATAAACACAAATTTGGCGTTCGTGCCAGAAGTTTTAAGTTAGGTTTTATTTATATAAAGAGTTCAAGATGTTCTTTTATCTGTTAAGTTCATGATAATCGTAATCTGTTTATTTTTCATAGTTTTGTATACATAAAGGATTGACCTTTAAAACTTAACATTTTTTGTTGATGTTTCAGTAAATTAGCTTAAATTATTATCAAGAATGTATGAATTTTTAAATTAAGAAATGTTAATTTTCTTCCTGGTATATATACTTTAAAATAATTTAAAGTAACTAAGAACAGTGACTCTAATAAAATTTCATCAAAATGCACAGTTGAATTTTTCTATTATATTTATTTATTTATAAATTTAACGGGCTTAGCCCTTTTTAAAATATCAGGTTATTAAACAATTTTATAAAATAATATCAGTATAAATATAATTCACAACGATTCAATAGAATATTTGAATACGTATATTGATACGCTCTCATATTTTATCGTGGAGTTTTTATTTTAAGTTAAGATTGTAAATAGTAAACTACATTTTTGTTTTAATGTTACCTAGCATGTTGTATGTTGTTTCCGTAATGTAATTTTTTGTTGAACTTATACTTAGTATATGTCAAGTGTCGCATATTTATTTGCTTGTACAGTTCAAATAAATTATCAGTAATAGTAAGCAGTTACCAGGTATAACGTCTATGTTTTTATCATTTACAAATACCTATCATTTAATAGAGTTTGAAACAAGTTTAGTTGTAATTTAACTGTATTTTTGTTTTGCAAGTGTTTTATGACATAAATTACATTTAATGTTTTGAGTCAAAAAAGTTACTTTTAAAATAAGATATTACAATTAATTGAAGCTTTATTATTTTTAATTTAAAACCAAAAGCGAATCGCCTAATTTGAATGGAATGATAGTTATTATGTAAATAATTTTGTAACAAAGAAAAATATTGTCTAAATTATAGCGATTAATAGATTCTACACGACCAAATATTTGAAAATAAATAATCGAATAAAGATTTTTTCGTAGGCGTTGGGATTTATTTATTTGTTTTGTTTTAATTTCTTTTCTTTTAAAAGTTAATCGCATATTTTTCTCGACGTCTAAAAAACTAAAAAAACAAAAAAGAGTAAAAAATTAAACTAAATTTACTAACATTATTTAAATTCTGTATGTTATAAAAAAAACCCATTACGATCACTTGATCAAAAAAATTCTTGGATTATTTTTATAATAAATTTTAACTACGATTTTTTATATGGAATCATAAAATTATATTAATAAAATAAAATAATTTTTTTAATTTGTACTGAATACGAAGACAGATTTATAATGATATATGTCTGACTTTTAAAAAATGAGCCTGCATTGTCTGATTGCGTTGTTTTACATTCTTGCTTATCATCAATATCGTGAAAAATCGCATAAATAACAACTATTTACTGAGAAATTGTATAAGGTCAAATTTTAATTTAATGTTATATAATACATACCGTCGTACGCTATGCATGTAATTTCCAATGATTCGTTTTCAATAACTGGTGGCACTGTGGAATTCCAAATAACACGGTTATTGGAAGCGACGATTTCCAATCTACTTGGCGGAACTGTCAAAAGAAAAAAACCATTACTGTTGTTGGGCCATTGAATGGTTTTTAATTTTGTCAGTTTATTTGCTGTCAAAAGCTTACTGATGATATTGAGGAGTATAAAGTTGTTTCGCGTGGGAGCGTATTTAAAATCCTCCCGGCACCGGTACTCTCCGCCGTCAGTAACTTGGACGTTATTAATTGTTAACATTGCAAAACCTTGTGATTTCGAAAAGTAAATGCGTTCTGCTATTGAATTGTTCGACCAGTGTTTGGCTATTGCCCGTTCTCGATGGTCCACACTGCAATGATATTTTCAAACATGTTTTTGTGTGTGTAATTTTATTAAAGCTATTCAAATGTATAATTAAATATTAACTCTAAACTTTATGCCTAACCCTTTTGTAGTTCACTAAAAAAGACGAGATAAAACTTTGTTCAAAACATTTATTATTCATAAATATGTATTCCAGAAATTTTAAAATATAGTAAATTAAGTTTAAAAGATTAGTATCTGTTGTTTTTATTCAAAAGTACTAAATAATATTCATAATAACAAAACAAATAGTTATGAGAAATTCGTATACCAGAATAATAGTAATTAATTTTGAGAAATTATTGAAATAATAAAAGAATCTTCCCTTGTTAACATATTTTAAAGAAATTTACTCGACTTAAATACTTCTAAAAAAGAAAATAAAAATCACAAAACATATTAAACTGCCTTGTCTTTTGAAAAGCAAAAATTTTCATTATTAAATTTAACAAAGCACAAGAATTAAAAAGTAAAAAGAGAACAAAAATTTACATTTCCATACCTGTAAATTGGTGAGTCTTGATTTTTGTACCAAATAATTAAAACGGGCCACTCGGTTATATTTGTTTTCCCATCTTGCACGCGACATGGTAAAATTGCTTTATCTCCAACGACAGATTCAATTTGTTTAAGAATTTCTGTAAAATAAAATTGCATTTTCAGATCATTTTTTTTTGAACTATTATTGTATATCGAATAATATAAAAAAATTATCAGATTCTTTGTGATTGTTCGCAAAAATATTTTTATAACATTATTACGATAATAGAAAATTAATTTATTTTTATTACTTTTTACATGGTCAAACCACATTTTTTTTTTTCAAAAATGGAAATATTTCATACTTTATTAAATAATTTAATTGATAAAATTAAATTATTTAAGATACTCTCTTCTTCTTCTTTTTCCTTGCCTTTATTCTAACTACTTTGGTCGGCCAACTTTATCCTAAATTTCCACTTGACACGATCTCTTACATCATTTACGCACACATCAACTGTCCTCATATCGTATTCAATAATTAATTCATAACAATAACTATAAAAGTTAAAATGTGTCAAATAATAAAATGCATTATTAATAATTGTAAACAAGTAGACAGGAGAAAAATTAAAAAATATATAGTAATTAATTATGTCTAAAAAAGTTTATTTTGTCTTTTTTTGATTAAGAAGGGGTTTTATTACATATATATATATATATATATATATATA
>NW_026099573.1:32839479-32845711 GCF_025091365.1 Daktulosphaira vitifoliae | reverse complement strand
TTTTTTAAACGATTCGATATCAATACTAATTTTTTAAATTTGGATCCAAGTAATTGGAATACTGATAATTTTTATTTACACGAAAAAGAAATTGTATGTTCACTTAAAGTAGTAAATGACTCTGCAGAGAAAGCGGTTAAGCTAATAGAAGATTTTCATGAAAGTTTAACTGTAAACGATGAAAAAGCTGAGTTACTTTTACACTATGTCCAAGAGCATAGCATATTATATCCTAATTGCAACAAAGAAACATTAAAACATAGTTTTTAATGTATATTCTTGTTATAATTTGTGAATTATTTTGAATTTAACATTTTGTATTTTATGTAATAATTTGTTTTTTATTTATACATGAATATTGAGAAGTAAGTATAATTATGCGTTTAAGTCAAACAACTACATCAATTTACAATATAAATGAAATATATTTAAATTAAGCATTAAAATTCATATATTTAGTAAAAATCGTAATATGATCGAGTTATTTCAGCTATAGCAATAAAACGATCGATTCAATGAAATTTGTACTTATTACTTTTATTTCGTAAAATTTAATTTTAAACAATTTTTTTATGAAATATTAGGTCGTATCACATATGGTTCGTCATATATGATGAAATATTCGTAAATATGCTAATTTCGGCAATTTTACAAAATATTATGTATTTTGACATTTTTCTAGAAAATTAATGGATTTAAAAAAAAAACTGTAAGAACTTAATTTATACAAAACAATTAGATCTACAATTTAGTTTAAATATTTTTTTTTGTGAGATCGCTAATTTACGAGTTAATTGCTAAAAACTAAAAAAGTACCCCTTTTGGCCGATTTTCAACCCCAAGTCGGCACGGGTTAAACTTATCTGATCGGCCTGGAATTTTTTGTAGCCACTTTTTATATGTATACACATAAATTTGGGGGGTGAGCCCGAAGAATTTCCAAAATTTTCAAAATAAGGGACACCCTAATATATATATATATATATATTCAAATTCTATTACATTTATTTACTACGNATAACTTAAAATTACATCTCAGTTAATGAAAATAAAATCTTTAAATTATTTTTGTCTAATTTTACAAATAAAAATCTGTAATCTACCTATACTTATATCAAGAAAATGTTTTATAATTTTCCTTTATTTTTAGAGAAGGACTTGGTGGGGTTTGGAGAGGAGTCAACTCTAAATCAGATTTTGACTTTCTGAATTCACTGAATTAAAAACTAAATGTTATAAAATAAAATTTTGTATTCCTTTTTTGTACATTTTTACGAATGCTCTTAACTATTAGTATTTACAAAACTTTCTGAAATTATAAAAAGTCTTATTACATTATTTTGGTTTTTAAAAACAGCTTCCACGCGAATTTCAGTTCATTTACATTAATATTACATATTTTTTAATTTTAAATATTAGCCACAAGTGATCAATTCTCATATTATATATTTTTATATATATATAATATTTATAATTAATTTGCTATTCTAATTAATTAGAACTTATAAAAACAAATATCAATTTAAAACAAGATCATATAATTATAATCGGTATCAAAATCATAATTCATTTGATGCTTTGATAATCGGCAGCTATTAATTGACATTTAACGTTACTACATATAAATTCATTATAACACTACATAGATAAAATAATGTTTGTACTATTTTATGGATAAACGGTGTGATTCAAATTTAATATTACAAAAATAGGATTTCACGAAAAATGCATGTAATCTCCACCATTTTTGTAGTATTATACTTGAGTTACCTTTTGTCATTAAACATTTTCTATACATTGATCGATTATTCAAAATTTATTTAATATGGTTATTAAAAAACAATTTTATTAGAAATACTTACAAATAATACCACATGAAAATTGTAATTATGTTTGAAAAATAATTAGAACATCCAATTCATAATAAAAAAAAGTGTCCCGTAACATAGCTAAAATTTTATGGTAAAATGAATGTTTACTGTAATGATTCATTTTTAACAATGAAATCGACCGCAAGAATAATTTTAACGGTTTTCAAAAAGTTTTCTGGTATTAACTTTTGAGTTATTAAAGTTAAATGATTTCAACTAAACAATTTTGTATTCGGTCACGTTTTATATTTATCAAAACTCACGAGAAAAATATTAACACGTGGAGAATTTTACACGTCTATATCTTAAATTATTTTCACCTAAAAGGTTTAATTTAATACTTTATACGTAATGTACATTATTTTTATATATTGTTCGAAAAATTGTTTTTATAAATCGTGTTTATTGCTAAAAAAATTACAATTAGTTATATAATTAAAACTAATTACTTATAAGGAAAATTTTGTAAAATTAAATAATTTAATGCCCCGAGTTAAAATTTTATAGTATTAACAAGGCACGGATATACAAATAATTATCATAGACATTATAGACACAAATGTTTACTATTTTTATTGAAAAATTCATTTGATTTATTTAAATAATTAACATTCTTCATTAGATTTATATAACATTTGAGTTTTAAATAATTTATTCACGCGGAAATAATAAAACTGTACATATGTTACAATGAAGTGTATTTTGATAAAATTTTTAAAAACATCATCTCTTTTAAATAAACATATCATTTTCACTAATTGAAATAGTTTTTTATTACTTTATACTTGTTGTTATTCCATCTAATTTTCTACTAAACTTAAGTAAATAAATATATATTAAAATATTAAACGATCAATAAATAGAAGTTTAAGAAATTTAATTATTTGAAATTTTATTTGTACAAAATGTCACGTTTACTATTATAAGAAATTGAACTAATGATATTTTTTTGACTCAATATAATAATAAATAAAATATTAATAATTTTTTTGCAAATTACACATTTACTAGCCATTGTACACAGCATAGAAATATCANTTGATTTGTACTAAATGTCATGTTTGCCATTATAAGAAATTGAACTAATGATATTTTTTTGACTCAATATAATAATAAATAAAATATTAATAATATTTTTGTAAATTACATATTTACTAGCCATTGTACATAGAAATATCGTAAATGTAGTTTTAGAAAAAAATTTTTTTCTAAAGTATGGTTGTTATATTAATAACAATAAATATTTANTAGTTTCAGAAATTTTTTCTAAAGTATGGTTGTTATATTAATAACAATAAATATTTAAGCGAATAAACGAAGAAGGGTACTTAAAAATGTTTTAAAGTCATAAAAGAACTTTTATGGTACTTTTTCGTTCAATATTACTCGTTAAACTAGTATAAAGGAAAACAATACAAAAACTGGGTCTTAAACGATTAATAAAATAATTTTGCGTTTTAAACCAACACGTAAAAAGAAAATAATATTTTTACTTATCACTGAGCGTTACAACATCTGCCACGTAGGGAATTTCTTTAATTTAAAAGTAATTAAATTCCTAGTCATCATATTTGATTAAATAGCATAGACTACTTTTATTTGATCATATTACAAAAAAATATTATATCATTACATTATAACATTAAACTTTTCAAAAAATTTAAAATTTTATCCATAAAATGACAATAATAGAAAACATTTAAGTTTACTTAAAAAATACATTTTACTTCTAACTAAAAAATAAAAAAAACTTGGAAAACTTGGAAAACTTTCTAGAAAGAGCTTAGACTTATCCTAAATATTACAAACTTATTAATGAAAACAATATTTATAATTAAAATGGACAGTTATTCAGTTAAAGTAATTGTCAAAATTAAATAATATTTAAAAACAATTAATGTAACTAAAAAGGAAACGCAAAAAGTTATTTAATTTTTGATTGAGAATTTAAACAATATTTATAGGAAGAATGTATTGATTGGATTTATCTTAAAAAAATGTTTTCAGAAATAATAGAATAGTTAAAAAAAATAAAAATTGTATAGGTTTATTTTATTATAAAGTGTGTTAGGTGAATATAATGTCACTAACGTATGAAAAAATAACGCATTATAACACACGAGTATTTACAGATCATTATTGATGGTTTTTTACACTTAGAGGTACATTTACTTAAGGTGTAAATCTGAACATGTACAATGCATATATCTTATGCAGTATACATGATCCATTAATCATATATTCAAATAAACTGCGTTACTAGATAATTTTTTTGGATAGGGCTTAAGTGATATGCAATGAACAGCTTGACTAAACGATTGAAAATCAAAATTAATGAATTCAAATTGTGAATGCACAATCAGTGATACTCTGATATAATTTTTACATGTTCTATATAGTATATTTTCATAAGCAAATATAAAAAGTTTTTGAATTCACACATATACACAAATGTTATGTCCACTTCAAACAACTAAATTTTCAATCAAATTAATTTACAATGCAGAATATAAATACAATTGAAGATTTTTTATTTAAAAATTTAGAAAATATTATGAATAGCTCAAAATAAACATGATGGACTGTGCTTTATATTTCAATTAAATTAAATCATCTCGGTTTTCATTACAACCAATATTCATTACTTTCGATAAAATTGCAAAAACAATGTATTGTTCCTACAGCCAATAATAATATTTTGGATGATCATCTTCCGCGAGTGTTGAAACATTTGTAAAACGTGAACTATATTCATGTCACTTGGGGGATAATACACGGTTTTTGAAAATGGAAATCATTACCAACACCACGTGTATAAACGTGAAAACCATACGACACTTATGAATAAAAAATCAGTTACACATTCTCCCACGCGTAGGAAAATTGAATATATTTCAAATAACGCAACCTCGTATAAAAACAGGTTAAAATATTTTTCGCATAGGGAATTTTTTTTCAGTTAATTTTCATCAAGATACAAAAACATAGAAATTCTCTCGAGACAATTTTTTTTTTTTGTAATGGGATTGTATTATTTTCTATTATTCATAATTATATTTAGCGAGTCAAAATTATTGTAAATTATTTAATATACAGAGAAAAGTACATGAATATATTTTCGTAAAGTTGATTATTAAAATCTAATGTTTATAATCATTTTTTTATTTTAAAATATTAGAGAGGAACTAATAAACCCATAAGTAAGTACACGCCATTGTTAAATATTTGTATACATAGCTATTTGTGTTGTATATTGGTATGCTATACTTTGGCATGTTTATACTTTATTAATTACTAAATTAAACTATATTTAATTGCTCTGAATAAATAATAAAACTTCATTGATAAATATTATTTTTGAAAAAATATTCAAATTTTCACATACCTACGGGTACTGAAAATTTTTAGACGCATACAATGTAAGGGAAAATATTGATAAATAGAGAAAGTAATATTATATTTCTGTATGAACTTTCGATTTTTTATGTCAAAATTACACTATATTTGTGTAAAAGTAACGTGTATATTAGAAGTACCAACGTATGGGAATTTGTAAATAATTTCTTATATTATACATAATTGTATTTTTGTGGAAATTAGTTAGATAATTATTTATTTCTGAACTACTCTATTGGTTTAATCAAATTTAATGCAAAAATGTTGTAAATTGTATTTACCCAGTTCTGTATCCCAAATGAGACAAATGAACATGTTCGTTCATGCAAATAATACATTGATGATACGCAGTCGTGCGAACAGAAGCAAACACAAAATTGGGTTAAAGAAAGTTCAAAAAAATAGAAGTTATGAAAAAATCCCAAATCAGATTTTCAAAGACATACTTACTAAAAAACTCAGCTCTGTTTCATTAGAATATATGAAACAAAGGACAAGGTAGAAAAAATTTAACTTAAAAAGTTTATTATGATTAACTACTATAGTTAACTTATACTTTTCTGTAAAATATGATTAGTTAGTTGAATTATTGAGCATTTATTTTTCTAAAAATTATTCTCAATATATATTGATAAAAAATATTTATTGTTGCTAAATTATCCATTTAAAGTAAACTAATTGAAATGAGCTATGTATAGTTTTATTATACGTTTTTGTTACATTTATAAATAAATTTTTAAAGCAATTTTAAGTGTAGTTATAAAAAAAAATTATTATTTATAGTTTTATATTAATAATTATTATAGTTTAATTTTAATAGATAAAATAAAAAACAATGAAAATATGTTAAAGTTAATCTAAACATAACGAATAATTCTATTTATAGCATAATATTAGCTTCGATGCGAAGCTGAGAAGGTATTGGTTTTACTATGATGTGTTTATTTTTTTTTTTTTTTTTTTTT
>NW_026099573.1:32827452-32830607 GCF_025091365.1 Daktulosphaira vitifoliae | reverse complement strand
TGTCAGATATCATCTATACTTGTCCCATCTATGCCTCGTCCACACTGTGCCTCGACCCCACTGTGCTACCGTTTTTTTTTTCTTTTTATTTAAAGCATATATTTGTTTTATTCTTAAAAGTTTTATACGAGATCTAAGCAGTGTTGGTTCTAGAAAGAACTGGAACAACTAATTAACAAGTGCACGATATTTGCCTTAAAATTTATGCAGTTATATTTTTTTATATTAATTCGAATTGAGACCACCCGATATAATTTATTGAAAAGTAACTAAAAATTTCGTGAATCTCAAAAAATGTTTAAATAAACAAATAATACATATTTTTATTCAAAAAATTCGACGTACCTCAATATTAAAAATAATATTTAAATATTATTTTCAAATTAATGACGCAAGACGATAACAAAAAAAAAAAAAACGGTAAGAAATGCAGATATAATAATTTATTCTAAGTAATCGTTTGATGTCATTAGAATTATTATTAACATATTATTTATTAAGTACTCACCAGTAAAAAAATATAATTGTAAATATTATAAAGTTTTTTTTATATATTCTGGCAAGTATTCACTCAAAGATTAAATAATATAATATTTAATCTACGATTAAAACGTTACATTATTATTTATTTTTAATTGTGTGAGTATAATTTATATTAATATATCATCTACCAACAAAAATATTGGCACAAAATAAAATTTTTAATTTTTTTGATTCTTGTATCAATATGGATAAAAAACACTTAATTTTAAGCCAAGAAAGTTTAGTATAAGTGTTTCAATTTTATTTTATCTCTCTTGTAAAATTTATTTTTTCGAGTTTTGTTATTTTTGCCAGTAGGTGATGTGATGAGACCAATTTGTCATACTTAGTATAGCTCTATATCCCAAATTTTTTTACTAAAATTATTAAATAAATATATTATGTTTGAAAAAAAATAACTCACCAATATAAATAAATTAGACTAATTTCGTATTAAATTTATTTAAGGTTATCATAATAGATTACAAGTTATCATATGATTTTGCTACATTCTACCAAAATTTAAATTTTATTAAAAATCAACATCAAAATTATAAAATTTGTAAATAGATGATTAAAATGAAAAATATTAAATTACCGTTAAACGGTATATTTTTTTTATAAAGAAACAATACATCCAGCCTTTNACCGTTAAACGGTATATTTTTTTTATAAAGAAACAATACATCCAGCCTTTTATTGCAAGTATGTACCCAATTCAAAATTCATAAATTGTTGTATT
Source organism: Daktulosphaira vitifoliae (assembly GCF_025091365.1). Taxonomy (NCBI): domain Eukaryota; kingdom Metazoa; phylum Arthropoda; class Insecta; order Hemiptera; family Phylloxeridae; genus Daktulosphaira; species Daktulosphaira vitifoliae. Next base: position 32,829,343 of record NW_026099573.1, on the reverse strand, counting down.
TGACGTAGAATATTAACAACGTTGTCCAAATTTAAATTGTCATTTTCAATAAACGCATAACTAATATCTAATTGAACATTGTGAGGTTGGATTAACTTTAGGATTGATTGATATACATCTTTGAATTCTGGTTTAATGTTAGAAATACTGAGTCCTGATATATTAAAATCATTTCCATTGTTTTCATAGTCCCTGTATAGATTAAGTAAACGTATAGAGTAATTAATTATAGTATTTAACTTGAGCTCAATATTACTGCTATAACTCAATATTTTGAAAAAATTACTAGTAACTTCATTTAATATGGTAGAATTTTGATTTTCCAAATTTCGAATAATGCCATTGATTGTATTAAACACGTTATAAGCTGCGCCAACAGAAAATTTATCTGATCGATTAAATTTCAATGCTGCTAAACAGTAAACGGACAATGCAAGAAAATATTTGTTTACTCGTGATTCTACAGCGCATTTTAGACCTTCATTTATTTTAACATTTCGAGTAATATCATCAAAATTCGATGCTTCCTGGATTATGTGTCCAAACGAAACTATTCGACAATCCAAGTAAAATACAGGTTCGTTTTTCAGAAACAATAATGCGTTTTCAGAAACACCGTGTGTTTCATTACAATAACTAATTATTATTGCAACTAAAACTGTAGCAAAAAACATTTTTTTATTTTGTATAACTAAAAAAAGGTATATTTAAGTCAGAAAATTAACACTTGAATTTTTCTTAAACTGAACTACCCGAAAAGTATTTGATATTTATATAAACGTAAATTGGGATCGTATTCAAATTTTATTTAGCACAGACATATTTGCATGAAAATAATATGATTTATTTATTCTATATTAAATTTCAAGTTATGATATTTGTTTTAGAGATTTATGGGCAAATTTCTATTACACATAATAAATATAGTTTAAAAAAACTAAAAAACACGCTTTTAAAGAACATCGAACTAAAAAGTTAAAAATAATTTTTAAAATAAGCGTAAAACAATAATGAACGAAAAGTACTAGTATTATTGTGATAAAAGCGTGGGTGCTTTGTGCCATACTTTTCGTATATTGAGCGCCCGATGCTTTTATCTAACCCTTTACCTGTCCACAAGAGGGATTCAAAATAATAACTTTTTTTTTTTTAGTTAAAGTAAATCATTAAAATTAATTCAGTTCTGGATATTTAAATTGTAGAATCTTTTTAAATACCAAAAATTACTTAGAAATGATTACTATCATTTCCATCATATTTTCTATCATTTCTAATTTTTTATATTATTACTAATTATACATAAAATAATAATTAAAAGAAAAAAAAAACTTGTTTTCAATTTATTACTGATTTTATTTTTAATATGTTAAAAATGATCAGTCCAAATTTTCAATTTTAACCTATTTTTTTGGTTCTTTAAAATTGATGAAAAATTTTTGATAAAGATTTATGAAAGTTTATAGTAAAAAAAATTGAATATATTATCATAACTTTTAGCTCAATTACAAGTTTAAAATTGACATTTAGGCCAGTCAACAAAGGAAAAATTGCGGAAAAATTCCAAACCAAATTTTGTTTTTTTAAAAGTTGAATTAAAATATGTATAATGACATACTAATAGTCCTCATTGATTAGAATTGAGCTTTTTTTTTTACAGCCTCGCAAAAGTTAAAAAATATGAGCTTTCTTAANTACAGCCTCGCAAAAGTTAAAAAATATGAGCTTTCTTAATTTTCTCAAAAAATATTTAACTTACAAAAAAAAGTTTCGTACAAAGGTTGTTTATAAGACAATTATAAATAAAAAACGGTAGCACAGTGGGGTCGCGGCATAGTGGAGACATTGCATAGTAGGGTCCAGTATAGATTTAATCTGATAGTGATTAAAATCA
>NW_026099573.1:32826816-32827352 GCF_025091365.1 Daktulosphaira vitifoliae | reverse complement strand
TGCCTCGACCCCACTGTGCTACCGTTTTTTTTTAAATTATAAACAACAATTATTATTTTATAATCTAGTTGCTAAGTGAATGAATAAATCTTATACATAAAGTAATAATGATTTTTAAAATTAAACACTATCTAAAAATTTGCATCGAAGCTTTTATTTTTGANTAAAGATTTGCATCGAAGCGTTTTTTTTTTATAGTGATTTTAATCACTGTCAGATATCATTATACTTGATCCAACTATGCGACGTCACCATTGTGCCGCGACCCCCCTGTGCTGGGTTTTTTATAAACTAATTAGCATATTTTCAATTTTAAACGTTTTTTAACTACATTATACTCAAGATGATATAAGTCTGATGTTGTCAACATTGGGTATAAATGTAATGATTTTTGTATTAATATTTCATTTTTTGTTCAAATTTCTATTTTACAGAGTTTGAACATTTTTTTAATTTAATAAATAATAATAATATTTTAGCTTCGATGCGAAGCAGAGAAGGTATTGTCTATACTATGATGTTTTTTTTTTTTTTTT
>NW_026099573.1:32731034-32826645 GCF_025091365.1 Daktulosphaira vitifoliae | reverse complement strand
GTATCTAGTCGAAGACATTACCCTCAAAAATTGAAAAAAATTCCCTCGTTCCCCGTAAATGGGGGAAACCTCCAAAAAAATTACAAATTTAAAAATCGCTAATTTTCGAAATTTTTTCCATTTTTTTTACTTAAAAGTGCCATAACTTTTTCAAAAATGAACATATCAATATAATTCTTTTTTAAATAGATGCATAATATCATTACCTTTCATTTTGTATATTTTTTCATAAATTTAACCCTTAACCTACCCACAAAGGGGGAATTAAAATGACAACTTTTTCACAAAAAATTAAGTTTTTCAACTTAACTTTTGAAAATGTTCCGGAAGGTCTGATACTTTTATATATATCTTAAATTAAAGTTAATGTACTGTACTTTATTATGCAAAAAAAAATTTGCGGACTTTATTTTGTCTTCACGGTGAAAATGGCTACCGAATGCTATTATTGTGTGAAAATTCTCGATTTTATTTTTTACATTTTTAACTTTATAATGATATAACTTATTGAAAAGTGTATGGATCAACATAATTTTTTTATGAGAAATAATATTTTTTAATAATCCCTTTTTCATTCGACATACTTTATCTTAATCAGGATATTAATAAGAAATTAGCAGATCATGTAGCTTTTGGAATAGTCCATCAATTTTTTAAAATTAAACAGTGTCTAAAGATTTGCATCGAAGCGTTTTATTTTTATAGTGATTTTAATCACTGTCAGATATCATTATACTTGATCCAACTATGCCACGTCACCACTGTGCCGCGATCCCCCTGTGCTGAGTTTTTTTATATTTGCGACACAAAATATAATTGTATATTATATAATTCTAGATATATTAACAATTCTTCTTAAAAAACTACTTAACCGGAATCCTGGTAATAGAATACAAATGATAAAGATTTGTTTATTTATTTGTATAACACAACAGCAATAACTTCACTAGTGCAGTTTATTTTAAACCAGTCATAGTTTAATAGTTTTATCGAATATAAGTTTAAAATAGTGGTGTACTCGTATTACTGTAATGTTGATATTATTTTATTAGGCAGTCGTTAAAGGGAATTTTAGTCATATGAATTGACGGCTAAAGAACACCGTGACTTTCTCATATAGTTCTTTCGTCACGTCTTTTCTACGTTAAAAAAACTTAAAATTGAACTGATTTGACGTAAAATATATAAGTTATTATTCGGACCAACCTTATTTGAATTTAATGTAAAATTAAACTTTTATATAATGCTTAAATGTTAGCTTCGATGCGAAGCTGAGAAGTTATTAATTTTACTATTATGTGTTTTTTTATTTTTTTATTTTTTATTTTTATNTCTACGTTAAAAAAACTTAAAATTGAACTGATTTGACGTAAAATATATAAGTTATTATTCGGACCAACCTTATTTGAATTTATTGTAAAATTAAACTTTTATATAATGCTTAAATGTTAGCTTCGATGCGAAGCTGAGAAGGTATTAATTTTACTATGATGTGTTTTTTTTTTTATTTTTTTATTTTTTTATTTTTTTTTTTGTGTCTGTGAACGCTCAATCTCAGCTCTCGCTGGACCGATTTTGATGAACAATATGTCAAAAGATCACAAATCGTATCTAGTTGAAGACATTACCCTCAATAACTNCGAAGACATTACCCTCAATAATTGAAAAAAATTCCCTCGTTCCCCGTAAACGGGGGAAATAGCTTTTGGAATAATCCACCAATTTTTTAAAATTAAACACTATCTGTAGATTAGCATCGAAGCGTTTTTTTTTTATAGTGATTTTAATCACTGTCAGATATCATTATACTTGACCCAACTATACCACGTCACCACTGTGCCGCGACACCCCTGTGCTGGGTTTTTTTATATTAAAATAATACATTTTTATTTTAATGTTTAGTAAATGAATAACTATCATATTTATAACCTGGAACTACTAACTTTTACTGATACTAAATTTTAGTATTAATAAAAGCGTCAACCGCGCAATTTTTTCTGTATGCTATTTAATTTTGATATTTAAATATTGAATAATATAAAAATAGAGATCGTATAATTCAAACGGTTTTCAGGCTATTACATTTGTTAAGATTATTTGTATATTATGTTCAATGTATTTAATAATGACGGTCATAAGTAAGTATTTGGTATCGGCTCATTTATCAGCGACGTGCAATGCGGACTACCGATCCCTTTTGTCGCAGGTTCAATCTGTTTACTACTTGCATATTCCTGCACCAAAAAACGCAAAAATAAAGTCAATTCTTGTAGATGAAATACAAACTATTCACGTGCTTACTTATTTTTTCTGCGAATAAATCTATTTGAAACGAATGTGCATTTAACGTTTTGACACTGAACACACTTTCCACGCATTAGAGACTTTTGATTACTGGTCAAGCACAGCTTAGGCGAGTTGAGCCATTTTGTTTTTTCTTGACACTTCACACAGTATGTATTGAAATACAAATTTGACATTTTTCGATTAAAAAAAAAATTTAAAAATGACAAACAAACAAGTTATTCTGAAAGACTGTCGTGGAATAACAATATATATTCTTTTAATTTGTAGTATAATAGTAAAATACCTATTAACAGCTAGTTATTAGCCAACATTTTGCTTTATTAGAAATATTTATATAACCGTTTATAAATAGTACTAATAATATAATTGCAAAACAATACAACTAAAATAGTAATTTAAAAATTACATTGAATAATATCCAATGCGTTTGACGAGTTTAATTTTACAAAATTCAATAATATTATCTAAAAAACTTAAACCACAAAAAACGTACAACCTTTTTATAATTTTAATCTCATTTTATCAAAATTTTACCACCAATTATTCTTCCAATGATACCGTAAAATAAAAGCCATAAAGATGCAATCTTAAGTTAATAATTATAAAAAAAATTTTTTTTTAAATAATTTAGAAAACCTTATTTTGATTAACTTAAGTATTTTTTAACATTCACTATTCTGAGTCTATTTAAAAATCATGTTAATGAATATATAAGTTATAGATGTGGGAATCTTGAGTAAGTGAAATTCTGAAATGAGTATAAACTTTTATAACTACTACCATTTTTAAGACGAGTGGCTCATTTTTTTAATTTATCAAGAGCCATACTAAAGCTAAATACAACACTGAAAATGGACATCATATTATGACTATCTTACTACATTCAAACGTATGAACTTTGGTAAACATCTTCCTTGAAAAGATGAAATCAAAGATATGGAAATAAAAGATGGGTGAACTTGCAAAAGAGTTTGGGCCTTTGACACATATAAGTTGTCAGCTTCAAATACAGATAACGTATGTTTAACAAATCTTTTGGATAACGATTATAAACAATAGACCAATAGATTTGAGTAATAAGGTGTAATCTTATTAACTTAATATGAAAATATATTCAAACAAATAATTTGTTATTTCGCAGTTTTTTTTCTTATATTGTTTATTTTTTCGTGCGTATTTAAAACAGAAATGTCTTGGACATCTTTTTGTGGAGTTGAAAAAAATCAAGTTTGTTTTAGAGTTTTATTTTTAAATATTTCTAATTCTTCAGTAATAGTACTTTTATTTTGGAGGGTGCAATGAAGTATTTAATTTTATGAACAAATTATCGTTTTTGTCAAATTTATATGTAAAATAATCTTTACGTAGTTGACTGGTTTATTCAAAAACCTAATTATAGTATCTCAAATACACTTATCACAGTATTACAAACCCAACATGACCAATTACATAGTAATGTAAGATTAATCGGTCAACAATTTTAATGTTTTGAATTATTGCCAAAATGAATCGTATACAATGTCCAATATTTCCTATTCTGCATTCAACTTATGAAAAACCCACATGTTTTTTTTAATTTCTAATGCAGGGTTTAATTTATTCAAGTATAACTAATTAAATATCCTATTTATTTAAATTAATTGCATATTTAGTACATTATTCACAACATTTTTTGCTTTGAAAATTCTAGTATATAACATATGATACAAAAATTTCACACTTCACTCTTTTTGACCACTTGAAGTGTAATAAAGATGCTGTAAATATGTGCTACTTGAGTAGGCATATAAAAATATTTATTATTCAAATACGATTCTTTGCATAACAGCAGTAACAGTTTGGTGTTTTCGCATAAACACCAATATTCTTCACTCTTTTTTTTATTAATCATTTGAAAAACATTATTTTTTACAATGCAGTATTATTTTGATAGCTAAAACTAAAATAATCATTCATTGTAAAAAAATATAATCGTATAAACCTACTGATCTATTAAATTGTTTTTGATATTCCTCCTTACGTTTATTGTAAGAAAAAAGTTAATATCAATAAACTTGATTATTGTTCAAATGAAGTTGTTTTGAGATAAAAAATATCTGTTTCAAGTAAACGGTTAATATATATAAACAAATGTTTGGATAGTTAATTTTGTAAACATAAAATATGTAATATAAAGAACTCTTGTAGCTTTAAAATATTTTTTTTTTTTATAAAATATGCATAGAAATCTGTTAGAAGTTAGATATATATATTTAACCCTAATGATAGGTGAAAAACACATCCTAAGTAATAGCCGTAAATGTGTAAAATTGGTGAAAACATTTAAGCAAAATTAAATTTATCTAACAAATTCTTTAAACATTTTTTTTAATCGGTAAGATATTATCTTCTAGGTTCATATGTTCCATGCAAAATCATATATTTATTTATTTAAGTACTGACATACTATTTCTTTTTTATAACCATAGCAAATATTTTATTTCGCTGTTATGGAAAATATAACGTTAGTTTATTTTAAAAAAAAAACTACACATATTTTTTAAGATATTTAAGGAAAATTAGTTTTTTATTAGTTGTTCTATCGCAATTAAGAGGTAAAATATTTATGAGCAAATGACATAAAGAATTTACTATACAAAATTTTTAATATTGTTATTGTAATTTCGGATGGCTAACAACAATGGAATGCCAGGCAAACTGAGGGTGTGGTTTACGATTTACATAATTTAAATAGGAAGGTAAAATTTGTAAAGTTTTATATCTGTTCTAGGAGAGTAGAGCTGAAATGGAAATTCGATCTTCTCATCTGGATCCTGAGGAGATGTTGTCAGCTTTACGGAACGCTGACCAGAGGGCTGTAGATATTGCTAACACTGTCATACGATTGAATAAACAGTTGACAGCACTACAAAACGTGAGTACCCTCCGGAGATTTTCATTGGGCCTGTTTTAATAAGTGACCTGCAATATTCACAGAAACAAAATTTATCTGATTCTGAGAAGAACGAAATGTGTATCATTGAAAAATCCCTCGAAGAAACTTGTAGTGAGTATAGAACCACAGTAAAACAAACTTTAAACTTAGCTGAGATGGTTAATTTTGATTTGAAAAATCTCGAATATCGCAAGATTAACATGAGCAAATACATAAACGTTAACGCGAATACAGATGTATTGACAGCAGTTAGAGGAATAGTAAGATATATTTACAAACAATAAAACATTTTTTCAATTAGTGGTGAGGTTTTATTCATGCATAAACAAATTAAATTAAAAAATAATATTACATAAATATAGCACATTTCAAAACTAAAGAAGAAAATTTTATTTTTTATTTTGCTCAAGTAATTTAGATGAGTTACAATTATATTATAATACCATATTTTTAAACTAAATTTGACACACCATGAATAGTATAAAAATTAAATATGAATTTTAGATAAATTAATAAACATTAATGTTATTTAAAGAAAAATTAAAATCATGAAGAATTGTAGATTTTACTTTATTTACGAGTTCAACTAAATAATCATAACAGATCACTTTACGATATAATTTTAAAATTACTTTAACAAGACAATAATTATTATGTCTTGTTTAAATCACATCAAACGATGTAATATCAAGTGCTCATGTCATAAACTGAATTTAAATTATAAAAAGTTACAACATTATTATGATGTAGAAATATTTGAACATTTTTTATTTTTTCATTAAACGTTTATCGTTAAAACATTAAGTGAACATAATATTAAAATTTATAATTTTTAAATGAAATCAGTGTTAGATCGTTTGGAAATTTATGTGTCATTTTGGTTAGGTAAATAATTTATAGAATTAATACCATTAATATTTATTAATACAATAATTTTATTTTTTAGAAAGCAGATTCTGTACCAGAAATGTTTAAGTTAGAAAAAGGTCTGACACCGCATAATTTATTTATGTGTGACCGACTAATACAAAACCAAAGTTCTTGGTCAACAGATAGTGTAAGACTATATTATTTAATTTAATACAATTTATTTATCAAAGTAAAACAGTACGAATTTGGCATCTTTATATTTATTGATAGAATGAAAACGAATCGGATTGCTCATGCAGCTCAGGATCAAATGATGTGACTAGTAGTAGCCCCAAGGATACTACAAATGTCGAAAAACAACCGAAATGTAATACCCAGTCTACAAACAAGTTAATGGTAGATTTGGAAAGAGAAAATGTTAGAGATGAACTTATGTTAATGAAAGGTGAAATGAAAATAGTTCTTCAACAAAACCGTAAACTACTCAATAAGCTGAATTGCGCGGTAAGATGTATTGAATTTAAGGCTTTATCTAATTAGAACACAATTTTAATAATAACGAAGAGTAAATTTTTTTTCCAATGTTATCTCAAGCTGATATAATCTGATGTAACACAGCAAAACTGAGAGCTTTAAAGTAATGTTTATTTAACGTATAGTTGAATAAAGAGCAATTTTTGATAATTGTCTTCGTAGCCAGGAATTCATAATGGGAGGCCATCGTAAAAAATCTACGAAATTGCAAAATTTTGTTTTAGGGATGACTATTGATGTCAATAGGAGATCGGGTCCCCTTTATCTCTCCTGGCTACATTGCTATGTACAATAAACAATATTTTATATAATCTCACCAACAGCGGAGATTGATTGCATTCTGACATCACTATACAGACTTGATTAGTAATGATTATAAAAATATATTTGTGTATTAAAAATGTTGATTGTACTTTTTGAGTTAATATATTTCATTTTTATTTGGCAGTATTAAAGTATATTTTTCAAAGAACACTTTTAATTGAAATTAATTGATTAATTATTAATTTAACTAACTTTAATTTTAACATTAGGTAAAAATTAAAACAATACGAAAGTAAATCATTTTGATTAATGATGTAATTTTTTCTATAAAGGAAAATAATTTGTTGTAAAAAGTTTTGTTAAGCAATACGATTATTACACTTACACTCTTCGTAATTCCATGTAGATTATCTCATCTGTCATAACTTTATACATAATACAACTGTTTACCTTTTACTTTAGAACGAAAGAACACTCGTTTTGTCAAAAGCATTGCGAAGCAAGGTAAATATGTCTATAATTTATTACCATAAGCAGTAGCAAATGCTATTATTACATTACTTAAAATTACAAATGATTTGCTGCAAAATATATACTGAATTAGTAGGTAATTCGAATAGATACTTAATTAAATAATTATCATTATATACAGTTCCCAATGTTCGAGTGCGGAGAAAATGCTGATGACGAAGATGAAGAAAACAAGGAAAAAGTAAAGTTTTAAATTATCTAAACGAAATTATTTTTACAATGAAACAACATTATAGGCAAAATATAAATCAAAAATGCAAACACTTATGAACGAGATCGATCGTTTGCGTTGTGAACTGAAAGAAGTTAATCGTGATCGTTGTCAAATAGAACTAGCCAGGAAAGTGTTAAATATATCTGATACTCGATGTGCGGTCAGTGAAAACTAGTAAAACGTTCAAAGTTTAATTAGTAACGGTTAAGTTGATTTTTGGTATTTAACAGAATTGCGTAGGATTGTCGGAAGACGACGTACAGTGTAGTTTGAAACTTAAACATTTAACCGAAGTTAATGCGAAATTATCAGCAGAAAATGAGTAAGTGTCGTTTAAGGAGTTTTCGACAATTATATAGAACATTTAATGTACAATAGTGCTAAAACAGCCGAAATCATGGACTTGCGGCAAGAACTTGCTCGTGTAAAGCATGACTATGAGACTTATGAAGAACGTCTAAATATGAGTAAAATACAGGTGACTCAACTTGAACAAAAATTGTTTGAGTTAAATTCAGCAAAATCAGTGGTAAATATAACAAAATATCTAATAAAATTTTCGAACAGATAAATTTTTACTAGTTTTATAAACTTTACTGAAGGATCCAGAATTAGAGCATTCAAATAATAAGTATATAATTGAAAATCTAAAACATCAATTACAAGTAACTAATGATGATAAAACAAACCTCCAAATGGTTTTGGATTATCATCTAACTGAATTGGAGGACAAAAAATCTAAGGTAAAAACTATATCCTGACAATTGAAACATAAATAATGTCAAATCTTACAATTAAAATTTCATATTATTAATAAACTTTTAATAATAATTCTAAATCATTGTAAGATTTCAAATAAGCTTTAAAAACAAGTCATTACGTCGTGTGTAAAACTAATTATTTGTTCTAATATGTATTGTACACTCTGTAAATTTTAATTAAAAATGCCTGCTAAGTCATGTTAGAACGTAGATTTTCTCGATTTAAAAAAAGGTGAATTGTTAAATTTAAGTATAATTTACTTATTAATTCAAGCATTTAATATACAGAATGATTTAGACCACTTAATTAATCGAAATATAAAAATATCAAAAATATTTTATTGGTTTCTTTAAGTTAAATATTATTCTCAATCTATCAGTCATGAAGTATTTTTTATATTCATCCTTCATATCTTATTAGAGTATGAACTTTAATTTTTCAGCATACATAATTAACTAGCTATTTATTTGATAATGATATAATTAAGAAATTGGCTGATCAACAAGAACTTTTGAACCAATATTTTAGAATTTATTAACGTTTTTATACCTAGGTTAGAGATAGAGTGAGGTTGAAAATTTACTTATAATAAAATGATACAATCCCACTCTATGTATTAAAATATTTCTAGCTCAATAAGTACTTATCCTAATGTTGTTATTGATCTATCAAAATTTATTGCAAGATGAGCTTTAAAACAATTGCTATTTTGAAGTTATGAAAAAATAAAAAATAATGATTTTAACATTATGTAAGAATGAAAAATTGTTCAAAAAAAATTAAAATGAAATGATTATTAAGTCAAAAGTTATAAGAGTTGTCAGTTAGATCTATTCCATCCCTTATATGTTCCTATTTGCAATATTAAAGTAATCACCCGTATAAGGCATAAATGATGAACATAAAAAATACTACATGACTGATAGATTGAATAAAATGTGTACCCAAAAATAAACCAATAAAAAATTGTTGATATTATTATTATACTTCGATTAATTAAGTGATTCATGATAAATGTAAAACCCCGTATACCTTTAAATTATTCTACTGCTTTTGTATGACATAGGATCTTCATAGTTAATATATCATATTAAACTCAATCTAATTATTCATCCACTCAGGACTAACAAATTTGAAGTAAATTATTTTTAGATTCATCAAAAAATTTTAAAGTTGACAAAAATTTGACTTTTAACATTTAAATTACCATAAATACTATATTAGTTTTTAAGAAGAAAATAAATACGACCATTGATCTTAGGCGATTTCAAATGAAAAATTACTTAAAATAACATGCATTATACATTATTATATTAGAATGTATTCAAATATAAATTACATATACATAGAACAAATAATAAAGTTTTCAACAATAAAAGTATAATAAACGATAAAAAATAATTTATGCCATTGAAATTTATTACGTTCAAAAATATAGATAAATATTACTTGAAATCGTAATTACTGACCGAAATACTTTTCAATTTTTCTTACAATAACCATAATCTGATGTATTAGTTACTACACTTTTTTTTCATAGTACTTAGCGGTACTTCAAACAAACGAAGAACAAAAACTCAGAATTGAAATGTTGTGTAAAGAGAAAAAAACGATATCAACAGAACTGGAAGCTGAACTCAATCGTATGAAAGTAAGCTTTTTAATGCATTTTTTTCAGTATTTCTTTTGGTGTTTTTTCGAATCATTTAACGTAGTAACAGTCCATTTTTGTAACTAATAATATTAAGGCAAAATCAATATGTGGGAATCATCTAAGTACAAACCTACATTCCAAATACATTTTTATTTCACAATGTAGTACAATTATACGTTCAAACACATTTTAGAATGTTATATGTAAGAATTTTACAGAAAATCAATTATTTAATTAGATGAGTAAATTAAAATAATTGTAAAAAGATTTACTAATAAAACTTAGAATTTCAAAGATAAATAACCGAATATTTGAGTAATTAGACTTTTTTTTGTTGTTGTCTACTTATAGAATATTGTGACTTTTTCGAAAAATTAAGGATTTTGTAAAAAAGTTTCGAAACTTGTCATAAGTTTTTAAAACAAAAAAGTGGTGAGGTTTAAATAGCCTAAAATCAGATTTTTAACCTAAACTTTCGGAAAACTCGTAAACTTTTGAAGCTCTTACGAAAACTCTTACTTATTACAGATTATTATTTATTACTACAACTTGCAAATATTTTTTAGAAACCTTAAAATATTCTATCCCCATGGGCGATATCATAGAATAGTGTGATGGGAAGGTGTAATACTCCCCAAAACGTTCATCAAAGTCGTCATTGTAGTGATAGACATTTTTAAAATAAATTGTGTACATTTTTACTCATTAAGGTATTTGAGTCATCAAAATTTATTACAAAAATAATCTCTAAGGTCAATCCTGTTAATTCCTTTGATTAGACGATCAAATAACGGGTCAAAAAAATTCTTTATAGAAATTTAAAGTTTTAAATTACAGAAATTCCATTGCGTACTATTTAAACATACTCTAACTCTGAAAAATGCTACTTTTTACTACTTTCATATCTCTAAAATACAGGTAAGAAAAAATCTATGTGAAAAAAGGTTCCTAAAATCTTGAAAATATTGTTCGAAGTTTTATGAAAAATAAAGAGTAAATACCAAAAATACTTTTTAAATGTACAAATAGTTTTAAAATCCAGATGCTTATCTATCACATATGTATTTTAAAGAAACGTAAATTTTTTAGATAATATTAGTAATCTCAAAAGAATATTTTGGACATTTTTTCTAAAAAAAAGAAATTTGTTAATATTGATATTTATTTAATAAAGCATAAGTTATTTTAATAATTAAAACTTGAATTCCCTTAAAAAATAAACATCAGAAGGCAAATAAGTTATTTAAAGAAAATTGATCAAATTAAAGTATTTTATAATTTATTCAGCTTATATAAAAATGTTTTTATCCAATTATATAACGAAATTTCAATTTATTTAACGAATAACTACTTTTAAATAACTAAATATAAAAAAGCATACTATTTTTGATTGAAAGGACAACTTTCTATTAGCATAGGCCCTTGAGAAATAAATCGATTTAATTTACGCTGCTTGAACCCTCAAAGAATTCATCGTGAATAATGCCTAACGTCAATCATGAAGAAGTGTAATCGAATGTCATAGAATTGATCGAAAGAGATTTATTATTTGATTTTTTATGCAAAAAAAAATAAAGTTTATATGTTATGATCATATTATGAAAAAATAATCAAAAATAATAATGTTTTAACTTACAATTTGTGACTAATTTGAAGTGTCCAAATTATTTTAATATTTTTAGTTATTAATGGTAAATTTTCTTTAGGAACAGTTTAACAAATGTCTCAAAGAAGTGAAAACCTTACCAGGTGCTTTGGCTGCTTCACAGGCTGAATTAGAAAAAGAAAGAAGTTTAAAAGAGATGGTTGAAAAAGAACGAGATCATTATGCCAGTGAAATAACTTCCTTGGTAAACATTACGTAAAAGTATGAAATATTTTTTTCTTATTATGTCTAACAAGTTATATTCAAATGTTAGAAAAAAGCTGCTGATACGGAAGACTACTCATTAAATGTTGAAAAGTACAAAAAACTTGAAGAAGAAAACAGGCAACTGAAGTACGTATAATAATCCTACTAATTATTTACACAAATTATTACCTTAGTTCAAATAATTTAAAATTCAGAATTTATTTTTGAACAACTGATTTTTACAAAATGATGAATTAATATTTAGAGCTATATATAGAGTATATGGAGGTTTTTTTAAATTAAATTTGATAATGTGTACATAAACATATTATTATTATTTTTTAAGATTTGTGGTATAAAATAATGTAGTCACAAAAAAATATTAAAGAAATAAAATATGGTTATCGTTATGGTAATTGGTGAAGAGCTTAAAGAGCGTGCGAATAAATTTGGAAGTATTAGGGAAATTACTATTTGTACAATTTTAAAAAATTCACTTTTTAATAATTTAATTTTTTTTTTTGAGTATTACAATACTTATATATTTCAATAATCTCCACTTACTTCACTTGAAGCATTTAAAGTATTCCAACATTCGTACAAGTAAAAATGTTTTCAACATACATCCAAATGGGTTTATGATTATAAATATTTCCCAATGGTTCGCCCCTAATGTTTAAAATGCCTTATATTGCTTACATTTATTTTAATGGGAGTGATCTCAAGTAAAATAAATATTTATTAATTTTATTTCATAAATAAAATTTCAGTAATAAATCATTACACTTAATTAAATAGGCTTAAAATAATATCGATTACATAATATAACTGATAATGAATACTGTTTTCTAAGACAATGGCTAACTTGAACTTCAGTACTAGAACATTTTAAGGTTTCTTTGCGAATAACTCAGTATAATACCTTATCTCTTACTTTATTTACATGAAACGTAATAACCGTGGTATTACTTCTAAGAATAAAGACTATATTTTAAAAAAATGTTCAATAAAAGTTTACATTATACTTATCGGTGGGTAAAATTGATTGTTATCGACAGCTAGATAAAAATGAATAATTTATTCTTATTTATGGTCAAATTACATTTACTTTACGTATTTCAATTATGGAGTTAAAAATTGACGGGAATAAAATTAAGGCATGATGAAATACCATTGTTATAACCTAATTATTCATTGTTCAAAGATTTGTTTGTTGTTTATCCTCATTTACTGTAATAAAATTTATGACATTTATAAATAAAAAATGCAATAAAGTTAGTGGGACATAATGAACTACACCCAACCCAAAAGTAAAATTATTATTCCATACATTTGTAAATGCGTATTTTTTAGCATCACAATATTTATATCTTATAATAAAAAAAAAATTCGACATTTTATTATACTATAAATTATGGATCACTGATGATAATTTATTGAATTCACTTGTGCCGCAAAACTTCTTTAAAATCGATATTTTAGTTTTTAAGTTAATTTTTATGACTAAACAAAAAAATTACAACCAATTATATAGTGTAAATATTTATATTTATATAGAGTGTTTAGTAAGTATGAAAATATATCAATTGCTATAAACAATGAGAACAATGGAAACTTGTTTCATTACATACTGAACACCTTATATATAATACACTGTATATTAGTCATTAATTAGCTATTTTAAATGCAATACATTATTGCGCCAATTAAGAATAAATTAGAATATTAAAGGAATCAACATTTTTTTATCGCATTTTTATAAACTTTTCAGCATTTAATCCAATCAAAACCAATAACTTTAGAAGATATATTTTTTTTTATTACAATGATAATTACCAACCGTATTTGCATCATATGAGATTTGTTTAATAAAAAATTCCATTACTTTTATTTATATTTTATTTGTAAATATATATTTGTTGTCGAAATTATTTACCTATCCAAGGCAGAATACATAAAATTTTATATTAATAAACTACACAAAAGTTAACACGATGTCAACTCCAATAAAAGCATCAATAATTCATGACGTAGTAAGTTGTATATTTCGATCATGAACAGTGTAAAAAACAAGTTCCCTTTAAATTATTCTCAAATACGTCCATAGAATTACAAAGTTTAAAGGATATTTTTAAGTGGATAGCACCAAACATGTTACTTTTTGTATAAATAGGGTTAATAAAAATACATTATCTCTTAAAAAAGTTCTCAGGAAGTACAGAACGATACCCAATAAGGCGTATTGTTCATGTATAAATAGGATTCACTTGTCATATATTTATATTATTATTAGTATTTCCACGTAGGGCATACTCATTACTAAACTTTTATTTGAAAACATACATATAAGTCTAACTAAAAACTTGTTACGCGATATTCAGTACTACGTATGTAAAATATATACAGGAATTAATTATTTAGGTTCTTCAAGATTAATGAGTTTTTCAAACAATTCTGTTGTTTGAACATTGTTTCCGTAGAAATAATATTATAACGGGCCTCGTATCATTATTTCCTAGAGCCACGGTGATGACTTTAGAAGATGCTTTAAGCATAAACAAGCAACAATATAAGGAGCGCACTCACTATGCGTTGCAGTTGAAGGAACACTTAGACACGGTCAGACAAGAGGCTGCCATACAGGTGACGAAAATCAAAGATTTTGCTGAATGCCAGAGAGCTAAGTCTATAGAAGAAATACACAAGTTAGAACAACAATTGGCTGAAACGCGAGCAATGACTTGTTGTGAATATAAAAGACGTGATAACGTAAGTATTGTTCTTTCTTTGACACAAAATCAATACCTTTTTATATGAACTTAATCGTAGATCGAAGAACAAATGAAAAAGCACGTGTTAACGTTAACTACAAACTTAAACGAAGCACAAAAACAGGTTGAAAAGCTCCAATGGGTAAAACAATTTATAGAAACAAATGATAAAGACTTTTGCAAGAAACCGCGGGACTTGACCGACGACTACCAAGTTCCCAGTAGTTTAGAAATACCATGAACATTTATTACCGGTTAAAAAGTTAGCCATTTCTATGTTGTTAAAACACTAAGTCAATTTTCATTATTTATTTCTTGTTAAACTACGATAAGTACAATAAAGATTCTCTGAAGTTGTATTACTTCCATACACCAAAACAAACATTAATATCATAATATGTCATTTCCTTCCAATGTAACATTATTTAGCAACACTGCAACTTAAAACTGAAATACGAAATTAGCCTGTGTACAGCATTATGCATATTTTGATTAACACATTACTCTTTTTTACATAAATAAGCATCTTAAGCAATGAAAACTTTTAAGTGTTAAGTGAAATCAGTAATCTGTGTAGGACGCATACAGTTCTAAAAAGAGCAGTTTGAAAGTAGTTAGGACATTAAAATCAGACGCACGCACGATTCCTTTTAGTGAAATGGAAATATATTATTATAAAGTTTTACAATTACACAGGTACGCCCTAATCATAGACAAAAGTAAGTATTCCATACTCGTTTCGCAATTCAAGTAGTTTTTGTAATTTTAAAAACCAAAAAAAAATATTTCTTAAAATTTTAAATAATAAACACAGTATAATTTTTACATTAAATTTAATACTCCTAAAAAGTAATTAGGATTCATTAAAATTTTTTTACTGAAACATAATTATTATTTTAGAAATTTAATTAACTTTATTCTTTGATGAGTAATCATTTTTGTGAAAATTCCCTACCTGAGTGTGGTTAAAACAATTATTTTGTTTGTAGTCAGTGAAAAATATATGTATCACTTTTTTTATTTTAATAGTATGAAATGAGTATTTCTATTAGGCACAACTAAATATTACTACGTGATCAAATTGTTCGGTAACATCAAAAATATGAATATAAAATGTTGCGTAGAAAACCTTTACACCCTAACAAAAAAATACTTCACTTTATCACATTTTCCCTAGGACTTATATATCAATATCCCCACCCCTCCATATTAACTATCCAATAGATTTTCTTTCTAGAATTATTTAAGTGTAACTATATATATGGTGTTAATTTAAATTAAAAGAATATTATAGGAACAAGCCTAATATACATTATATTATTCATAAGAACAGAGTACTTGAAAATTAATGTGTCCTGTAGTCTATAGTGTATTAAGATTATCTATGAATTGTTTAGACATTCTTTATCTGAGTAACTAAACTTATTTGATTAACTAAAACATAATAGTAAAAATGCATTTATTAGGCAAAACATTTACGAAAAACATAAATTTATGATATTTATATAAAGTAAACAAATCAACCACACTTTATTAGAAAGCGGTTATTATCTGATTATGAAGGTTAGATTGGTCGCAATTACAATATATATTGTTAACAGTGTATAACATATATTATTAATAAATAAAAATCCTTCTTTTGTTAGTTAGAAAATGGAACAAATCATTTTTGAAGGATAATTATATGTAATTTATTGCAGTATATTTTAAGTTTGGTATGGTTACCGCTAAAAGTACGTGTATTGTGTTGGTAACTATGTCAGGAGGACTCAGAATACAATACTATAGTCTTCTCACAAAGAAAAACGGTATGTAATTTTTTAAAGACACGTGTTTTTAGGTGATTTTTAAAAATATTTTTATAACAGCAGCATCCTTGTCAAAAGCAATTTTGTACTTAAAATATTAAAAAAAAAAAACGAATAGAGGAACATATACGCTTTTCTTGTAAATACATTTAATTACAAATAGTATAGAACAATAGCCTTAAAATGTTTAGTTTCAGGTAGATTCATTAAACTAGAAGTTGAGCTGCTTAATATTATGCACTTATACGACATAAATTTCTCTAAAACGCCTTTCACTCTAACTAAACTTCATACAATATGCTCAGAGCCAAACTCAAAATAAAAAAAGAGGCGTTGATTTTGTAAGAAATAACAAGGGTAGTCTAAGCCAACATTAACAGAAAAATCACTACCGAAACGTCATACATATTATTCTCAGGCTCGATTATGGTTACTTTACACGAATACCTACATTTCGAACATGTAACTCTATGAAATGCAATAAAAACCCTATACACATACATACTCGGGCATACCATATATATGTATTTTTGACCAATAAAACACAATACTAACGAATTAATTATAAAAACATGAACACATTTAAGTAGGATTTTTATTATGATAATAACTTAAGCATTGTAATTAGTATTTTTTTGATATTATTTTTTGCATCACATTAAATAGCAAAGTTACTTCCTATAATTAAATTTTAAAAATTTACACACTGTTTGAATAATTTGCTAGTGCGTTGAAACTTATGTTAATATTCTGCAATTTAATGTAGTCTATTGAAATAAAACTTGTATTAAATTGCTTTTTCCATTTTCCATAAATACAAATATGTCAATAACATCCGAAATACGGATCCAAAAGTTGTTATCGACCAGTGTTTTTCCTAATTAGGTCATTATCTAGTTAATAAGTTACTTAATTAGTGGGATTGCTATTTAAAAAGTTAAAGTTAACACCCTTATCAGGTATAAAAGATGAACATAAAAAAAAACTTAATAATTGAAAAATTGAGAGAAACATTTAACTAAAAGAAAGAAATAAAAAAATTATTAATATTTTTTACTTTTCGATTAATTAAGTAGTTCATGATAAATGAACAGTCAGTATATGTATATAAAAGTAATTTAGACACGAAAAATCTGTTTTTTCTACTTTTTGTTTTTTTTTAATACATGTAATAACCAAAAACGATGTAATTATAAAACATGTGTATTTGCCCATACAGGAATATATTTTATTTCATTTTTATTAATTGTATTCCAATAATTTCATCACAGTAAAGAAAACTCTCATATGTGTGATAATGTGAGAATGAATAAGTAAATGAAAAAATCTTGCCTTATTAGGTTAAGTTTTTATATTAATTTAATATAATATAATACGGTTCCACAAATGATGTAGCTATTTTACTTCGAGCCGGTTAATAAATATAGTGTGTGCGTGCATGTGTCTATGTGTACAATCATATGAATGTTAAATAGACAAGTGTACCATTATATTAATTAGTCGTTACTCAAACGTTTTGTCCGAGAAGAGAAGAGAAGAAAATATACATACACTTGAGAACAATCTATAGAAAATGATAGCGGAAAATTATTTAACCTTTTTTTCTTTTAAACAATTTTAATTTAGCAAGGATTAAATGTTTGAAAACTTCCGTGAATTTTTATACTTCAAAGGAAGTAACATAACATAGCCATTATATCATTACTCATCCACAAGTTTTATGAGATTTAATTTTTCATTTATTAAAAACAAAAGCATATAATAAAACTTTAATAAAAGGCGATTATTCAAAAAAACGATTAGTAATGGCTTGTTAACATGTCAACGTGAAATTATATCTCAGGAGCCATTTCGAAAAATACAAAGTACCAAGTCCGATCAATACTAAAAGAAAGTTGGTTATTATTTTCATAAAGTAGAGGATACGATTCAATTTTGGTCATAATTCATCATCGCTCGCAAGCAGTAAGATTTTTGAGTATCGTCCTGATAATTAAAAAAAAAAAAAAAAAAAAAACCTTACTAAAATACCAACTAGTAACGCAAAATATTATATTAAATTTATTTCCAAAGTTGATTATTTTGCACTGTATAAATATTTGAAGTGTTGCTACTTAAAACGCATATACATATATCGTAATGTTATTATTGATTAAAGATAATGTATGCTCGCACTATAATTTATCATAATAAATTAGTTTGAAACATATTATTAAACAAATAAGCACGCATACATCTACATTTTTATGCTTATAAACAGTAAAGTAACTACTGGCAGATAATAATATATTGATAACACGCCCGCCTCGAGCCTAGACAGATATATAACGGCTATAATAGCGTTGTGCAATATATTAATAGGAGCACGTGCTTAGATCCTTAACGCATGGCATAAAGTTTTAAAGCCAATTATTACTCTAGATCAACGGATAAATACCGTCTTCATTAATCCTAGACATTTATTTCGAGCGTGCTTTCCTGGTTTTTATACAGCAATCGTTTTTTCTCAAATGTTTTTTGATACATTTGTACTAATACACGGTGACCAAAGAAAAATATTTCTAAACACTCGGCAAAGTTATTAAGCCGTAGCCAAGAGAATGATGACAATTAATGAGAAGCGCATGTAGGTTTACGACATTGTTGTGACTAATCTTTCGTTCGGATATAATAGTGGTTATCTATAGGTCTACGGTTGTTTTTGGCGAAAGGGTTTTGTTTGTCGTTTCCGTTTCCATTGTCAAAAGAACGTCCGCTTGCATATTAATGATTTGAATTATTTCGTTCTCTCGAAAAAGGTATCTACACCCTCGCTTGTCATATCGTAAAAGGTTTTGTCTACTTGTGTAACTGGTATATTGTTACTGTCAAGAAGGGCTTGACGTACACTGTACAAAGGTGATGGGAATCCTGACGGGAAAAGTTCTGACTTGATTAAAAATATTGACAAATGAAAATAAAATCGAAAGATACCAGAACCTGTCAAAAATGCGCTGGAGCAGGAAAATGTGGGATTGGTTGGTGATGTATAACACCGGAATTCCACAAGGGAAAAGTAGTGGTCGGATCTACTAGGATATAGGCTATACGCTTTAGTAGCCCCAAATGAGTGTTTTTTGTTTTGTCATTATGGAAGTAAATTTAACGTGAATAACACTGTTTTTGAAAGAACTCTAAGGACTTCCTGTTTTAATTATTTAAATAACTGAGCTTGCTATCTTTGAGGTCTAAGCTTCCATTAGTCAAACTCTTAATAATACGACTGTTTTGAACTTACTATACTTGGTAGAAATTTACTTTGAGAAGATAATCTACCTCGTTTTTTTTTATCACATATCTGGATTATTTTTATTACTTTTTTGTTCTTTTGATTGAAAATATTTTCAATCAATCAATTTTACAGTTAAATATATATATAGAGTTCTATATATAAATGTAGAGTGATTTTTTTAATGGGAACACATATTTTGAATTTAATAAAATTTTTGAGTTTTTAATGTAATAGTAAATGACATATAAATTTTTAATATAATATTATTAGTTTATTAGATTTAAACTTTTAAAGTTTCAAATTTTCGAGTTAATATGCATGTATAATACACGAGGAATTACAAATACAGGTAGCTAATAATTTTTTTAACATTGCTGTCACAGACACGGAGTGATTATTGTCAATTATGAATATCAAGATATACTTTCTGTATTGCCAGTTAGTGTATTTATAAACTCACAACAATGTGCCTTATTATCAGTGTTTAGAAATGCTGTGTACCTGCGAATATTGAATTAGTTAATAATTCAAGAAAAATGTGTTACTAAAGATAACCAAAAAAAATATTTAAATTATATTTATTCTGTATATAATTGAGTGGGTTATGATGAAAAAATCACCATTTCTATATATAAACTGTGTATAAATACGAAACACCTGTATGTTGTACAGAATGTGTCAGACCTAATTGACAACGCTTATGTATAACTTTTGATTCATTTATCATTTTGTTGGAAATTTTTTAAAAATAATTATTGCCTTCTTAGTCTTAGTTAGTTTAATGAATATTTTTTATTATTTATAAGAAAAAAATAAAAATAATTTCATTATTTTCTTCGCAATAGTCATTTTTAGCTATTTTCTTGTCAAAAATGTTGATAAGTCGATAAAAATTTTAAGACAGATATTCATCGAGTTACTAGGATTTTAATATATTGAGTGGGCGTGTGTCGCGGGCGGAGTATACGTACACAAGTAAGAACTGCATCCACCTTATTTCTTTAAAAATAAATAATTTAACTACATATAAAGTTATTTGAACATAATATTTTGTTTTCTTTACAGAAATTCAAAATTCTCAATAGTTTCGGAGAAAATGAGTTTCTTATATTTCATTAATCACCATGTATTTCATGCGAATGAGAATAAACATACTAATAAATCTAGTTTATGAGGCAGCACGCAACTGTGATGTGGTTTTAGCATTGTTTAATAATACTACAGATTTTCAAGTCATCGGGAATGTATTTGCACTTTGGAATATACTAAATAGGTCATGATTGTTTGTCTCAAGCACGAATAATATTAAGTTGGCAGTTTAATATTTGCTTTCTAATCTATCACCAAATATTTAAAATGTATTGTAGGACGGTATTACAGCAATTATAAGTTAATGACAATATACAATTACACACGGCAAGTATAATATCCAACACTACAAAAAATAATAAATATTATAAAGAGAGGATTTGAGTTTAAACATAATTAGATTTTGGGTCACTAAATAAACTTATTTCACGCTTTCTTGTTAAATTGTTTGCCCTTAAGAATTCTAAATAAATGTAAAATTATGTATATGTATATGTATGGGTGAAGGCTAAGGTTTCAATTAGTATACAGGGTGTTCAGTAAATAAGGAAACGAATTTCTATTGTACTCATTGTTTGTAACAATTTAACTGTTTCCTAACTTACTGAACACCCTGTATAATATCTATCATATATGAAAGACATTTCTTCCAACAAGTAAATTGATATCTACTTCCATACAAATTGTTATAAAAAACGTTTATTTGTTTTTCTTGTTGTTTTTAAAAAAATACCGCTTGTCTTTAGATTCATCTAAATTTTACTAAATAATTAATAAATATTCATTAATAAAACTTATAGTCTGAGACTGTGATACAGATAATAAGGTACAGGACACCATATTTAATTCACATCAGGCAACTTTGAAAACTAATACCATCTACATGCATATTTGATGGAATGAGGACATCCCCTTAAATCGTGTTTTAGTGCATCATATATAAAATTGAGCTTAACTAGTTCAGATCCAACTATACGTTTACCATAATGTTTAGTGTTATCTTTTATTCATAAAATTATCCTAGGAACCATACTCTTTGACGATTTTTTCTCTATACATTTTTAAAAATAATATCTTTAAGTGTCTTGGTCAAAAATGTAAACTGAAAGGTGATTTAATACCCAAAGTAAAGTCTATTCTATAGAATTTATTCAATTATATAGATTCTAATACGAGATTCAATTTTTAGGGTTCTTTATATAGGCTTATAGAATCATAGAACATTATATACGTATTCATTTTGATCCTTAGGTCCTAATGCAGCGTAGAATAATCAAGGATCAACTTTCAGACAAAAAGCCTACAAAGAAAAATATTTCCCCTATCTACAAGAATACAATGTATCTAATGACCATTGCCAAGAAAAAAAGGTAGATTGAATTGGCTTTATATTAAACATACGAAATAGTGAAGTCCACTCATAAGTCAAATATATTGAGCAAAACTGAAAAGTCATAGAAAATACGGAAACGACCTCTTTTATGATTCATAGTTTGACGATGGCTGTATAAATATTATATTTTATTCCGACAATAGTATAAGAGAAAACGTCACAACTATAAAGGAAGTCAATCAATAACTTAATGCAAACATTTTATTTAGGAAATGAATGGAAACTTACAAATGTACAAAACGTTCTTGTCTTGTTAAATAATAGTCAATATCATTTTAGGTGATGTAGAAACATTATAAAACATCATAAATTATTTAAAAACATAAATTGCGACAATCAATATAAAAATGTTTTAAAATGTAGATGCTAACTGAAAGCATTACAGGTATAAAAAAAAAATGGGTAGACATTCATGTTACTCTGTTTCTTTACTAGTCAATTTAACTATAAATATAAACATTAAAATTTTAAATAAACTTGCTTAGCTTTGATTAATAGGTAAAAATTCAGTGGGCACTGGTTACCAGTAAACTACCCAGTTTATTAATTCAAAGGAATTCAGGACTAGAGTTAAAAGTTTACAATCTATTTTTATTATTTAACAAAAATAGGTTATTTGGCTTAATTTGTCTAAAAAATATATGTATTATATTTTTTGGATTTTTTTTACCAAGAAAAAACTAACCATTATTAAATATCAGTAATAACTAATAATAATAATGTACACTGTTAACATAAAGTGATTGTATCTATCCCGGCTTTCCCCATTAAAATTTTACCAACTTCAGTTTTTTTAATGGTAATATATATTTTTAACCAACTTACAAACAATTTTAAGAAAACGACTAGTAGATACAAACTTTTGGAATAGTATTTTAGATTCGTAATCATTGGGAAATTTAACAGATATTTGTTTGTGATTAGCAACATTAATAATTTGGTTTTAAAATTATGAATGGTCAGTATTATTCTAACCATGAGTTTAAATCTTAAAATTTTGTACTAAGTAAATATCTCTTTATGATTTTACCTGAAAACTTCTCAATAGGATCAATTAATATAAACAAAATCAGTTTTATTAATGTATAATTTCGTATTTTTCACTAAAGTAATAATCTTACCATCCAAAAACCATTTTTTAAATAGGAGTGTAATTAGTATAACGTACACTGTAAGTATAAACTTTGATAACAATAAAAGGATTGAATACGAAAAATATAAATATAGAGCCTATTATTTATAAAAGGAATAGTATAAAGTTTTTATAAAAATTATATCCAATAAATTAAGGTTAGTTGATTCATAAATAACCAAATTTAAATATTATAAAATAACTCTTATTCAATGTTTTTTACATTTATGTAAAATCTTATTGGCTCCCGTGTTTCCACGCTATTAACCTATTGATGTGACAGCCACCTCTAAAAATATTGGCTTTAGTCCACATCTAATACAAACATTACGAAGAAGATTTGAGTACGTTTAAGAAAGTCCAAAGTTAGTCAATTACTACTAAACCACATGAATTTATTGTTGTTTACCAACATCAAATAAAACTATAAAAAGTTTTCCTTGATGTTTTAGTAGAAAATTTTATGACATAAAACTGCCCAATAGCAATGATGGTAAACATGAATTTTCTCGTGTTTTTTTTTAATACTACCTGAGTAATATTATGGTTCAAACAACATTTAAATATATTTAGTTATATATCGAACACAAATAAGTGTATGCGACTAAAATATGTTCTTTATTACGTTACGTTAGATTCAAAATATATTCTAAAAAGCTTTTTGAGTCATTCTTATTTTATTCAAAACATACAGTAAAATAAATTATACTATTTGGGAAAAATTAAATGAAGATCTAGTGAATAGATTACATGACAGACCATTCCGTTTTAATGATATGATTGAGTAATTAAATTGATAGGTGTAAAACACTTATGAAACAACATTATCATAATACAGGATTCCACTAAAAAATATCTAGGAATAACCTCTACTGCCATCGCGTTTACAGTTGTTATTAAAAATCATTTTATAAAAATCCTTTCTTCAACCACTATGAGCTTACGGTATTATTATCTGAGGCCAAGCCTTCAAACAAAAATAACTATTCAAGCCTCCCAATATGTCCAACTTCATTCTTTATAAATTAATCAATAGTATACATAAGGTGTCTTTAATGTAAGATTTCCTTTTGTGTAAATAATTCATGTTACTTATTATTTGTAAAAATAAAAAAAATAAAAAACCCAGCACAGGGGGGTCGTGGCACAGTGGTGACGTGGCATAGTTGGATCAAGTATAATGATATCTGACAGTGATTAAAATCACTATCAAAAATAAACGCTTCGATGCAAATCTTTAGATAGTGTTTAATTTTAAAAAAATTGGTGTTTTATTTCAAAAGCTACTTGATCTGCTGGTTCCTTATTAATATCTCAATTAAGATAAAGTATGTCGAATAAAAAAGGATTTATTAAAAAATATTATTTCTCATAAAAAAATTGTGTTGATCCATACACTTTTCAATATGTCATAGCATTATAAAGTTAAAAATTTAAAAAATAAAATCGAGAATTTTCACACGAAAATAGCATTCGGTAGCCATTTTGGCCGCGAAGACAAGTCCAGAGGTCAAAATTTTTTTTTTCAAATTAAAGTATATTACATTAGCTTTAATTTAAGATATATATAAAAGTATCAGACCTTCCGGAACATTTTCAAAAGTTAAGTTGAAAAAGTTCTACTTTATATATGCATTTGTTATATTTTAAGCCCCCCCATTTATAGGGAAATGGTCTGATTTAAAAAAAAGTATACCCAATGAAAGATGTATATAAATACTACTTCTCATGAAAAAATTGTATTGATCCATACATTTTTTAAAAAGTTATAGCACTTTAAAGTAAAAAATGTAAATTATAAAATCGAAAATTTTCACACAAAAATAGCATTCGGTAGCCGTTTTCACCATGAAGACAAGTCCAGAGGTCAAATTTTTTTTTTTCAAATTAAAGTACATTACATTAGCTTTAATTTAAGATATATATAAAAGTGTCAGACCTTCCGGAACATTTTCAAAAGTTAAGTTGAAAAAGTTAATTTTTTGTGAAAAAGTTGTCATTTTAAATCCCCCCCTGTGGGCAGGTTAAGTGTCAGATTTACAAAAAAAATATACCAAATGATAGGTAAAGACATCAAGCATCTATAAAAAAAAAAATTATATTGATATGTTCATTTTTGAAAAAGTTACGGCAGTTTTTAGTAAAAAAAATTGAAAAAATTTCGAAAATTAGCGATTTTTAAATTTGTAATTTTTTTGGAGGTTTCCCCCATTTACGGGGAACGAGGGAAATTTTTTCAATTTTGAAGGGTAATGTCTTCGACTAGATACGATTTGTGATCTTTTGACGTATCGTTGAAAGAAATCCGTTCGGTGAGAGCTGAGAAAAAGTGGTAACAGACACAAAAAAAAAAACACATCATAGTAAAACCAATACCTTCTCAGCTTCGCATCGAAGCTAAAATTATTATTATTTGAAAAATATGTATTATATAAATTTCCCATGGATTAATATTTAAGTAAGAATTTTTAAATGTTTGTATATACTAATTTTAACTTTATTAAAAATACTATATGCTTAAACATTATTTTATCATATAATTTAAAAAATTCTGTGTCAGATATATTTTGTTTAAATTTATTGATGCACTCTAATGCTTTCAATTATTCACAGTATTCATAGGGTGTTATATTAGCAGAAAGTTTTTAAGTTAATTTGTTGATATAGTAATTAAATGTTTTTCATTAAAAAAGCATCAGCAACTTTACAATTAGGTACACGTAATCTTCACAAACCTTTATGTAGTATTAAAACTTCGATTAAACATCTAACTTGTTTAATATAATACAATCATTATGTTCGAAATATGTAAAGATAAGTAGAATTATTTATTTATTAATTTTTTAACTATCTTTTAATTTGAATAAGCTAAATCCGCGTTGAGCGTTTTTTATTTATATGCAAAAACTTATCATTTTATGTTTAATTGAATTTAACATTTAAATTAATCTAAACGTTTTTTGGTGTAAAACGAAACGCTTACAAAATATTTAAAAAATAACTTGTGATATCAAAAATATTATTTTCAATATTTATTAGATGAAAATTGTGAATAGTTATGATTAAACTAAGCTTTAAATTACTTAAACTATACTAGATTATTGAAATCCTATGACAATCAAATAATATAAAAGATATTTACAAAAATATTATATAGAATGATAATAAATTCCTGTCTTGACAAACTATTATTAACAATTTTTGTAATGCGTACAGATCATTTGGAAATTGTTATTATTTTTATTCTAAAGTTGAGCGAGACCAATATTTAGNATTGTTATTATTTTTATTCTAAAGTTGAGCGAGACCAATATTTAGAAGGTGGTGGTTTTTAAACAAATATATTTTTCCAATAAAATTTTAAGAGTCTTAGCTCCGTTTTTTATTTGCTTATAAATTATTGTATTCATGCGTTATTCATGTATAAAGGCCGATCCTATGATAATAATATAATCCTACATTTGATTACACGTAGATAAAACTACTGAACATACGAATAATTTTTACCGTACAACCACCAGTCGCTCACGTATACAACGGATTCCATATCGTCCATATGATTTCTACGAATGTAATATCATTATTAAAAGTAGTTTTCAACGATAATAACTTGCGCAAATCGATTTTTGTTGGTTTTACATAAAAAATTAATATTTTAGTCTCATGGTTTATGCATACATCATTGTTGATGGATATACCACCTTTTATTACGTATGGAAAATGTATTGAACCAAAATCATTTGCTAAGATTACTAGTGAGAGTGAATCATTGACCACGTGGAATGTTAAATTAATAAGATGTTATTGCATCGAGATTTTTCTCACAAACCATAAAACTTTTTATTCGGTTTTACTGGAATCGATAAATTATTAGCAAAACATGGACCGATAAAAAATTTATAAAATCCCTGTGATATAATAGAAANCATGGACCGATAAAAAATTTATAAAATCCCTGTGATATAATAGAAAACTAGTGTAGGACATCAAAGTTATTTTTTTTTTTTGTGATTTTCATCAGTGTACTTGGAAGGTTAAAACAATTTCAATTATACAGCGTCCAATAGCCGCTTTTCGAGGACATATCCGGATCACATAACAGAATCACTAGCTCGATGATAGGTGAAATAGTTTTTGTCGACAATATAATTTTACGAGTTTATTTGTTGGACTGTGTACATATACGGGCTCTTGGCTGTACAAAATTAAGTACGTACCATTGCACACATCGAGCAGTGTATACACTGAAAGTACAAAAAGTTTTATAGGAAAATAAAAACTACAAATACCATGTATTTTTACAGTTCTTGTTGACCTTAAAAGTGACTACATGATATTTTATTTAAAGAATTGCGAACAAACGAAAATTGTTTAAACATTATTTAGGAAATTATAATTAATTGACATAGTCTTTGAAAAATTTGTGCGTTTTTAACAAAACAAAATAAAAAATGAACTAGTCGTTTCAATTCTTTACTGGGCATTATCAAAATAATTTTCTATTAACTATCCTATTGTTTTATATTCCACGTATAATTTCAATTAGCATGTGTCGTGGCATCAACAAATAGGTAGAATGACCTACAAACAGAACGTATAGAGAAAAAAGTCATAAATTAACACTTGGTCATCCATTAATGTAATGCGATATTTAACTAATGTAGTATAAAAAGAACATGCAAAAATAAATTAATAAAACAAAAAAAAAATGTCCAAGAATTATTTTATTAAATGCCAAATTGAGTGCTAAGAATGTAAACATCGTTAGTAAACTAAAATTAAATCATTAACGTGACAGTGCAAAATTAATGAAATAATAATAGAAAATAAAATTATAAATAATGGTATTAATCATGTTGATCCTCTTGACACTCGAAACATTGAAAGTAAAACCTCGTTTAAAATCGCATTAAATATTGATATAATAAAATTATTCTTAATATTAAATTTATATAATAATAAGTGCATTAGAAACCACTTAATAAATCAACAATACGCATATTTTCTATATATAAATGATGTTATCATAACAGTACAGTGGTGTATTTTTTCAAGGTGTCTAATGTACAGTAAATTGATGACCTTTATTTTTTGTTCATCAATTATTATATGTTATTCCTCACTTTAGTATAATAAATAAAAATAAAAGAAATTAAATTAAATAAAAGAAAAAATTTATGTACATATAAATATAGTCATAAAATAAATATTGTAAACATAGTTATAAAATAAATCCAGTACGACGGTTTTGTTTTGCCAGTGCTTTAATTACTTCTTCAACTTCAACATGAGATATAATCTTTAAATGGTTCAGAAGTTTCCATAATTTTCAATTGGTTTTTTTAAATTTAAAGGATCAAAATCCTTATGACCCTGTAAAACTATTCTTTGTCCCATGATAATAAATGTTATCATGGTGATAATATTGTAAAGCCGCGTCCTGGTTATTATAAACATTTGTTGTTAGGAAATATTTGTCGTTTAAACTTCTATGCGCATGGAATAATTAGTTTTAATTTTATTAATAATAATATTGATTTATCAAGAAAATCATCTTTTTTTTTAGTAATTTTATAACTTGAAGAAATACTTAAAAGAGGGGTGTAATACCTCCTTGACACTCCCCTGCGTACGCCACTGTAAAAGTATATTCAGGTAATCTTACAATTATGGTATTCGTATGATGGTATTCCAATTATAAATATAGATGGGATTTTTACTTCAAAGTTGAGTTGTAGTATTATATTTTATTATTACACAATAAGTGTTTGAATATATTTCCAAAAAATATTTTATAAGCCTATATTATGTTTATTATTCTATCCTTGGTAGTTTTCCGGACTTTCGTGATTTGTACAAAATAAAGCTTTACAAAACTTATGTTTTTTCCATAGTTAACTGTCACATAAGATTTTTTCAAAAAAACTTATAAAAATGTTATATATGGCTTTATACAATCTTATCGTTAGTATAATGAATAACGTAAGTAATCATTTTTGGTTAGTTTTATCAATTTTCTTTATACAATAAAGTTACGTTTAACAATTTTAAAATACTTAAAAGGACAAGACATTATTATTGATAGTCTCCGTTATAACTTTCAAAAGTTAAGCGACAAGTCGTAAATATTTTTTCTTTAATAAAATAACAACAAGCTTTTAGAATTTATAGTTTATCGAACACTACTTTAGAACTAAACAATTTATAGTCTGAGGTAAGAAAAATAACGAATAATTTTAACTTATTGATTAATTGGATTATAAATTTTTAAAACATAAGATTCTTATTTTAAAATAAATAAAATGCCGTTTAGAGAATAAATTTATAATAAGGTACACGTGCAACCTAATAATATTATACCGTAATAAAAATCATAGTAAATTAAATTTAAATTACAATAAATTAAACAGTCTTGACATCTGTCACATAAATTAATTATTGACTCTAATGTAGATTTTACATTAACAATATTTTTTATCAAGTCACTTGGTTTCAATAAATATTCTAGAGATAATAAAACTTCTGGATTATATATAATATTTTTTAACCATTCTTTTCAAATAAATAAAAAATTTTATTTTTATAAAAAAACTTTTTGTTGGACCATCAAAAGTTGTGGGACAATTACTTATTAAGTTTCAACGATTAAAATAAATAGATTAAGTATGTGGCGCGAGTCAGTGTTGCCCTTACTAGTGTACATTTATCTCATCTGTGTTTCAGACCGCTCTATATATTAAAATGATTGTAAGTCAATGAAAAATCAATTTTATACCAAAAAAAAAACAAAAATGAATATTTTGAAATTTCTGAAACAATTTTTGAAAAAAAAATTTGTTTAATAAACAAATAATAAAAATAATCATTTTAACTAAGTCTAAGGAAATAATTGAAAAAAAAAATTACTCCAAATGTTAACTGATTAAAGGATTATGTCAGTTAGATCTGAGATACAGTACAAACCAATAAATAATAAATAAAGGCAATAATAAAAAAAATGTTTTTTTAAATAATTTGCGTTCAAATAAAAATCTTCATAATTTAAAATAAATTGAATTCAGAACTTTGAAAGATTATTTGTTGTACAAAGAGGTTTCAGGATTTCAATGAATATAAAAAACTGTGTTCTATATATTACAGCAATATATGTCCAAATAAATGAATTCTGTACACATGCAAATTTCTTTCATTTCATTGTACTAGCAAACATTTAAAATACGCAATGCTCTGGTCTGTAATGGTAGTACCAGTTTTCAGTTCTATTATAACTTCACTCGTACGTCATCACGTTGTCTTAATTATCACAAAAAACACTTTATGCTGATAAAATACTAGAAGTGCTCAACTATGCAGACAAAATTCGTAAAAAGTGTAAATAATGAGTATTGCATATAATTACAGTCATCATTAACGATGTTTACTCGTTCAAAAGTTACGTTATAAAAGCAATTTCGTTCAAAGCGTTGCTGTCACGTAGGGAACATTTATTTTTTTAGGGTTTGGCGTAGGTAAAATAGACCCTTGGGTTAACTTTTGTGGGAGTCAAAAATGCAAAAGAAAATTACACGTGCTGAATGAGCGCAAAAAGAACACAATCATTCAGTAAAATGATCACGAATATTAGACATGTGTACTTGTTTTGGTAATCTGGTAAATCGACAACCTTTAAACTAAACCGGAACTGCCATCGACAACTGCGGTCAATAGTTTATTAACAAAAGGGTTATTGTCCAATTGCATAGTTTATATTTCTAACGAAATCTCCCTTTTATGTTCTGTGTATTTGACCGGAAATCAATGCGCTAGTATTACACCAGTGACGGATTACTTAATTAAAGTTTAAAAATAATTGATTGTAAATATCTCAAATGGTAAACAATGGTATCATTTATAATTTATATACAGAATGATCGGTTTATTATAAACCACTCGATTACTCGCAAAATAAATATAATAATGAAAAACAAATTTTTATTTCTTTTAGTTCCATATATTTCTTGATATATTGATCAATTAATAATTACTTTTAAAAATCATTCCTTATAACTTAAGTGGTATCAACCTTATTTTTTTTACTTGATAACATTCATATTAAATTAGTTTATAAGATAGAAAATGATCTAATTAAAAAAACATTGGCCAATAATATATTTGGACTACTATTTCATAAGTTATTAACAATATAAAGTAACGCCTGTAGGTGAGGAGTGGATACTACTATTTTTATCACTAGTAATTTTCCGGCCAAAATTGTTCTCTCGCCTAGGTATAAAAATGAGAATAACTTAAAAAGTACTGATCTGAAAGTTGTTTTCGACCAGTCATTTTCTTAATTAATTTATTTTCTATTATATAAGCTACTTAAATATGTATGTTGCGTTTAAAAAAAATAGTTTGCGCCCACATAAAGAACAAGGGATAAGCCAAAAAAATTCTTAATGATTGATAAATTAAATAGTACAAGAAACTAAAAAGTCAGCGATAAAATTCTCAATATTTTTTTTTGTTTTGGCTTTTTTAGTTACATATACTTGATTTATTAATTATTTAGTACTTTTTTAGTTTACCCTTATACCGTATAAGGTGTTGACTTTATTTTTTTTTAATTAGCTACACATACATATTTAACTACCTTACGAAGTACAAAATGATCTAAAATACGNCCTAGGTATAAAAATGAGAATAACTTAAAAAGTACTGATCTGAAAGTTGTTTTCGACCAGTCATTTTCTTAATTAATTTATTTTCTATTATATAAGCTACTTAAATATGTATGTTGCGTTTAAAAAAATAGTTTGCGCCCACATAAAGAACAAGGGATAAGCCAAACAAATTCTTAATGATTGATAAATTAAATAGTACAAGAAACTAAAAAGTCAGCGATAAAATTCTCAATATTTTTTTTTGGCTTTTTTAGTTACATATACTTGATTTATTAATTATTTAGTACTTTTTTAGTTTACCCTTATACCTTATAAAGGCGTTGACTTTATTTTTTTTAATTAGCTACACATACATATTTAACTACCTTATAAAGTACAAAATGATCTATTATAGGACTGGTCGATAGCAACTTTTGGATCAGTACTTTGGAAATGTTTAACGTTGTTATATCAAGGCGGTAGAAGGAGTCGACAGTCTAATGATAATTAATATCAAGTCATAAGTCATACCCAGGCCTCACTTCTAATATATAATTTTAAGCTTCCAATGAAAGTTAGTAAAGTGTTGTTTTTATTTTATGGATCAAAATATAAATGACCACAAGGAGATTGTTTAAATTCTGTTATATTAATTTACCACAACATAATTGTTTAAAATGATGCTTTTTTAAACTTTTGTTGCTAAACGGAAATTTGCGATGGTGTGTGGATGAATTTTGAAAGAATTGTTTTCTCAAATAATTAATTTTTTTTAAAATTTAGATAATAATAATTGCCATACGAAAACATAATGAACTATGAAAGAAAATAAAGTTTTCATGAAATATTTTAAAGGCCAAATCTTCTAAGCCGACCCTGATTTCCGCCTGCGTTTTAATATTGTTCGCCCTTGTTAATACATGAATTTAATGTTATTATTAATATTTTCTAGGTATATAAATTAAAATTTTTTTTAATTCGAAGAGGCTAAACCTCTTGTGACAATGTCCATGGATGCTAAGGTTAAAACTTCCTATGTTGAAAATAATTATGTGTCAATTGAATCATCATCATCTCCTTTGCTTTTATCGTAACTCTTTGGGGTCGTTTTTACCTTATTAATTTAACAGGATTTTAACACCGACTGATAGATCTGACGAAACCTCATTATCGCTAAGGAAATCAGTGCAAAGGCAAAGTGTGTGTCACTGTTAAAGTTACCGTATGGTCATACACATCCGGTAAGCCAACAGTAAACAGCGCAATTGAACATCAGCGCTAAGGCAGCGTCTGATTGATCCATTGCGCCACACTACACCTCCCCCATTATTGTTCCAATTTCATGGGGTGGTGAAATTTGTACGTGTCATGTTGGGTAAGCCCGAGCCTACCCTACTTCCAAGTCAGCTCTAGGTACGGAACCTATTTAATGTTTTAATCTCAAATAGTAACAAAAAACGTCTTCAAACCGGTCTTAGAGAAACTGAGCCCAAGTACTATAGATTTAAATAATAATAATTATATTCCGATCTAGCCTAAATTATGATCATGGGCACAAGTGTACCAATTACGGTTAGGTTATTTACCCGTTGTAAAAAAAACTATCTGAACGTCCTACAACAAAAAGCACTTAACATTTATACGAGCAAAAAAAACTTTTCTTTTTTCTTAACTTTTCTATTTAATTTTATTTGTATCCGAAGAAAGTTAAAAGAATTATTCTTTCTTCCTCCTAGCGGAAACACAATTGAAAGAAAACGGTGTTCTATAAAAATCTCGCACTAGTAGATTTTATCTGATATTGCATATAGAAACAAACTCAACTTAAGAATAATTTTAAGATATTTCTTCTGCCCTACGTATTGATTAAAATATAAATATAAAATAATAGTCATTGCTTTTTATCGATGCAACTTCATTTCATGTACCTGATTAGAAAACAAAATCAGTCGAATAATGACATCTATTTGTCTTTAATCTTTTCCTGTTTGTATACAAACCTATAGAGTGTTATTAATACAATTCGCATAATATTTTATTATTGTGACAGCTGAAGATAAAGCGAGTATAATACAGTGATGATGTATTCTTTGTATTTTATTCATATTACATCACGCGCCTAGCAAAGACCGGTATGATTTAACATTCAGTATACAAATAAGAATAAATATAAATTTAACGTTACTTGTATACAGAGTGTTCAGTAAGTAAGGAAACAGGTAAATTGTTACAAACAATGAAAACAATAGAAACCCGTTTCCTTATATACTGAACACTCTGTATACTTGTTATAAAGCAAGTGTATTGAAAAATAATCTTTTTGCATATTCAAATAACTAAAAATTCGACACAAAAATTTTTTATGATTTATTTATTATTATTAAGCAAACAATATTATATAATTAAATCATTTTGCTGTAATTTTTTTAGACAGTTTTTGTGTTTTTAGACCATGTTAAAAATATATTTTATATTATTTATTTATAATAAGAACAAAAAGTGATAATTTTTATTAAATTTATTAATTATATTTTTCAAAATTTCATAACTGCCGTTGTTCAGATGTTTTCTTTAAAAATTTAATGCTCGGATAAAAATTTAAGCTAAAGTACTCATTAAGTTACAATACTTTACCATAAGTTTTTATTGGACCATTAAATTGTTTAAAGAAAACAACTGATCAAACAAACCTTATATATATTCCATATATTATTGGATTAAAAGTTATAAGAGTTGTCAGTTAAATTGGTTCACTATGTATATCTATAATAATTTCCTAAAAATCAATTAACATGTAAATTTTAAAAAAATTTCAGGAGAAAATGTTCAATGTGTCTTATGCAAATAGACATGTTTGAAGTTCAGAAATTACATATTTTTATTTTATAGAAACATATTATTTGGGGTCTATTACCTTTTGAATTTAAGCTACAGATATATGTATAGCCTATTATTTATCTGGTACTTTTGTAAATAAACTATTCAGTAAGAGCCTGTTGAACATTTATAACTGAGTTTTACCTGCAGTTACAGTACTCTATTAATGTAATGAAACCGTTAAACGAAATAAATTAAACATAAACAACACTCTGATTCATAAGGTAATTTTAAATGAACTAAAGTCATTACAAAGAAAAATTGTTCTAAACATAAAAATAAATATACAGTAAAACTTAGATAAGCTAAATAAAATCGCGCTTTGTGGGCCTAATCGATCAATGTCGTTGGCCAGAACCTTTTAAAGCTGTAAAAAACGATATTTTTTTTTCAAATATGACGGACAAACGAGTAAGATTTTTTTCTTAAACTTTAGTAATTATCTGAAACAATTGACTAAAAGTATTTTTACATTTAGGGAACGATTTCAGAAATATATACATACATTGTGCAAAAAATTATAATTGATTTAAGGTCAGTAATTATTGTTTAAGCAATCTAGTAAAACTCTAAAAATTAAAATAAAATACTTTCAAACAAATTTTTACTGTTGCAAAGGAAAATATTCAACATTCAAAAAACGTTAAAGAGTTTAACAAAAAGATATTTCGAAATTATGTTTAAATTGATAAAAAAGTTTAAATTGGTTATTTAAAGCTTAAATATTTTATACTTCTCTGAATTTGAAACGCTGTTACTTAAAACAGTGAAAACTTGTAACATAAGAATACACGTCTTAAAATATACACTCAAAAGTGTAAAGAGATAGCAAATTTTTATACTATTATTTCTTTTTGCATATTTTATTTGTAAACCTTCAAAAACATGTCAAACATTTTGACACGTGTACCTCTGTGGATTAGAACTGAGTAATGAATATAATTTTCTCAGAAGCATGTTACCTGCAGTTCATTTTATATTACTGAATCTATTTATCAAACTACGGTAACTTCCTCTATCATCCACTAGCTTAATGCATTTAAAGTTATTTCCCGATTTATGTTCCCTGCATAAACTTATTGGAGTTTTAAGTTTAATAATAATTCTTGAATATAATCATTTTAGAGTTATAATAGACATTATCGTTATCTAATTATTAGGATTCTGATTTATGATTTCATATTGAAGCAAAAATCATTTACAAGTATTTTTTTTTTTATATATATTTTAAAGAAACTATATTTGTTGCTTGAAAATATTTGTAATTTTGAATATAGATGAATTTTACTCGAACTTTATGATTTTAAATATTGTACTTATACATTTGGAATTTACTAAAATTGTCCATGGAAAATAATGATAGGAAATTTTTTTTAATTCATTGCGCGTGAAAACGTTGAGTTTATTATTCTATTTGCTATTTATTATTCACTTTGATATTAACTAAATTTAATCCATTAAAAAATTTAAAGTGTCCTTCGTAGAGACGGGAAATTGTTTTCGACAAATAAAAAAACTCAATCATACATGTACACTTGGGTCCCATTAATATCAATAAAACTCTGTCACACATT
Source organism: Daktulosphaira vitifoliae (assembly GCF_025091365.1). Lineage (NCBI taxonomy): Eukaryota > Metazoa > Arthropoda > Insecta > Hemiptera > Phylloxeridae > Daktulosphaira > Daktulosphaira vitifoliae. The sequence goes on along the minus strand of NW_026099573.1, from coordinate 32,790,165 downwards.
AATACAAAGACAAAAAAAATTTTGCCATTAAATATAAATAATATGATTTTTAAAAGTAAAATAACTAAAACAAATTAATAAATTAATTTTCCATATATTTCATTTTTATTATAATTTATATTTTCTTTTTACACCTAATTCCTGATGTTCTTTTAGTGACTTAAATTTAAGAAATTATATTTATCACATGTATAAATTAACTTGTACAATAGAAATAATCTTTTGAACGTTATATCTATTAATACAAATCATAATTTATAATTATCTCTCGATTATTAGATACTAGTTTCTCAACGTCAATGCTGTTATTATAAGTAATACTTAGGAATGTTGTAAATATAAGTTTTAACTTAATTACTTGATCACAAATTATCCTTTACAGCTGGTATCCTCAAATACAGTAATTTTCCTGAATTATTGTACTGCTATGAGTAATCGTAATTCCATCTGGATTCTTTCAAGTTACTTTAAGTTATCAACAATTACTCGCATCATTGTAATATGCTCAGAGTGAACTTATAATGCCATTTTAAACTCAGATTTATTGAAGTGAATATAAAAGTAGCTGATTATAAGCCTATGTAATATTAAAAGAAAAGAAAATTCAGTATAAATAATGATTCGACATTGAAAACTTCCAAAATTAAAAAGAAAACTTGGCTTAAAAAGTTATGAAATAATTTATATTTCATTTTTTATATAGCATAATTGCTATTTATAATACATAATAAGTGAATATGATATTTAAAGTTGATTTTAATAATGACATGAATTAAAATGAGGAGATGGCCCACTGGACTGATAATTATTTATGTAATAAAAAACGGTAGCATAGTGGGGTCGAGGAATAGTGAGGAAGTGGCATAGTTGAGACAAATAATATTATTAAATAAGTAATTAAAATCACTATCATAAAAAATGCTTTGATGCAAATCTATAGATAGTGTTTATTTCTTAGGAGGAATTGTTGAACTATTCCAAAAATAACATCAAATGCTATTTTCTTAATTATATCATAACTAGTAAGAAACAAGTATTTAAATAGAAAAAAAATGTTTTTATATTATTATTGATTTTAATATGTTAAAAATAATCCGTGCAAAATTTCATTTTTAACTTATTTTTTCATCCTTTAATAAAGTTGATTTTAAATTGTGTAGTTGAAACTTATTATCATATCAAGCCTAATTTGACAATACTTAAAAACATTTGAAAATAATGAATAATAATCTATATGAAGAATGTGGCCTAAGTAACTTTTTAATTGATAAAGTGAACATTTTTTCAATTATTGAGGGAAATATATTTAACTAAATACGAATTGTTATCATTTGATATATCGTTGAAAGAAATCAGCTCGATAAGAGCTGAGAAAAAGTGGTAACAGAAATACACAAAAAAAAGACTTCATAGTAAAATTAACCCAACCCAACCCAACCTACTCAGCCTTGTACCGAAGCTAAAATTATTGTAACAATTATAATGCTTAGGATTATTGTATAGATTTTATATCGGGATTTATAAAGTTTTCAACTTATGTTTTTAATGGTAAATTATTGACTAATGAAATTAATAAAATCCCCAAAAAATGTAAGCATAAAATTACTCGTTCCTCTTCTACAAATAGTAACGCTAAAAGAGAATTCATTAAAATTAAAATTGTAGTCATTCATAAAACACGTTATTTAAACTCGAGTAATAACTTGTTTCTAGGTCTCACTAAGACGTATATGAAACTCCAGTGAGACTCAAATTTCTAAATCAAAACTAATGACTTTTTGTTTTTTTTAGAAAATATAATATTATTTAAAAAATTATTAAAAATAATTACTAAAAATTTTGTTTAAAAAAACAAAATGCATGCAAAAACGATACTTTATAACACACAGTTAAGATATTAAAAAAATTACTACCTCAAAAGAGATATTATAATAGAAAGCAGGAGTAACAATGTGGTGTTGAACAATAATAATTTGAGGAGCATACACAAAAGCAATATTGTTGAAACCGTCAAATGAATTTGAATAGCCAAAACATCTACATAACAACTCATAAACAAATGTTTTTATTGTAATAGAATTGTTACTTGGAAAGTTTTTGATTGCATTCGAGTATAAAGTGCACGATTCTTCTGGTCTTTATTAACATTAAATTTTTGTTTTTAGAAGTCATTAAAGCGGAAAAAAGAGAGAAAAACGAATTTGTTACAATAATTATATTTATTGTTATTATTCTTGTGATAATGCTGATACTTGAAATCCAATCATAAATTCTAATGATAAAACATTGAACTTGTATAATACATTAACAGCTTTGCAATTAAGGGTTTCATCTTGGTGGGAGAATAGTACATGAGAAAATTTTTCACTTTTTCCAACAAACGAAAAAACGTTATATCTTTGCCATGGAGAGGGATAAAACAGTAATATCCCCCTTATGATTACGCCTATATGTTTTAAATTTATATTTAAAAATCAAAATTAAAATATTTATATTTTGTTTATTTGATTTTTAAAAACAATTTTAATTAAGTTTAATTTAAAGCTAAATTTTCTATTTTTCTCTTATACTCTTCTATTTTAACTAGAATAGCATATTATAGACTATTCACACAGCCAAGAACCAATTATCTGTCGAATATAAATTTTTTGAGACTTCAATTTATTTTTTTGTATTATATTAATTAAAACAATCAGCTATACTCATGTTAAAAAAAATTTAATCAACAATTTTGATTATAATTTTTTATATAAAAATAAATCATTATCCATTAATTAAAAAATACTATTTCTTGATGGGTACTAAAACAACAATACAATAGTGCACTTTTTAAGATAGTCATCTAAACGACCAGAATGTTCACTAGAAAATCAATTTTTTCATCAAGTTGATTGTACATTTTACGTTTTTTACGACATTTTTCAAAAAATACTTATATCACATGCTGTAACTAACTATTTAATTGAGAAAATAATTTTTTGTCACTCAGTGTGAATATATTAATAATTAAACCGTAATAAACTATTACGTTTGATTACATTTAGTGTTATAATACAAAGTAATACTTTATCATTTATTACTAGATTTCTTCTAAAATAATAATAAATTTAATTTCTTTTTGGCTTATATAAGTAGTATTTATTTCTCGATTTTTGAATTGTTAAGTATTATTTAGGTCTACCCCATATTCCTAATAAAAGGATACCAACATAATTTTTTCAATAGAAACATATATATTTAACTAGTTCATATGACAAAAATAATTAAACTAAGAAAATAACTGGTTGATAATAACTTTTCTACCAGTAGTTTAGGAGTCTTCAAAATTTTTATAAATATAATGGTATATAAATACTACCTGACCTAACCACTCGTTGCCCGTGTATTAGTTTCGCTTTTGGCATTTTCGTAGGTCGTGTATTAGTATTTAATTTAAATATAAATACCCGACAGATATTGTCTTGTTCCCCTATTAACCTATTAATCCTGTTAACCTATATCGTGTTCATATAATTATATACTATAAACTTAAGTAAATAACTTAAATAAAAACACAAATCATTTTTATGATGTGTATTTTTTTTTGAATGAAAAAATATAAATATTAAAAATATTTTTTATAAATTTATATTCGAAATCAAACTGTGAATCTAAACCTTTCTCAAATCAACTTAGTCGCACACAAAAAATTAAAAAAAATTCTGTCTAGTCGTCAAGGAGGAGTTTAAATACTTACACACGAACAGAAAAAGTATATTTATAAAAATATTTTTATGGTGGCAAATCGATGTGTCATGATAAAAATAACATTACCCTGCACCTCACAACCAATCTACATTTTAAAATGTTTATAGCTAGTTCAAACGTTGTTATAGAATTGTCTTTTTCTATTATATAAACCAGTTTAATATGTAAGATACAATTAAAAAAATAAAATTGTACCTCATTAGGAATAAACTCTGGATACTGAGTAGATTATATATACAAATTTTTATAATAATAATAATAATAATAATAATAAACATGATAAATATATATTTATTTTATTGTTATTTATTGCAAAACCCTTTATTCCAAAATAAATGCGAATTTGTAAAATTTTATTCAATAGTGTAAATAATTAATATATTTATAATGTTAAATAACATAATCTCAATGTTCATATACTAAATTTAATTTTACGTTTTTTGATTGGTTTCTCACTGAATAAATAACATTTGAATATGTTACTTTATAATACTATATTGTATTATTTTATGTTATTGTGCTATATTATGGAATACATTTCATGATAACAATTGAAAGATAAAACGATGTTTTTATTAATATAATTATTAAACCCAATAATAAGAAGTGTTTCACTTTAATGGAAACATTTTGCTTTTAATTACAAATATTAGTATTTAAGGAAAAATACATGCACATAATTTCGAGGAAATATACAAATAAGGTTACTTGTAAAAACCGATTGTATACTTTTGTGAACCAAAAATATGTTTTCTTTACAAAAACACCTGGAAATTACCAAAGCGTCACCTTCTTTCAAAATACTATACTAACAGGACGAATTTATTTGGTATTCATAAATTACATTGGTTTTATATTCAAAATATACTTTTTTCTGAATTTTTGAATGAAGAGAGAATTGAAAGAACTTTAAACAGAATTTAATTTTATCAATTAATAATAAAAAAAAAAATACAAATATCTACTTATACATGAATCATTAGAATATGGTATTAAAACATCAATGAATGTCCATTTTAAAGAAAAAAAACTAATTTTTTTAGTCTGGATAATTTATTTAATTTTGTCCCATTAAATAGCGGTTTATTTTTTTAGTAAACTTATAAATAGTGATTTTAATTTAAAATCTTATAATAATTTTCTTCGAAGCGTTTGAATACACGATTTTGAAATATTAAAATTATATACAATCAATTTAACGAGAAAATACAACTTGTAGGGGTAATATGTAAAAATTCCAATACTTCCCCTTTCATGAGAACGTGTCTTCTAAATTGATACGCATGCGTAGGACAATATTTTTTGAAGTATTGACAAAGATTAGTTGTTTAAACTCATAATAATGAAGAAAATTATATTTTAATGGTTAAAAATAAAATCGGGAAAGCAAATAATATACACTTAAAAACAACGCTTCTTTAAAAAAGTTAGTGATATGATATCCGTCACTTGCTGCACACAATTATTGTGATAAGTTTAACTAATGATTTACTTATAACCTGGTATACTGTAAACTTTAAAAAGTGTCACCCATTTTTTAAGTTAATTTAAAGCACTATATCTTCATCTATTCTATGATCTTTCCTGAAAACACTTCTGTAGCTAATTCCGAAAAGGCTACCTAACATTTGATACGCGTCGATGGAATGAAGTGTAAAATTTCTTGTTAGTTATTTATGAAGTATAAACTATTTAAGAACCTGGGAAAACTAATCAAATACTATATACAATACTTTCTAAATAGGTAATGGCTAACCAATTTAACAAACTTCTTGTGATTTTAAATTGGACTAATTTCTTGGAATAACTTTTATTTCCCCTAGTTCATTTAAGATAATTCTATAATCAATTAGCTTCATATTCATAACGAATAATCAATTATAATAGTATAAATATTATTTTATCGGTGGTTCAGTTTATTGTGACTAAATAGTTTTGCCGTGTTTTTGAAAAGTATTTTCAACATTTCGGATATTTAAGTCAATTTATTTTAACAATTGCCAAAAACATATTTCTGTTAACATGTCGAAAAATTTAACATTACTCGTCAATAAATGAAAATTGCATACTTTGAAGTGTATATATTAACTTTAATGCATAGCCAAAAGATATTGGTTTTAATCTGCCATGTTTTTTTTTGTGACCATATACCCGTTTAGTCCGTCTCCTATTGGACCGATTTTGATCAACGATACGTTAAAAGATCACAAAACATATCAAGTTGAAGCTATTATCGTCCTAATTGTGGAAGAATTCCCTCAGTCCCAGTAACAAAAAGAAATGTTCTAAAAAATTACAGTTTTCATAAACACAGTCAATGTCGATATTTTTAGTTTTCACTGTATACTGAAATAAATTTTTGAAAACTAAATGAATTTTTGCAACATTTTTATTGATAATAATTCAAACATTTGCTTTGTAAAAAGGCATATTCTTTTTTTTAAAAATTTAACCGCTAACTAAGTATTGTCGGAATTGAAAAATCATACCAAAGTTTATCCTTTTTAAATTTGATTATGTTCTGAAAAACCTACCTTCTCTAAGCTTGCATTAAATTATAGGTAATTCAATGTACTTTAAAATTAAAAAAGGAAACTATCCAAAATCTATATTTTTAGAAGATTTTGGCCATTAAAGTCAAAAATCATAGAATTTCTGGTAAAATGGTGAATATTAATCTAAAAAATGCCTCTATATCACTTTATCGTTTCCTATTGTACTTCATTTTTTTTTTAATTATGTTTCATAAAAAAACTTAAAAACAAAGATGTAGTAAAATCACATTTTTAAGAAGAGGGGTTGATTTAATAATTCATTGCTAAGACCTTCCACTTTAAAAATCGATAATGAGATCCAAACCGGAAGCTAAGCAAAAATATTTTAAATATACTCGTATTTTTAGGAACTAAAAAACATAAATATTAAATATAATCATAAAAATGATTAAGATTTCGTAAGGGAAAGGTTTAACCTTTGAATTCTTAGAATAGAGGAAGTCTGGGGAAAACGGATATGTTTAAATAAGAAATTTAGGAGCACAATATAGTACGGAGTATTGTTACCAAATATGTTTTAATAATTAATAATATTGTAAAACTGTTATCATTATAAATATTGTTTATAATAATGATTATATAAACAAAATAGAGGAAATCCGGGTAATGCAAACACCCCTGGCAAAGTGAATAATGATAATATCTCAAAATCTAAATGTTAGATGTAAAAATGAATTTTATAAACGTAGACTGAAAGTGCAATGTTATAAAACTAACAAGCTACTATTTAGTTAGAGGTCACAATTTGTAATAACATCATTTTTCGAAAATTTAACAATTTTGTAAAAATTTTCATTGTAACAATAATACTTATTTTCTAAAATAAGTCTGATACATTTTTAATTTTATTTTCAATTTTTTACATTGTCGAAGATAATAATATTCAAGTAATAAATATTTTAATTGAAACTGAGAAGGTGAGTTTTTCTGCGTGTAAAAGATAGAAAGTATTATTTAGTACTTTTTACTATTCAAATAAGATAAATTTTGTTCAAATAAATTGATATCAGTTTAATTATTTACTTGACCAAAATGAAAAATTGTTATTATTTAAATTATAGATAAGTAACATAAAATTAATTTCGATTTAAGTATTCATAACATTGTATAAAACATTGAACTAAATGAAATTAAAGAATAAATTAATTATATTATTTTGAATAATTAAGTGACAATAAGCGAGGTGGAAAGTTTTAAGTACTTAGGATCAGTTGTGCAAAAGAAAGGTGGTGTTAACGAGGATGTAAGACACAGGTTTAAGTGCGGGTGGGTGAAGTGGCGAGATATGTTTAATGTGCTATGCGATAAGAAAATTTCAATGAGGCTTAAAGGTAAGTTCTATAAGACTGTAATAAGACCAGCTATGATATGTGGTTATGAGTTTTGAGTGGTTGACAAGAGAGTAGAGTAGAGAATGAGTCTAGTGAGATGAGAATGCTTAGATGGACCGTTGGAAAGACTAGAAAAGATAGGATAGGTACATATAAGAGGGAATATAACAGGGTGATTTTTTTATTATAACCATATCAATTACTTGCAGAATAATAATAATTTAAACATTTTTTTTTTTTATTATCTTTAGTTACATATTATTCTTGAATTTTTAACTATGTAATACTTTTTTATGACATCGATATTAACAGGTACACAGCATTGTTATTATCAATGATAGTAAGGTACATTGTTGTGAGTTTATAAATACACTAACTGACAATACAAAAAGTATATCTACTGATAGTTATAATTGATAATAAACAATCCGTGACTGTGGCAGCAATGACATAAAAAACCAATTAGCTACCTGTATTTGTAATCTCTTGTGTATTATACCTGTATATTAACTCAAATATTTGGAACTTTAAATGACTATATCTAATAAACGAATTAAGTTATATTAAAAATTCAAAAGCCATTTACTATTAAATTAAAAACTCAAACATTTTATTAAATTAAAAATATATGTTACCATTTAAAAAAACAAAGTTGACCCCCTTACAAGGCATAAGGGATGAACTTAAAAAGTATTACATAGTTGAAAATTCATGAATAATATGTAACTAAAGATAAAAAAAAAAAATGTTTAAATTATTATTATTCTACAAGTAATTGAGTGGGTTATGATAAAAAAATCACTCTGTAGATGTACCGTCAATCATGGGTAAGATGAGAAAAAATAGAAAAAATATAATCGGAAGCTATAAGAAAAAGAGTTATGGAAAATAATGTTGAAAAAAGGAGGTAGAGAAAGACCAAAAAAGAGATGAAGGGAAGTTATGGAATGCGATAAGAGGACGGCCCATGTGTGCGTAGATTTGAGAGATCGTTTAATTATCATTTAATGATATTTATATGTTTTTATATCTATATTATAAAAATTTAAATAAATAATATATTTATTATTTATATTAATATTATGTACACTTTTATTTTATATAATAAAATTATAAAAATAATAGATTTAATTAAATTATAATATAAAATTATCAATGGTTAAAATATTGTTGTTTAAAATGCATTAATAATTTTTATATTTTACATGTAAGCAATTGTTTATTTTTTTTTTTTAGAATTTGTGTAATTGAATTATTAATACAATTTTGGCGAATTATTAATAAAAAAATAAATGCAGTGCATTATTTAAATTCAAATCAATTTAATTAATAATAATTTATCAATATTAAAAAGTAATATATTAATTAAAAATAAATACTTTAATACTAAATATGATGTTGTATGAATTTAAAATTCACAGTATTTATTTTCATTATTACAATAAATTGCAAACAATCGTGGAACGTATACGTTCATCGAACGCATAAGTTTATCAATCATAAATGCTTATTGAGTTTATACGTTCACCGAACAATAAAATTTTGACCGAATATCTAATAGAACAATAGAATCCATTTGACAAACATTTACGTTCGCGGAACAATAAAAATTTGACCGTATACCTAATAAAACAATAGAATGCGTCCGTGAAAGCCAAACGTGACGACCAACCATGATGCGCTATAATTTTTTTTTCTGACCTTCTGTAAATAAGTTTCACTTTAATTGGTAATAAGTCTTGCCATATGAAGACCATGGTCAACATTTGGGTGTGTGCAGTCAGTACTGTCACCCCCCTTTTACAGTGTGCCACAAAATAAAGCATAGTGTCAAAATATTTTGAGGGTACTCGGTAATCCGTAAATAAATTACATATTTTGTTGATAAAATCCTTATCTTTTATAAATTACTAACATTTATTTATTCTGTATTACCAATAATAACACACAATAAGTTTTTTAACAGATATATTTTTAATAGAAGGATATATAATGTATGTTTACTTAGGTTAATAATGAAAAAATCTAGTTACTTAGGAACCATATACAAGGGACAAAAAAATAGTCTGAACACGATTAAGTCGACGGGAATGAAGAATGCGATCCGGTTTTGTCATAGAAATTTCGTAGAATAAATAATATTAGGCAGGAATTAAGCTTTCATGTCAAACATATTTTCAGAATAAAAAATTTTAAAAACGGAATGGGGCAATCGGATGAATACATGTAATATATAGAAGCTCCCCCTTTACGGAAAATGTAAAACAAAACCGGATCGCTTAATAAAGGCTTGTGTTCAGGTAATTTTATCAACATTCGTGATAAGTATTATACATATCATGTTAATAAATTTTAATTTTAATTTAAAAAATGGACACACTAAATAAATAGTACTCCATAAAAAAATTGAATGACGTGATTCATAAGTCCACTTTAATATAAAAATATATACATATATTACGTTTCGACATTGAGCATCACTAAGAAAGTATAATCCTGTCTAAGTTCTAGTATAATTAATTAGAAATTACTTAAATACTTGTTAAGGAAATATTTCACATATAAACAAACGCTTATATAAATTCCTATAATAGTTTCACAATATAGTTTTCAATAAAGTATTTTTAATAATAACATACTGTCTATAAATTTATTAAATGAATAACTAATAAAAAAATAACGTTAAATTAGTTAATAACTAATGGGTAATTTATGTATAATGTTATAATTTTTCATAGTAATAAGATGTGCAATATTTTTAGCAGTTAAAAATAAAATAAAATTATTCTTTATATTAATTTCCTAATTTGTTTTTATATGAAATAATTACAATTTTCCCAAAAATTAGGATTAAATATTTTTTTTGAAATTAAAAAAATTAATTTCATTAGATGAAAATAAAACCAAAAGGCATAAAACAATTTTATAGTGATGAAAAATAAGTAAACCGTTTATTTATATTGTACATAAATGAATAAATTATTTAAACAACATCTAGTAAAAAAATGATTTATTTTTTTATATTTTTTAATATTAACAACACTTGAAATCTAAAAATGAATAAAGAAAAAGAACAGTCCACCACTTGTGAAGTAAACATATACATTTTTAAAAAAGCATATTTGAAACATTTATTATGAAGTTTATAAATCAGAAGATAATTATTAAAACTTTATGCATAAAATTTATTAATTTGGATTAAAAAAAAATCATGTAACAATAAAAGCATTACATTAAAATATAAGCTATTATCTTCCGTGGTTTCAAGTAAAAACAATACAAGATAAAATATAATGGTAACTGAGGCAAATGTCAACTTTTTAATACAGTATATTATAATATTTTTATATATATAAATTTTTTAATAAGAGTTAAAAAGAGAAATCGATGCATTATTATGGTATAAACACTAAATACATGAATTCATTATTATTTAATTGTATCAAAGTGTAAAACATTTCAAACTTAAATTTTAATAAAAACTTAAACTTTAATGGGCTTAAAATTCTATTGCTTTTATATAGATTTCTTAAAATTCTTTATTAAAAATAATAATTTGTGTAGATTTGGCAAAATGTACAAATTGGAAGTTTTGATCAAAACAGGGTCTATTTTTTTGTGTTGTGCGACCCATAGTGTGTAATACAAAATTAAATGTGGTAATAAGGTAAAGTTAACGGTTAAGGAAAATATTTTGGTTTTAACCAGTATACTAATTTTATTATATAAGTTGAATGACTAATGAATATATTAATGAATTTAAGTAAACTAGATGCGTTTATTTTTGTTGTATCATTTATAATATTTTTTTCTGCTTAATAAATATTTAAATTTCAATAAAATGTTCCCAATTTAAGTTTTTACTTACCGTTTTTAGAAATTTAAATATTTACATTTTTACTAAAGTTTTTAAAAATAAATAAAAATAATATTATTACTAATTCAATGAATACATCATCGTTTTTCTCACGTAAAACTAAAATTTGCAAATTTATAGTATAAAATTATATTTATTTGGGGGCTTAGACAATATTATTTATTTATAAATGTACCATTTTCGTATATTTGACATAAGAAAAGTACATGATTATTCATTTAATCCGTTGAAAACAGTACTAGTCAGGTATAACATTCATTATAAATAACATAATTACTAAACTAATAGAAAACCATAAATTCGCCGAAGAAAAATCAACAATAACAGTCTTATATAGAATAGTACTTTTGCAGTATATTTTAAATGGAAGAAGCTTTTTACTGTGTCACCATAATACTATTTAGTTTTTCCACTGTAATAAGTTAATAATAACTCAACAGCTAGATGATGATATCCTGCAGGCTAACATATTCAATTTTCCTCGGTTATTGATATATGTTTACCGATTCTTATACTAACTTCTATTTACCATCCACTAGTCTTTTTATTAAAAAAACAGCAAACATTTCTGGGTTTATTATCTTATAAACATAGTAAATTTGTATATAAGACTTTATTTGTTCCTACTCGTATACGCAAACAAACAAATGTACATGACTTTTAAAATAACTAAATAGAAGAACATGAAAAACTAATCTTATTAAACATTTCATTCATTCATTATTTTTGTTTATTTATACGTACATTGATTGTGAGTATCAAACTTAATGAGTTAGATTATCCATCGTTAGAACATAATTTAACTTAACATAATTGTGTAAAAAAAAAAACACACGAACCATACTTTTTTAATTAATTTGATACAATTGTACAGGTTTAGCTGAGAAAAAATTGGATTAAAAAAATATACGGCAGTGTTGCACCATTAGTCAATACATTAAAATCCGTTACGCTTCAAGTCGAGATATTTGAATACACGGATTATATTTATAAACTAAATGTCTAAATGAAATAAGTTAAAATAGATCGAAACAATTCAGAGCGATTCCCTTATTAAATAAATCGGTATATTCTTTCTAATCCAAGAATAAAATCAATTTATCAAAAGTGTGTTCCACAAAACCAACTGTTTTCGGTCTATTTCCTTTAACGAAAGACGTTTTGACATTGAAAAATTTCGTTAACTTTTACGACAATGAACACGTAAAAAACCGTTTTAAGTAATTTATGGACCGGGTATTTAAAATCTGGACGTTTGTCGGACATTGGTTAGTGACCCACACCATCACTCTAGGTAATATTTGACTTCATTACCTTTCATATGTAATATAGTAATAACGATAAATGTCCGGAAACATAAGTGACGCCTTCGAAGGCATTCGTGAACGCGAGTGGAAGTCGACGACAATATTGCACAGGTGGCTAATAACATTAAAAACTCAAGTCGGTCGGTTGAGTTCACATTGCAATGGACAACCGCTAAAATATGTGCACAACACCGAAACATGAGCAGGAGGTTTATTATTTAAAAGTTGACCTTACCTATTCGCCGTTACGCCTACTACAAATGTATAATTTCAAGCAAACGAAATGGTTTGAATTGAAATTGCAAATACGCTAAAGGCAGTGTAATAATATGGTAATAACATCCATTCGCGCTAAATGTGTTGTATAAACCCGAAAAGGAATGAACGTTCAGACAGCCATTTATTATTACTGAGCGAGTGTCGGCAACACTACGACAGTGAGCCGATTAAATGCTTCGATGAGTCGCAGTTGCTACGGTTTATCAAGTAATTAATTAATTATAACATCAAACAAAAACAAAGATGAAAAGAAAAAAATTTACTGCACAAACATCCGTGAATAATCTTGAGAACATAATAAATTATTTGGACCCGTCAATTTATATTGTTAATATTAGGTGTTTAATACACAAAAAATCGATTTTATTGCATTTTTAAGTAATTCGGTACAAAATGTTGGATATCAGAAACCGTATCCGAGTAGTTTTAGCTCGTTGACTCGTGATGTATAATAACAGCTACTTTCTTATCTATTTATTCACAGCATGACCCACACCAATATACTTACAAGCAAAACAAACACAGCACCTACTTTGGAAACCAAACGATGACATTTTGTAAATAATACCGTAGACCTCACAGCCCATGCACATTATATACAATAAATACCTATACTTAGATAAACACGCCGGCCGAGGTTCTTTGAACCTTATATATATATATTTCAATTTAGTCAATTTAATTTTGCCATCCACTCCTAACAATCACCAGAGGTTGGTAAATTTTAGAAAACCCACGACCGAGTGTACACGTTGTTTACTCTCCGCGGGGTATGGGTTTAAATTAGCATGTACGCCTCCTATAGATAAGTACAGAACCACGTTATTCTATTCGTTATAGACCCGTTTGATTATTTATTATCACTTCCTATTCTACCGAAGTTTGCCCGAATAACTGGGTGTTCGATTATATGGAAGTGTGTGTTTACTCGGTATCGGATAATGTGATCTATATATTACTTCAAACTATAGAGGACAGGGTCAATTTTTGAATGACCATCGCCGTTAACATGCCTCTTGTTAACTTCCACCAATTCCACAAAATATTCCCCCGGCGCTCATATAACCCTAAGTCACTCCTGTCCTCAGTCACACAAAACAACCGTGTTATTGCAACATTAACACGCAAACAAATTTTATTATTGGTTTATATTGCCTTTTTAAATTATTACAACTATTAATTACTTTAGGAAATTTATAATATTAGTTATTACTGTATAAAAATCTCAGCAAGCGTATCCTTGACAATAGTACAAACTTTAATATAAATTACTAAAATTAAAATATGTTAGGAATTCATAATTTCACACATTATTACAAATTAAATTTCACAAATACATATACATGGGGTCAAAATTATTAACATTAGATGATTTATTAACGTTCAGTTTTGTAAGTATTATAATTGTGTTCAATGAAGAAATACTTAAACAAAAGGCTTCCGGATAAAATGAAAATAAATTGAAATTTCCTTATAACTACAATTAGAAAAAAATTACCAATTATCAGTTCATCATTGTGTTAGTCAAATATAATTATTTACATATTACATTAAAAATAAATTAAACTTTCTATTTATTAACTACCCTAATGTCTAGTTTACGTTAAATACTTTCTTTCGAAATTACAAAATTTCTTAAGTAAATCATAACTTCTCTGTTTCTCTATTTAAAAGACAAAAATCAGTTAAAAGTTGTACAGACTAAAAGAAATATTTTAGTAAATAATGATGATCTTATTAATAAAATAACTCTTTGTATTTACATATTTTATTAAATAAAAAGTAAGAATGACAAAGTCATATGGTTGAAAAGTTGACATTAAAATAAACAATAAAGTATAAACTTTTGAAATTGATTTTGACTTTTTTTTTAATTTAACGAAAATTAAAAAACAAAGACAATGGAATAAAAAAATGTAAAAGTATTTTCGAATGTGAAATAATTATCGTCAGATATAAACCACAAAATTGTTCGTATTATTGTGGACATGTAAATTTTGTAGTTTTTCGACGCTCGGAGTTAACTAATTAGTGCTAACTATGACTCGTAATTGTTTCAAAGTTAAGGTTTTGTGTAAAGTTTTATTAAAGTAGTGCTCGCATAATATGTATCCAAGTATTTACCATGTCAGTCAATTAACCAAACCATAAACAAATATTAGTTTCAGTATGTTAAAATAAATAAAAGCGAACCTTTATATGAAAGTTTTGTTAATAAAATACATCAAAATAGATTTTTTTTGTGCTTAATAGGAAATTTGCCTTATTCAGACTTATACTTTCTTAAAAAGAGTATATTTGTGTACACGTTTATTTTTAACTTAAAGAAAATAATTATATTATCTAATTAGGAAATAAAGAGTAATATAAATAACATGTTTATAAAGTTAAACAGTCATGCTTTTTAATTTGCTTCAATGCGTAGCTAAGCAGATATTGGTTTTTCGATGTTGTTATCACTAACATAAAAATTGTTTTCATGCTAATTTGTAGATAGTATTTAATTTTTAGAAGGCATTTTTCCAAAAGTAAATCATATTTACTTCATTGTATTTTGATTAATAGTTTTATGATTATAAGCATAATACAGGAATAAATTCATATTGTAAAAATTAAATGTAATATAAAATTGATATTGAATAACGTAGCTTTGTAATTTTTATTTGTGTGTGTGTCTAGTCCATAAAAATACTCAACCCCCACTGGACTGTATTTTTCCAATGAGACTTCAAAAGATCTCAGATAGTTAAAGCTGTGTGCGCCATTATTTACCACTAAGAACGAAACGGATCATTACGAAATTTATATTGATGATATTTTAAACATATACCTTACTGATTAAATAATTTCTTTAGAAATCTAAACTTTAACTAAAGTATGAATGGAAGCTTAAACATCATGTTAAAATTCTTTATTTTTTTTTTATAGTATTTTTTATTTGTTTCTTTGACTTTAATGTTTCTTTCCGTTTTTCAATCATAAAGTTTTTTATGTTCATCCCGTATACGGGTGTCGACTTTAATTTTTCAAATGGTAACACCCTTAATTAACTAGCTAATTTAATAGATAATGATCTAATTAAGTGAATAAATGGTGGAAAACAACATTTGAACCAGAATTTCGAAAATTATTGACATGTTTATATTTAGGTACGATATATATGTTCATATGTTCAGCAAGATTTAGAATTTATTGATATTTTCCATATATTAAATCATTATATTTTTTATACTTCGTGCATATCACATATAATCATAAACGACAAACGTGTTGTGGTTATATTCTTACACGTGTCTTCTTATTTTTCCTCGCCTTAATCCCAACTACTTGGGGTCGGCCACCCTTATCCAAAACTTCCACTTGACACGATATAATATACTAATATATAATATACTTACACGTGTAAAATTTTAATTAATATTCCTGTTATTTTTTGATAAATCGATAAGCAAAAATACTTTAATAAATAATATATATGTTTTGTTAGTTTTTTTAATAATATTGAAGATTAAAAATGCTTTAGTCACGTATTCAAAATAGTATCAAAACTTATTTAGCATAATTTGACGGGAGGGAAAACGTTAATAAAATTACTAATACATAAAAAGAACAATTTATCTGCATTTTATCTAGACAAAATACAAATTATTTTATTTTTAGATAATTTTAAACATAAATATCTTTATCTCATCTAAATTTCTATTTATTCGAATATCTATATCTAATCTAGATGACTTTGGTTATCCGTTCACAACACTTGTCATAGGATAATTCTGATCAAGTGTTTTTAGTTAAAATTGATTTATATTATTCATACTACCAGTGACTGTTCAAATTATAAAAAATGTTTTTTTTGACCAGTCTTTATTCTTTGATAGGTGACATACTGGCAGTTTATAAATAAAACGTACTATATGCGTAGGCAATTCAGAATGTCAATCAATTAAATGATTTATCTTTATTTAAAATACTTCAAAGTAATTTATATAGGACTTTAATTGAAAAGATTAATCAGAATCACTGCACAACAACGATACACACATTGGTTCGTTAGTTTGTGAATAATATTAGTGAAACCTTAAAATATTTGTGCTACAAATTACTTAGATAAAGATAATTTGATTACCTTGGACTTTTCCCGTAAATTACCTATTATAACCACAACAATTAAACTTCTGCCTTACATCATTAAGTAACTTATAACCTCAGACTATTTCCACTTTTTAACTTGAAATTTGGCGGCTTTTCAAAAACAGTGGATTATAATTATAACACAAATTACTATAGTCGTCAGACGATTAATTTTGGCGAATGAGTTTCTAACGAAATTGGTTTATTTCTATTATGATTGCTTTTTAAACCTAAAACGATTAATAATGTTTGAGTGAAACATCCCATTTGCTTTTTGTTAAATATAAAATTCGCGTTAGGCCATTTAGGGAGATAAACAAGTGCTCTGTTAGATACTATGTAAGATTACAAAGAAATATTTCTTTGGGAATCTTATTCGTTGTTGAAATTTATTCTTTCGATTTTTACTATAACGTGTGAGTATTTTTAAAATAAAAAACCGATAACGTTTATTTACAAAAAAAACCCATTATGTATCCACAATTGGTAAACAAAAAAATTATAATAAATTAATGCTTCCGAATGAACTGATAGTTTTATATCAATGTTCTTAATGGATTGAAAGAAAGTGATAACATACAATCTAAACAGAATACAACATGTAACGGTTTTTATAGCGCTATAAACATTTTGTTGTTACACATTTTTGTTTATTTTAAAATCAAATTGGATTTGAAAATATATAGACATTGTTTAGTGATTAGTGATTAGCAACTGATTAGTGCAAACGCTTTATAAATACTAAATAACTTATTTCTTTGGTTAAAAAACAAATATATTCATTATTTAGACATTAGGTAAACTTTTGACTAGAGTTAAAACATATAAGAGTATTTTGATGTATGTTACATCAAGAGAAAAACGCCCTCGTTTATATGTACTGAAATGTCAACGTGAGGTAGCTTATAGTTACTAGCCTAGAGACTTTTTTCAGTATTCACTTTTGAACTATACAGGGTGGGGTAGACAACTGTATACTCCAATAACCTTTTTATACATCTAACATTCTATTGTAATTAAAAAAAAAAAAATTACGCATTGTTTTACAAGGTACATTAAAATCATATTTTTTATTATGTGTTTTAAAATAAAACTAATTATTATTATCATTTTTTTTTAAATTTAAAAACAGCCAGTTTAATGCATTTTTCTTATAAACATTTTTATAGTGAGTCGATAACAATTTTAGGACAAATATTTATTGAGTTACAGTACTTTTGATACACAGAGTGGATATGTAACGTCAGAGATGTATGCATTATAAATATACATAAGTACGAGATGTAAAATTGTTATCAATTCATCCAAAATAATCGGACTATTTTGAAATTTTGAAGAAAAAAATACAACTTTTTATATATTTTGAAAACAAATAATAAAAAATATAATTTTAGTAGATGATGAACTATTAAAAAAATTACTTACAGCAAATTAGTTGCATCAAAAGTTATGTGTTGTCATTTCTACCTAGTATATATAAATAAACTTATAAAAATTTCAACATTTCAAAAATTGGGCAGTTATTATTTGATTTCTTCTGACTGTACAAATAGTAATTTTAGTTCTAGATTAAATTTAGTTTAGGAACCCTAGAGCTAGGCAAAGTCTAGTTGAAGACAAAAATAACAATTTACATCAAAGTTTTGATGTTTTATACAGAGTAATTTACTTATCATGATTCACCTAATTAATTGAAAAATAAAAATAATATTCATAATTTTTTTTATTCGTTTCTTTTAGTTCAATTTTTCTTTAAATTTATCAATCACGATGTATATTTTATATTCATGCCTTATACATTATAAAGGTGTAAACTTTAATTTCTCAAACTACAACGCATAAAATGAAGTAGCTTATTTAATATATAATAATCTAATTAAGAAAATGACTAGTAGTTAACAACTTTTGAACCAGAATTTCGGAAATTATTGACATATTTATACCAATGCAGGAGGAAGACTAGTTATAAAAATAACATCACCTATCATCTATCAACTATAAATTGTTAATAACTTTTGACATAGTAGTACAAAAGTTGTTACCATTTATTTTTTTTAATTATCTAATAAATTAAAGTAGTTTAATATCTGTATTATCATTTATATTATTAAAATAGTGTAAATATCCCTATTACCTTAAAATACACTATAAGTTATATGGATGAACATAAAAATACTTTATAATTGATAAATTTAGAAAACATTAAACTGAAAGAATCCAATAAAAAATTATAATTATTATTTTTATTTTTTGATAAATCAAGTGGTAAATGATAAATAAATCATCCTATATTTTTGGTAAAAGAGAAAAATGATGTACACTTATAATTTAATTTAAACTCAAAAATCTGTTTATCATAAACTTTAATTGCGTAGTCGAAATTATTAAGTTACTCATTATTTATTGTGGGAATGTTATGTTTAACACTTCACTAAGCTTATAATTGTATATAAAGTACAATTATAGAGAATAATACTATTATTAAGAAACTATACACGCAAAGGTAGGTATTGAGATTGTGTTCAATAAATACAAGAGTGTCGTTGACAAGGGTGAAAATAACTTGACCTATTTCCCGGAATGCTCATCAAAAAATATTTTGGTCAATGCTATGAACGTTATACTTGAATATCTAAACATCAAGATATTTTTTTATGAAATATACTAAAAAAATATTTTATAGCAATAGTATTTAACTCATTATTGAAAAAAATAGATCAATAAAAAAATAATATTGTAACGTGCAACTTTTTGAATATTAAGGAGGATTTCTTGCTACTAATGCGATAGATTGTTTTTATTTTAAAAAACGAAGAAGGAAAAAGGGGGAGTGAAAATAAGTACATCTGTTCTAATAAATATAAATCTATTAAAATATATTAAAAATGTTCTGCATATCCAATATTAAACAAAACAGGCCAAGGGGTAAATTATATACTACATTGTTAATCATATAATTTATTAAATATTAAACAATAAAATACATTAAGAATTTATCTTGCGAAAGTTTGAGGAGAACGACGTAAGCTGCAAATGACTGAACAACTCAATTATGTGAATAATATATTCACATTTATTGATTAATATAATCATAGATGGTGAACGTAAAATGCAAAAAAGCCCTACGGATTATATAATACACATTGGTAATGTTTAAAAACTAATAATGAATAAAGAACAAAAAAAAATTATAAGTGAAGTGGTTTAACAATCGGACGAGTGGCGATTATTAGAGCCACGAGACGTGTGCGAACATAAATATTAAGGCGAGACGACAGATGTTCGACTCGTAAGGTACTACTGTTAACGACGTGCGGAAACTATCGAACCGGTCACATGTTAACGCAATGGGAGGTGGGAGGACAGAGTGTTAGAGACTACCACTCTTTATTCAATAAATGTGATAAAACTTTACCATATTATTGATGAAATTACTACATTATATAAAATATTATTAATTTGATTAAAACTTATTTATTACTTATTTAATATATTGATGTTTTGCACTTGGGTTTACGTGTGCTAAAATAAAAATAATAATGTTTGTAACTCATTAATATGCAATTACCTAGATTTAAATATTATATAACTATGTTTAAACAAGGATGCTAAATATTTTATACTTGTGATTTGTTTTTAATCTTGTATGACTTACGGTTGTTTAGTTTTTCATTTAATTAGAAACAAAATATATCAATTTGTTATCACTTAAGTTTATTATTTAAGTTAATTTTTTACTATTTTTCTAAATTAATGTCATCTTAATCGCATTTATTGACACGCACGTAGTAATATTGCATAATCAATGCGCCGTTACATTAGATCCGTTTGATTACGAATTCCACAAATAACACCGTCATGCTCTCTATTTTTTCACTTCTAATTTACAGAGTACTACTTATTGTTATTTCTGTAAAAATAAATTGAAATAAAATGATATTGTAAAGTAACACGCTAAAGTCATCGTATTATTTAACATATAAATTGAACGCTATTTTTAAAATAGAAAAAGTAATTCTCCTTCAGTAAACTTTTGAATAATAAATAGATACAACTAAGAAACTATAAATTGATACGATATCTTTAATGCGTTATAAAAAATTACAACTTTTACACATATTGGATTGAACCCGGTAAGTTGAAAACTAAATATTAGAAAAAACCCCTTTAGAAAATCTTACTTAGATCATAAGAAAATTTTCTAGCTGAAAAATTTTAAACTTTTAATTACTTGAAAATGACTAAGGTTATTTTGTTTTATGTAAACATTATTAATTATGTTATGAACCACATGTTAAAAAATATTAATATATATTCATCGTATTCAATGTGTTTTATTTTTAATGTACGTATAATTACATTTTTCAAATTTCACTTGTTGAAAATGTCTATATCTTTGTTGGAAATTTCCAACAACTAAAAACTATTTTTCAAAGTATATGTAAAATAATATAAAAATGTTATACTTAAAATATTGAGATATTTGATAGAAATAAGTGAATATCTCTACTACGAACATTTTTTTAAGATAAACCCTAATCAAAAGTTAATAGTACATGAGTATTTCAATATGATAAAACTCGTAGTTTATAATACAAGTAATAACATTACAACCCTAAAATTTCTAGCTATTATTCAAAACGAAAATATACTTTATAATAGCCATAAGTTATTTATTGGGTAATAATTTTAAGTTTGGGAAATTGTTATAATTGTTTTAAAATTTAGAAAAGATTTAACTCTATTTTTACTTATTATACTGTCAAGAATAGATTACAAAACTTTAAATAAACATGAACTACATGCTCACAAGTAAAAAACGTACTCGCCCTAAAGTTATGACTTATGTCAATGTTAATATCCTACATAATAAATAGATAAAAATACTTTAATACTAAAAAAGTAGGTCTTTCAACTATTTATCAAATCGAGTAACTTGTAAATAGATGTTTTAATGGACTACTCCTCTAGTATGTTTTTAAATGTACTAACAACATTTGTTTGATATATTACAGTCATTGTAATGTCTGATACTTCGCCGTAGTTGTCAGATTACTGATGGTTGCCGTATTTTTTAATCGGAAATAAACTGAGTCGTATCAAACATGACAATCAAAAGATCTTTTGTACATGTGGCACGTGGGTTTTACATGTAAATTCTTAAAAAAGTAGTAAATCTGAAAAGTTTTACTTGTATTGTTTACCCAATTCCTCCTTCAATGTCAATTGTCACCAACCCTAGTTTAGTTATTGAACAAACTAACAATTTTCCAGACGAGAAAGATAAAAGTGAAAAGTAAAAACAGCCTCCATAAGTAGATTTGTCTCTTTGAAAAACAATCTGATCGTAACATTGCTGTCAAGTGTGTATAGAATTCAACGACAATATATGTACAACATAACAAATCAAGTATTGTGTTGGATAAAAAGCAACAAATCAAGATATTATTTGAAAACAAAACAAAAAATAAACTGATTTATTATCTAACATTCAACAAGCTAGTAATATAAAATTCTCAAATGACTACATCAAACATATCTTAAACGATGTTAATGAACAGTACTACTAGTGAAAATTAAAAAATATATCAAACAATTAGGTAGATTCTCACAAAATAATACAATTTTTTAATTTCATTTCATTTAAATGCATTGTATTTCATTGTGAAAACTTCATCATAAAATATATATTATTTTCAACTTATAAAATATTATTAATGACATACCTACAACATTCAGATTGTAAATTCAACCATTACAAAAGTATTTTTTAGTATAATTATTTTAATAATGATAATAATTGAAAACAAAACTAAATTAAGTTTTAACTTTTAAAATGATAAAGATACGACTAATTAAAAAAGTTTTTCAATATTTCTACTAATTGTGTAGTTTTTATACAAACGCATTTCGTCTAACAGCTTTGCAAATATGTCTGTAATCAGATTCAAACAAGCAATAGTGAAATGCTGACGGTTGATTTTCTCGAGTATTACTCTTTGATATTAAATATAAAGTATTAAGCCAAACTTATCATTTTTATATCGGCATTTATTTATTTTAAAATATCTGTAATATCTACTAAATCTAACGGTTGTCGTGTTCTTTTAAAATTTTCTTAAAACTCTTACATGCAAAAAAATTGTCTTCTCAACAAATTCATTTTGCGTAATTAAAATAATATAAAATCGTGATACTGTTTTAATTAAAATAACTAATAAATAATTTGTTAATCGTTTATTGACAAAAATCTTTAAAAATATTTTTATAATCTTTTGATTCTATTATCCCCAGGTTGTGGTAAATAATTATATTTACTATAAATTCTTTACAGTATTTTATTCTTTTGAGATAAGTTATTTTCATTGAACTTAAAGAATAAAACTTAATAAACATTTTTGTTAAAAAAAATAATTTTTCAATGAATTGTTTTCTTTTTCTAAATGATAAATGAAGTAAATTTATAAGATTACATCGTTTAAAAAAAAATAATTTATTTGAATGACATTGAAAATTATCAAGCGTTTCAGATTTGTAATCCGCTTAAAATATGGATAAAATAAATTTAAGATTTTTTTAGTTTTAAGAATGATTTAATTTGAGTGAGCAAATTCTACGATTCAAAAAATTAATTTTCCAGTTTAAGGAATAATTAATTAGTGTTATTCGAGAATAACAAAGCTAAAAACTTTTTTTTAATTCGAATTACTAGAAAATATTTAAATTTAAAGAACTTCGTAGGCAGTTGAGGTTTTTATATAGAATGTGTTTGTTTCTATATTTTTTTATTGACGTGCAAAATATATAATTAATGTATTCTGCCTTAGAAATTTATAAAATAATATAAATTTATAATCTATAGAGCAAACAATACGTAAACTAATAATAACTGAATAAATTTAGAAGCTGCAGAACTACATTAACAAAAATAAATAATTCATAAATTGAGGTAAAAAAAAAAATTTTAAATAAAAACAAAATAACTTAGAGGATTCTTTCACTAAATAAGTTGACCACGTACACGACCTTATTTTAGACTTGCCTAGCGAGATAATTAAAAAAGGATATGGACCGGTTGTAATGAAGAGGTATAGACTACTCAAATAAATATAACCTTAAATACCGTAGAATAAAAATATATTTTTAAAATATTACTTTTATAATATGTCTTTCAAAAACAATCAAATTTAATAACTACAGATTATTTAAAGATTTTCTATCTAAACACATTATGTGTAAAATAATAGCTGACGTATATAATTCATGAATATTTACTACAACTTAGGACTCATAAACACTACATCTAAATTACATTTTTCAGTACATTTATGTAACAAATAATTATTTTTATTTCCCGATAATATTTAGTTATTTAATAAATCATGTGTTATTACATGCATGGTAATGATACTATTATATATTTTTTTTTACCAGCCATATTTCAGCATTTAACCCTAGATTAATTGAATGAGATAAAATAGGTACAACAGTTTTTAAACAGATATACGTTAATTGACTACGTCCAATATTTTATTAAAAATCTGTCCAGCGTATACCAATGGCTATTTCAGGCACTTTTAAAGTTTACAACGTTATGGTTCATTTGTAAAAAAGTAACACATGTCTTAACAAAAATAAACGTAAGACTATATAAAATCTATATCAATGGATTTTTAGCGTGTAAACATATTTTCTAATAATAAAAAACATTTTTATTGATTTTATATTTTATAGTAATTCAATTTAAACGTGAAACAGTAAGAATAACTATTTGAATGTTCTTTGGTGAATTCCTAGAATCATAGGCAAAAAACATAATTATGGTATATAGTTTTTCACGAAACTCTAACGTTTCACATTTACTGTCCTTTTGCTTAGATGTTACGCGCGGAAGTGTATGAGACGGAATTATTTTATAATACTTATATCATTACAATTAAAGTGTTTAAAAAGTCTTGAAAAATTGTATTTAGTATATGGGTATCAACCAAGTCTCAGCCATACATATATATCTACGATATCTAAAACAATTTTCTCACAATCACTCGTATATTAAATAAATAAGATTATAATATATTATATTATTTATAACATTTTACAACTCCAACTTGCATAGTGGAGAAACAATTCTTTCAATAAACGAAAAATCATGTTTTATTTTAATTACCAATCACAAAACCTATTGAATTTAAAAACTGATATTAAATTGGAAATTAGCAATCTTAAAAATATATATATTTTAATATGCCATTTTAAACTTAATTTTTAAAAACTTTTTCCCATTACCAACAAATTTAGATAAATTTTAAACCAGCATTCATAAATTAATATGTTTTCTAACGCTGCATAAAACTTATTATATTTAAAAATATTTTGCCCCCCTTTGTACCCATAAATTAGGTAAATTTAAAATCAGTTATTAAATTTGAAATCAATTACTTTTAAAACAAATAGAAGGGAAAATTTCAATATTTTCTTGTCTTACATCGAGAGATATAAATTAAGACAAGCTAATTTTGATTTCATATCAATGTGTATCATCACACGATCACGACCATTTTAAATTTGTGTTATAAAAAATACTACAAAAAAAGTACTGCGCGGGGTGCACGTGACGGAAGATATGCCAATTTTAGGTGGTTTATGTCGTTATCGAAACGCTTGTACATGTTTACCGCGCACTACTTAAGGGCAATTATCCTCGGCACCGTAGACAGTCCTTGTAAGATGATTTAATTGAATAGTTATTAGACAGTCTAATGAAAAATTTTTTTATCGTATATCTTTAAATAATGTAAACAAAATACATTTTATTTTCTAAATAGTTATTTCGCTGTTGTTTTAAAAACGATATTTATTTTTTGTTACGCCTTGTTCGTAACAATATTATTAATGTACCTGAACAATTTTATATGCTTGCATAATTATAAATTAAACTTTAATGCAACTCATTAGTTTAATATAAAATGTTTTTAGAAAATTTGTTTTGCAATTACTGACACAATGTATGGAATTCACTGAATTACTTGCCCATTGTATGATTTATCAAAAAAATAAGAACAAAAATAGTCAAGAAAAAAAGTTTTAATATCCCTTACTTATACCTCGGAAATAACAATAAATTCATACCTTAGCGCGCAAATAATAAATAAATTTCATCAGACAACTATTACCAATGAACGCACGTAAATGCACATCGTTAGTATTTTTTATAATTTTAGAACTGTAATGGTATTTTCTTTATAATAACAAACCACTGAATAATGCTTGCTGAACTTTTGTAGGGTAATACTAAGAAGATATTTTGCAAATATTAATTATATGAAAAGTTAGATTAAAGTACTAGTCCCTTGTTATGTCAAACGATTTTAATGTTTTTGTTATTATTCAAATATTTATTTAATAACTCATTAAAACATTATTATTTTCAAAAACAAAGACAATAAAAGAAACAAAAGACAACGGGTTGAGAACCCGGTATGAAGGATGGTATCTATAGTCGACATCATTGAAACACATTTTATTCATACTATTGATAATACTAATCCTCTCAAACCTTATGCCCGTTCAATAAACTAATGGCGCATTTGTATGATTTCAACATCAACACTGTGCCGATAAAACCACGATTTATATACGTAACGTATTGGCTAAAGGCTTATATACACTTAAATAGTATAATTTAGAATTTGACAATTTGTATTCAATTACAGACATATAGGGCTGTTAAATACAGCTTAAAAGGAAAGTGTCCTAAATTGACAGAGACGTATGTAATACATTTTCTACAATATAAGATTAAATTTATTCGTGATATTTAAGTTTTAAAGGAAAACACTACACATGGGTCGTATTTCACAATTCACAACACATTCTTTTACCAATTTATTTTGTGATACTTTTTGTCTTTTGGACCAATCCCGTACAATACTCGTTCGACTGCAAAATCTATTGAAAAACTACAAACACAAACATTAGAGATAAAATTGCGAACATGTCAAACACTAAAAACAAAAAATATACAAAAAGTAAATTTCCTACTGACGCCCGTAGATATATTAATAGACAGATACTTTTACTGTTAGCATTGAGATAATGATATATTAAAACAACTTAAAACATCAATATGGTAAAGAAATATTTAAGATTAAATAATCTTAAATATTTTTTTACCATTTACTGTCAATATTGGCAGAGTTGTTTCTATTTAAATAAATAAAAAAATATATTATTCTTAAAAAAAAAAAAAAAATAATAATGAAGAGAAAAAACAAAATCAATTTTGATCTCGTTGATGGGCAAAAGATAATATACTAATATATACGACTATAAATTCATCAATGCGTGAATGGTTTATTCGAAATAAAGTTGACTCAAATAAATAAGTTCTTTATGATATTAAATAAATCCTCATAAAGAGAGAGGAAATAGAAGAAAAACGTAGGGTAGATTTACCATTTGAAGGGATTATGATGGTCGTAGCAAAAAAAAATGACGCTAGTCTTAAAGAAATCAACTAAAGGCTGCATAGACTACTTTCATTCTCTAAAATGATTTCAACGACGAAGTGGAGCTATCTACTAGCTACAATAAAACTTTGGCGACAACATAATAAATTGGATTATCCAATACAATTCGCTTACTATGATAAAGGCCAATTTGAACAGCCAAAGACATCTAACAAAAGTTTAAATGAGTTTGATTACATACTACTTTAGAAAGTCGAATATCTTTACGACAAAGATGGATAGTGTAATTTTTAACTTTACTATTGTGAATTGCAATAAAAAACAAGCATTATTTATATTATATTTAATATATATATATATAAACTCGATCAGATATATGTTTACTATTTTGATTAGAATATCAAAAGGGTTTAATCCTTTTATATGGGAAAACTTCAAAACATTATTTTATTAAGTACAAATTTATTATAAGAGACAAAACAAATACAACAAAAAACAATTATGATTCCATTTGAGTCATACAGAAAAATTTTATTATTTAACTGAAATAGTATAGAATTTTTTACAATTATGTACAATGAAAAAACTGTGTCAAGTTATAAAATTTTGATTTTTATGTGTAGTATACACATTTCAGTACCATTAAAGTTTTATATTAAGATTAACTACGAAGAACAACATGCAACTGATAACATTTTTAGTAGTATATAAAACAGTAATTTAACATATATAACGTACAAGTGCCTTCATAACTGTTCTAGAAATTGTGGACTAAAGTGAAAAGGAAGGTTAATAAAGTTATATAAATTATGTGAATGCTCTGGGAAAATCTTGATTTTTTTTTAATTTGAGCATACAAAACCAATCATGTTATTTCCTCAACGCAAAAATATATAAGATTTCCAATAACACATAAAAACAATCAAAAATACTATCCATTAAATAATAATAATAATAAATTTAATTTATTTTTCGAGAAAAATAAAAATTAGATAAAAAGAAGTAAATCGATGAACACAAAAATAGGTATCTAGTGAAATCAAAATGACAATATTGATAATATATCTCATTTTAATGTATGAATCGTTCATTTTAATAAATAAAAATATATATTGGTATCTTAAATGAGGACGGCTGATGTGTGTGTAGATGACGTGAGAGATCGTGTCAAGTGGATGTTTAGGATAAGAGTGGCCAATCCTAAGTAGTTGTGATTAAGGCGAGAAAAATGAAGAAGGTATTGGTATCTTAGCCACCTAACTGAAATTGCTTTTAACTTTTTATTCAATTAGAATTTTGTTGAAATTTTTTTTAAGAATTACTTTCTTAGACAACGTTTAAAACATGCATTTTTATTATTTACCATTAATAATAAAGTAATTTTTATATTTTATTTTTTTCAAATAACAATTTTTTAACCTTTTTCTTGCAAAAAATTTTGATACAATATACAACTTTAAGATAAGTACTCGCGGTCTAAATATACAGGATAATCGGTTTATAATAAACCACTCGATTAATCGCAAAGTAAATACAATAGTAGAAAAAAAATTTTGATTTCTTTTAATCACATATATTTCTTGATTTATCAGCTAATAATGACTTTTTATAATCATCTCTTATAACTTAAAGAGGTGTCAACTTTATTTTTTTTTAAGGTAACATACATATGTAACTAGCTTATAAAATAGAAAACAACATAATCAAGAACTATATGTGAANTTTTTTTTTTTTTTTTTTTGTGAGTAATTGAGTGGTCATATCACTATGTATATTATAATATATAAAATTAAAAGTTGTATTTATGTATATTATCCAGTGGGTACAAATCATTCTGGTGTATGTGTAACAGGTATTGGTTTTTCTTTGTCATAATCTTAAAAATGACTTCGATTCAAATCTGTAGACAGTGTTTAATTTTTTTAAGGAAATGTTAGATTTTTCCAAACATTTTTTTTCCTCGCCTTAATCCCAACTACTTGGGGTCGGCCACCCTTAGGGGGTACATCACCGCGAGACATGTCGTCGAGTTATATATCAGCGCCTTATATTGCTTTATCCGCATTTTTCTGTATATCTTTTAGTATTAATAATGATAATTATTATAGTAATAATATTATAAAATAAACTAACTCAACAGTCAAATCAAACACGGTTATGTTTAATTATAAATGAACATACCATTCAAATATCGTGTCTATCATAACTGATCTCACTACAGTCTTATAGAATTTACCTTTCAGCCTCATTGGAATTTTTTTATGGCATAACACACCAGAGGCTTTTCTCCACTTCAATTACCCGCATTTAATCCTGTATCTTACATCTTCGTCAATAACACCGCTCTTTTGCACAACTGATCCTAAATACTTATATCTTTCCACTTAACTTTCCTATCACATCCTTGATTGTTGTCACTGCTCTTCTCATTCACCTACCTCGTGTTCTCTTTTGTCAAACTCGTACTCTATAGATTTTGTATTACTCCTACTTATTCTTAAACCCTTTTCTTCAAGAGCTGATCTCCACACTTCTAGCTTTTGATTATTTTCCTCCCTATTTTCTCCTATTAACACTATATCGTCAGCGAACAGCATGCAACAATTGTATTTCTCTAGTAACTCCATCAATATAGAAAATAAGTAAGAGCTTAAAGTAGAACCTTAGTACACTCCTACTATTTTTTTTTTTGATTTTTCCAAAATCAAATCCTATTTTCTTAATAATATTTTGATAGCGATTTTTATGATTTATATTACATATTATAATACATATAATAGAAATCTAATTTAATTTAAAATTAATATTGCATAATTTAGTATTGTAATCTTTATGGTGAACTTAAAAAAAGTTGTACAGTAGTTGTATATTTCGTTACCTTTATGGAAAACGTGTACCGTCAAATGGCCCAACTAGGAGTATATAAATTATATTTTCAAGATTTAAGATTAAGGTTAACTTTTCATGTTAAAATTTCTGTTTTGAAATCCGCCGATGGGACAGATAAAGAATTATATTTTTGAAAAATTTATACCAAATAAAATGTAATTACTTAAGGATTAATAAAAAAATGTTTTTGAAAAATATTCTCTCCTGAACAGTGTGAATATTGTTGACGAATTATATGTAAATTACTATATGGAACATAAACTAAATATAATTTTAATCTATTGATAATCAGTTAATATAATTTTTATTTAAATATAAGATGGGGTGCTACATAGCAGTACTCTATGTACATGTTATAGTAAAAAACGTTCCCTAAAAAACTACTCTTGGAAATAGTTAAATTTTTGACATAAAATTAGATATTAAAAAAAATTAATACAACTTTTCTAGTACAAATTTAATGAGAAATATCATTATAAAAAAAAAATGGGGTTAGCATTCTTAACAAATCAAACTATATTTGTAAAATAGTCACTCTTTTGGTTTTTTTTCTTGTCAAACTTGACAATTTTAAAAATGAGATTTGGCGATCTATGTTTGTTATTTGAAAAAAAAAAATGTAACTTATTAGCTTAAAAAAATTGTAAACAATAGTTAATAAAAAATAAAATAATCAACAATAGAATAATTACTGATTAATAAGCATTTTTGCACGATCAGTTATTATAAAAAACATTAAGTTATTATTCAATTAAAAATTAACTTACTCATATTATTTTTAAAATTTTCCGTTTTTTATATTATTATTATCCTTTTTTTTTTTTTTTTGAACAAGTAGTTTCAAATATTCCCAAGAGAAATCATAAATCCTATATATTTTTTGTAACTTACGTTGTACTTGTATAACATTTTGAGCTTTAATATCTAGTAAATACTTTACATGTGCAAATTATAGAAAGGTTTTAAGCTACCTAGTTCTAATAAACTCATGTAATAATTTTACAATGAGGGATATCATCCGTGACAAGTAGGTTTAAATGATGTACGGAGTATAACCGTTTACATCATCTAATAGTGTCTTCAATTTTGGATTATATCAGGTGAGTACTGAGAAATCGTAAGAGTTTGACCCTTAAGAACGATGGTTAAGTATACGTATTTCCGTAGATCACCTAACCCGGAAATAGACCCCTGGAATTCTGCCAAAGCTATACTTCATTAAATCACGAACAATAGTGATTATTTATACTTCTACTTAATATAATATACTAGAATTATTTTCGGGTCACATAATGATCATAATATGATGACCCAAAAATAGATAAAAATAATGAATACATGAACCTTTTTAAGTCAAACTGAAATCTTCACTCATAAAATGTTATATATGATACAACATTTTTTAATTAATAAAATATACTTAATTATCAAATTGAAAATCGTATTAATTATAGTTAGTAACGCATTAAGCTGAAAGGTAACCAAACGAACCCTCTTAAAATAGCTAAATTGTAATAACTAAAAAAATAAAATAATTATTTTTATAAATTATGTAAATTAGTACTGTGGTAGTGTTTACTTGAATGAGGTCAATAAGGTTTACCAAAAATGCATTTCAAATATCATGCCATTCAACATGACATCGATCGAAATAACTTTTTAAAAAATTAATTGATAAAAAGTTTATGTTTGTACAGTTACAGTTAAATTATACACATATACAATAATATTTTTATTTTAATTATTATGCTCACGGTTTTGTTAACAATATAATATAAATTTCAAATATAATAATAATAATGATATTCTCCTTTAGTTTTTATGTTTTAGTTTTTAAGCTCCTCAGAGGAATACTGTTTATTAATTTCTAATTTACACGCATAGCCTACAATACGTTTGCAGTACCATACATTCTAATTGTTGTAACTTTATTTTAATAATAGATAGATAATTTATATTATTAATATAAAATTATACAGGACCTATATTACAGGTGTCTCAGATCTAACTGGCAACGTCTATAACTTTTGACACAATTATAGTTTTGGTGAAATGTTTTTAAAAATAATTATTGCTTTCTTTGTATACAGATGGATTCCTTTATCACAAATCATTTAATTAATCAAAAAAATATATAATATTGAGAATTATTTTTGTTTTCCTTTAGGTATATGTTTTCTCAATTAATCAATCATAAAGTATTTTTTATGTTCACCCTTCATATCTTATAAGTGAATTAACTTTATTTTTCATGCACAATTAACTAACTTATTTAATTGATAATAAACTAAGTAGATAATGACTGGACGATAATTACTTTTAGACTAGTATTTCGGAGCTGTCGACATTTTTATACTTTGTCGGGAGGACGAGTGTGACTGAAAAATTTCCATAGTTATAAGGCTATATCCGCACTTCTCTTCTAATCTATGTTCAAAAATCACTATAAATTTTAAACTATTGGTCCAAAAGTTGTTATTGATAATTTTTTTTATAAAGAGTGGTTCGCGATGTTTTAACAAATCTAATAACTTTTGATCTAATAAATATTTTGTGTTACTTATTTTTTTTAAAATTTATGCATTTTTAGATTATATTAAAATCATATATTTTTTTTCGTAAAAATTTCATAATAGCTAATTTTTAGCACTTTTATATAAACAATTTTAATGATCGATAACGGTTTTAGGACAAGTACTTATCGAGTTACAAGCATGTTAATATATAAAACAATTATGTGGCGAGAGTGGAGTATGCATTATAAATATACATAAGTACGATTTGTATCCACTCGCTCTATAAACCCACTCAATGTATTAAAATTCTTGTAGCTCAATTAGTATTTGTTATAAAATTGTTATCGCTCCGTCCAAAATAATCAGATCTAAAAACTATTTTGAAAAAATAAACTTTACATATTTTGAAAACAAATAATAAAATATATGAATTTAGTGTAGTTAAAAAACGTATTAATTATTAAAAAAAAAAACAACTCAAAATATTTAATAAATCGAAAGTTATTAGATTTGGGGTAACATCGTGGAATAGTCTGTTTAAATATGTTAGCTTCTAATAAAAAAAAATAAATAAATGACGATGCTATAAGTTACTAAGGATGATGCTAAACCGTAATTAACAAGTGAAAAAAAATATATTTTCTAATATCTAATTTATCTTATGAGTAATACTTTTAAAAAAATATGTCTGAATTTTCACATACATTCTTACAGTGTACGGTAAACGAATCATCTTGTATTATAAATACAAATTAGAATACTAAATAGAAAGGACATTTGAAAGGTGCTCGAGATAATGCAGTTAATACAAAGAAACCATACGTCTCGTTTAAAATGGGATTTTTTAATAATCATGTAAATTATCGGGACGATTTCTATCCCGTTTTTAGAAATTAGACCGGTTTTAATACCACTCTTTCCGTATAATTACATTATATTTATAATATTTGTATCATAAAAATGTTATATTTAATATAAAACTCTTTTATACTTAATATATGAATACAATATTAATAATAATAGTCTTCGTGGAATTTGGGTCGAACAATAAAATTAGCGATAAGCATTAGACACATTATACGACACGTGCACTACGAACCGACAATTACGAATGACTTTACTATTTACAAACAATAATATTAAATAATATAATTCATATTCCTTTAATCGAAAATCCGAACGACGAATGTTTTCGCGCTGACTGCGTCCTTCCGTTTCTTAGAAGTTTACTGGTAATAACAGCTATTTGATGGTTACTCACGAATAATGAAAATAATTGAGTATTTTTCTTATTTATAGTTAAAAAAAACTACGATTTGAGATCTTAAGACGCATCATTCGAATAAATCGAACAGGTGACAGATGAGAAAAAGTGGGGCGACAGACATAAAAAAGAACACGGTAAATCACAGTACATCCCAGTAAAATTAACATCTTTTCATCTATACATCGAAGCTAAACATTGATGTGTAACAATCTACCTATTATTAAATACTTAACTAAAAAAAAGTAAATTATATCATTGTTAGTAAAAAGAAATCTACCAATTTTTAAAAATAAATGTATTATATTTATGATTATTATAAATAGGTTTTAATATGCAGTTATTTGGGGGGGGGGGAGAAAAAAATGGTCACTCTAAGTTAATAGGAATTATTTTATTTTATTAAAAAATAATAATAGTTGAAGCAAAGGAGAGCTATACATTTTATAATTTTTTTTTTTTTTTTGTCAAAAGGGGACAAATTTTATTTTGCCTCGTAGTAATATTAAAAACGAATAATAGTGTAAAATAAATTATATACTTTAGAGATATTTTATTTGAGCGTGTTTTGTTTAAATTTATGTTACCCTGAATAAACACTTTAACGCAAGTTCATAGTGCAACTAAGCTAAAATACTCATTTAGCTAACTTTCTTCTTTGCGCGTTGTTAAGTGGGCCTATACATAAAGCACTCAACATATTCAAAATTTTAATATTATACGTAGTTCATAGGGCACATTCTTACAATGTGAGCTTGGTGATAAAATAGTAAACGTTAAATAATTGTTGGTTCATTTTGAAAAGATATACAATTGCTCATAAGCTGCGTAAGTACTATAGATTTCGGACTTTAATTTGTCGAATTGTTTATCTACGAATAATTCGGCACTATCATAAGTCGTCAAACATGCTTATTAACAATATTTTACTTTAAAGCTTGTCAGTAAGTTTTTGAAAAAGAACATCCTTGAAAAATTTATACTGCATGACACTTAGAAACTTGTATGTTTTTACATTGTTTTCACTACTCATTCTTTATTACAGACACGTTACAAAGACGGTTTACTATAATTGCAGTTATCTCGAGTAAAGTAACTGTATTTAGCTGAATATGGCAGAGTATATTAAGACTTAACTGTGTCACAACATGTATGGATAAGTTATCTAGCTTTTTGAAACTTTTTAAGCGAATAAATAAACTTCTCTAAAGTTCAACATACCTACCTGGCTTACTCTTATTGTTATTTTTATCATTATTGGCTGAACTAAAAAGACGTCATGCTAGCAAACATACATGATTTACAAATAAAAATAATACACATAGAGCTCTTTTGAAGACAACCTACTAACCACTAAGAGAATAAAAACAAATCTTTTATCTTTTTAAGACAATCTGACAGTCTTGTTCGGATTCTTTTAAAATACGTTTAATATATAGTTATATATTGAAGAAATACACAAATAATGAATACAGAAATGGTGGATATTCTATGAAAAGGCTAAAAAAATAACTACCCAGGTTTTAAATATTATTATAACATGATGTTTTTTAACATTATAAAATGTAGTACTGTATTGATTTCATAAATATGTTTTCATAACATTATTTTTTAAAAATTCTATCTAAATTGATCATTATTTATTATACCAGTTATACAATAGAAAAAAGTCTATTTATAGGCAAACTCGTTCATTAAAATTTCTAAAGATACTCAACAAAGTTATCAGGAGGTAAACGACACGAGGAGCAAATAGAAAATTACTATAATATCATGTCATGACTAGTCCGTTTTGTAATACACTATTGAATTTGTCACTTCAAACAATATACTATTTCAACGATAATGATATACTTTATTGTATATGTAATATATTATGTAATAATATGTATCATCTATTCAATAATAAAACAACGCAAATTGTTCATAAAACTAATATCTGAAATGACCCAGTCATGTGCTTATAAATTACTGTTGACAAGGATAATAATAAATGTATAACAATTACTGCGAATGTATCGAAATCACTTTTTAATTAAAATTTTGTTACTATGAAGTTCTATACCTGTTCTTGGTAGCGTAAATAAAAGTGGAAAAACAACCCCGTCTGTATTTCGTTTCAGTAAAAACTTTGTGTATTCTTTTTAAGATACGACTTCAAAAATTACCAGTATGATTAAAATTAGATTCAGTTATTAATATTGTACCTAAGTCACTTATTATGTTTAATAGAAACAGCATAATTGCTTATTTGAAATTAAAATGGTTGGGATAATCATTTAAAGGTTATATTTTAAAAAGAATAAATTTGATTAAAATAAATTTAATCAATTGCACAACTCAAGAAAAATGTATTAAATGTAAGAATTAAATGATAATAAAATGTTAAAAATCTCTCATGTAAGAAATATTTGTATACTATTTTTGCCGTCAAATGTTCAAAAACCTTACACAAAGTACATTAAATTTTGTAATAAACATATTTCAGTCAGCATATTCTACATTTTTTTCACTTCATTGGACTCAGTCAAATTCTAAAATTATACGTTTGACGAATGCGTAATAAGTGTCAATATAACAATAGTTATTTTACATTTTCTCAAAAGACGAACAATGTCAAAGTCTTCAAATTCTATAAAAAAAAAATACTACTCCTCTAATAATATTTATTTTTGCCGGATATTTCTTTTTACAAATGGCAATGGACTTTTTAAATATTTAAGCAAATATCTTATATAAAGATAATACTAGTTGTATTCAAAATATAACTTTTCTAACTACTAGTTTTTCTGAACTATTTTCATTAATGAATGCTACCTGTGGTGGACTAGTTGTTTAGATTTTAAACACGATAGAACCATAATTTGATTGCCCGAGGCATTTTATTATTTTACTAATATGGTAGGAACGCATTCTTTGATATTTATTTTATAAGAAAGAAATTTTTATTTTACAATTTTCAAAGATTGATGGACGTGATTTGATATTGTTTGTACTTAAATATTAATGCTAATATATAAAAATACTTTTTCTCTGGAAATATTTTTACCAGTTCAACGAAAAGAACTTTATTTTATATAAGTAATTATTATATAAGTATGTGTTTATTGAAAATAGAAAACTTATACTGTACATAATTTTCAATCATTATTAGTTTGCTAATAATATTACAGAAATATGTAACATAATCATTAAAGTAAAAGTCTCAATACATAAAATATCATGATAATTTCAAAACTGTTTGATTTACCGACAATGTGCACTGTTAGTCAGTGATGTGTAGGTAATATGAACAAAAAAAAATTATTTTTTGAAAAAAATAATAAATAATATATACCTTTTTGGTCTGAACAAAATGCAAAATTTCCATTTATTCATATTGGTTACCTATACCAATATCAAATTATTCATTCAAGTATGACATTTCTATATATCAATGAAAAAACGTTAAACCAACGTCGTGTAATTATTTGAATTAGGTTTAACCAATCATACACATTCTTTTACAATGTTAACGTTGCGTGTTAGATGTTAAAAACACCGTTAAGTCTATAATTATTGTTATAGACGTTCGTTTTTAATAACATTAATGGTCAACACTCATTGACCTTTCCATTTTATTTATATAGTGTAATTAAATATGTAATTTTTCTATTTCCACGTGTATTAAACTATCAATTTACTCTATGGAGGATATGGGTATTATATTCCCCATAACAAATTATACGGGGAAGTTACAATTTTTTTCGTTTGGAAGCAGAAAAGATCTCTTATCAAAAGATGCAACCCTAATTACGCCACTGGGTTTAAATTAAAAAAAAAGTTTAAAGAAACATGTCAACTAAAGCCAAAGGTCACTTACTAAAAATTCAATGACATTGACCAAGATTAGCATAACAGATTAATGTAAGATTTTGGTAAAACAAACTAATTCAATTACTATATGTATTAAAAGATTTTAAAAATTTCAATTTTATTACTTTTTATGAATAGGACATTTAGTAATACATTTTGGTCTTATTCAATTGTAATTATAAATAAAAATGTAAAATATAAGATTTGATTAATTATGAAAGTCTACAAATAGATTAAGATAACTCGCGATCTTTAATCATTTAATATAAATAAAAGACTGGTATATCCGAAAATGCATAAAACAATTTAATTTCTTAAACGCCCATCTAATGACGTTTCATTATGGATCGCTTTTTACAGTATGCGCGTTGTCAAACTAAACGTAACAACTTTAGTTATATATATATAAGTCTTCAGTAATATACTTATAAATATATAGTTACATAATAAATTATTTCAAAGTCTTATTATTAACTTGATAGTTTGAATAAATTGACGTAAATTTAAAGTTATAAACTAATTAAAAATACACTAATATTTATCTTATAACTAAACTTATTATTATTAAACTATTTATAGTTATTTATATTCACATAAATTTGTAGCATAGAGTAAGTCAATAATAATAATAATTTCAACATGTTAATAACGATAAAATGTTATTCTTAAGCAATATTTGATGATTTTTTTAAGTAGTAAAGTATTGGTTGGATCGTGCAAATTTTGATATTTGTTTTTATTTTATCTGACAAAATATGCAAATCAGCAATAAACGTTAGCACATACTAAAAATCAGTCTTAATCCCAGAGCCAAAGGAAACTATTTTACGAGGTACCATTGTAACAAATATTAATACTTCAGATGTAAGGTAGATAATAAAACCTTTTACGAGCAATAAAGCAAACTCGATTTTTTTTTACCAAGAAATATTTTGTATTGAGTGTATAATAACGATAACTTAATTTGTTCAAAACATAGTAATATAATAACGTGTACTATGATAAATTCAACCGACTATGGTATGTAGAGATTTAGAAAAAAAAAATTTCATAGTGAATCACTTACATAAAATTTTCTTTTTAAAAAGTCTTACAAAGAAAAACTTTTATTAAATTGCATGAACATTATATTTAATAACTTTATTTAAACATTTTTGAGGCACTAACTTCACGAAGCTTTCCCCATCGACTAATTATTAATCGAACTATTATAAGAATACCAAAAATGTTTCTATTGCATTTAACCTGACTAACATATAAATTCCATGTCAAATCAGCCAAATGTGAGCTAGTAGGTGTTATTTTGAAAATTTTATAGATAAGGTCATTATTACAAAAAAAATGTTTAATTATTTATTTTGACTTGGGCAATGCGATGTATGTAAAATTACATGCTACCACCGAGAGATTCTATAAAATAGCGAAAAAAAATCTTGTCACGAAACATCGAATGTTTTTCATCGAAAACATCGAATTTTATTTTTATACTAATAAAACATGATCAAAATATACAGACACATTAACTTATGTTGCACGATTAATAGTATACACTGATAAAAAATTATTTTTTCAGAATCTTTAATTTTAGAATTAGTAAATTGAAGTTTTAATACATTAGGATCTGAACATTGACTAAATCTATTAATAATGCAGTTTTATTATTAATATTACAAGAAAATTTTTTTTTATAAAACAGTATCAATATTTAACATTCATCGTTCATGAGCTTAAAATTTTAAATAATACACACATTCAAACTGTATGTGTATCAATTAATTCAGGAAGAATGCGCTATTTAGGGTGTAAATTGGCAAACATAGAAAAATAGTTTGTCATTAGGATTAAAATTATTATTATGTATCTTTAAAATGCAAAGTATTAGCTTTTTTATTCGTAAGTTTTTACTAATTGATTCTTTAACATTAACAATAACTTTTCTTCCTGGGCATATCTTTATATTATCGTCATTTTAAATTAACTGCATGACTTTTTTAATAATATTTTGATCAATAAAAAAGAACTTTTAGATAAAAATATCGATAATTATTTCATAAACTTCGTTAATTTTTCTAAGTTTTTTCAAAGGTATTTGTTTGGGTTTAGGTATTTAGTAGAAACAAACTCCTTAAGAATATTTTTAATTAATGTTCATTAATAAAAGTTAATTTAAGTTAAACACGATATTTTTTAGGAAAAACTAGACATTTGAGTCGGACCAAAAAAAATTAGGTGAAGTTTTAAATGACTTTTTATGTCGTGTTTAAGTGGAACTAGAAAAACTTAGTAAACCAGTTGGAGAAGAATATTAAAATAGCTCTCCTATATTTTTCTTCTACTTAGTTATCTTAGTATATTGTGTGTGATGTGGTGTAGTAGTTTATTTAGTCGCCACCTTAGTGCTAATTTTCAGCTATTTGCTATTTTTTCTTTAATATTGTTATATTTTAGCTTGTATAGAATTCTCATACTACAATAGTTTAAGTTTAATAGTTTTGTGATTTTATTCCTTTGAAACGCCGCTATTTTAACTATTACGTTTATTATCCGGAAAGATTCCTAAATATTAGATCAGGCCATTGCCTGGTCACCTCGGACCGTAGTTTTGCTTAAGAGTATTTGAAATTTTATATGTATTAAAAAGTTAACAGTTCTTACAGTCGAGACCATAGAATAGATTTTTTGCACAATATCACAATTGTAATAAATAATATCTATCTTTTAAAACGCCAAAAAAAAAACAAGTTATTTATTAAACGACAAAATTTTTTGTGAACAGCAATAAGGCATACTTGTCCATTATCACTTGTAACTTGTCACTTGTTATTTTTTATGAAACATACCTCAAAACGTCGAGTATTTTGTACATTTTCAATGAAACTAGCGATATATTTAAAATACTGAAGACGTTATTCACAACATCAAGTATGCTTGCGAACTTTCATAAAATGGATCAGTAACATTACTCGTATTTAAATTAACAGTAGATTTGTATAATATTTCTAAAAAAGTCTTACACAACGCCTTGCCCAGAATCAATTTAAAATTAGGATATTGTTGGACAATACTTAATTTTATTTCACCGAGACCTTTTCGGAACATTATTATTTGATAATGAAAAATATTACATCAGGATTTACTAAATAATGAAAAATAATTGTTAAACACATTTTTTTTATTTATTCGCATTTGGTATTTAATGATATGTAACGAATTCTCAAACAAATTAATTGCTGATCTTCAGCAGTAAACGTTTTAATTCCAAATATCAGATTATTTGCCGACCCGTAAAATCTTAATTACACCATTCTTATTGAATTATTTCAATAAAACGCTATATATTTTATACATCGATAACTGAATTAAAAAAGTAAACGAATAATTGAATTACGCACATAACTTCAATGAATAAACCACATTGACGAAAGTTGAAACAAGTATTACACAAGCAAAATTAAAATCAAAGTACTTCGATCTAATTGAAGGTAATATTCTATAATAGAACTCCAAAACAACAACCCAAATAACAATGAATCAAACAAGATAATTTGATAAAATTATTCTGTGTTATGCGACTTATACAGAAATGAGTATTCAAATAAAAACTACAGTTAAATTTATATTGTGTGAATCAATCATTTTTATTGCCATATTAAGTCATAGCGATTGACAACATTATGATTTTTATCCTCTTATATTTCATACCATAGACTCATTAAATATATAATGTACACTGAATGTTTATAGAAAAAGTTAATAAAAGGTTGAAACAACAAAATTTATCAAATTTTTATTCTCTTGTAATTTTTAACCAAACAAAATATTTATCACCAAAATTTTACCACACCCCCGACACACTTTTAAAAAGCTCTTGTAAAAATTAAAAAAAAAGTTTTATTCATGGACACCAATGTAATACACGTATAAAATTCAAAATGTATAGTAAAACACCGACATTTATAGCCGTTTTATGTAATATATAAATTTAAACAAATATGTTTAACAAAATTAAAAAAAATGAATTATAAAAAAATATTATAAATAATTTTTAAAACCATCTAATGCAAAACAATGTACATTTTGTTTTAATGATGAAGAAAAATTTATAATACACACGATGATTCATTTAACATTAGCCACTTGATTTTCTTTAAAATAACAATTATGTAAAGAATATTATTTTTAATATTTTGTAGTTTCATTTATTTCTTGATTAATTTGTATTATATCCCATATACCTAAAAGGGTCTCAACTTCATTTTAGCTATGATGCAAGGCTGAAAATGTATTAATTATACTATGGTGTGTTTTTTATTATTTTTTTTTTTATTTATTAGTTATCACTTATTCTCAGCTATCACTTAATCCATTTTGATGAACAATATGTCAAAAAATCATAAATCGTATCTAGTTGATGACATTATCCTCAAAAATTAAAAAAAAAATTCCCCCATTCCGTGTA
Source organism: Daktulosphaira vitifoliae (assembly GCF_025091365.1). NCBI lineage: Eukaryota > Metazoa > Arthropoda > Insecta > Hemiptera > Phylloxeridae > Daktulosphaira > Daktulosphaira vitifoliae. The sequence continues at coordinate 32,747,486 of NW_026099573.1, read as the reverse complement.
AATGGTGAAAATCTCCCCAAAAAATACAATTTTTCATATTTTGTAATTATCGACATTTTTTAAACTTTTTTACTTAAAACTGTATGAGTTTTTAAATAATATAGATGAATAAAAACAATTTATTTAAAATATACACATAAGATATTTACCTCTCATTTATTATATTTTTTTAAAATCCTGAACCATTATAGAGGAGGACTTAAAATGGCGACTTTTACACTTTTTATTCATAAATACTTTGTATACCTTTGAACTTGTTTTCATCATGAAAACGGACATTAAATTTAAAGAAAAAAGTACGACTTTTGTGAAAAAATTGTAAAATTCTTAGAAATGTAATAAATTATTATACAAACACTTACTTAAAAGTGTTTTTAAGAAATTGGTATAAACTACTTGACAATACTTATATAGCGTAGGTATTTTTAAAATTAAATATCTCCACAAATAACAGGAATATAGAATTCATTTTTATGACTAAATTACGCAGAAAAATAAAATAATATTGAAACAAATTTTAATCATAACAGACCAAAATATACTTCGCTGAACCAAATTTTTGAGCTGATTTCAAATTTGCAATTAGATTTTTTCTATCATTTTGTTTTTTTAGATTATTACTAATTAGTAAAAACGAGTAGTTCCATATAAAAATTGATTTAAATTTTTTTTATGTTTAAAATTTCATGTTTAATCTATTTTTGTCCTTTAAAGTTAATTTCTATGAATGTTTATTATTTAAAAATGTTGAACTTTTAACTTGCTTTTAACTCAACTTGCAAGTTTGAAATTGATATCATTAAATAGAAAATTTTATGAACATTTAAAAAATTGCATTGTTTAGATTAATATTTGGTCAGAAACTTATATAATTACTATTAACAGTAAATTTATGAGTAAAGCTCAACATTTTGTTAAAATCGCGATTTTTTTGTATTATTATCTCAATAATCATCTCAAAAAAATCATAGTAATCATTTCTAAGTAACTCTTGGTGTTTAAATAGATGCTACAATTTAAATAATATGAACTATATTCCGTAAAAAATTATATCCTATAGTATTCTATAATATTCAGAAATATTCTGTGCCTAGTTTCACCTATGATTTCGTCTGCTGATGTGTTGTTAAATTTCATCTTATCCTATATTATTTGGTTATTTTTACTAGATGTTTATGCTTGTGTTTTACAAATTATTAATAATCTCAAAAATTAGAGATCATAGATGAAAAAATCTAATTGCAGATTTGAAATCAGCGCAAGAAATTGATTTAGAAAACTATATTTTTGACTTGGATAAAAACTCATCTTAGACCAGTACATTTATTTATAATTAACAAAAAATCGTTTTCTGAAAAGTTTTGCATCAAGCTTTTTAATTTTTATACGCATTTTCCACAGAAGTAACGAAATATATAACTGCTTAATAGATTTTTACAATTTCTCCGTAAAAATTACAATATTAAATTATTGAATATAAATTTTAACTAAATTTTTATACTATACTAAGCATTTAATCATATATTATACTTATAAATTATAAAACTTGTAAACAGAATACAATTAAGCCAATAGGATTTGCTTTTGGAATAATTCACCAAATTCTTAAAATTAAACACTATTTACAAAAATTTATTTACAATGGGGTTTTTGTGTATGTTTCAAGTTACTCTAGTTAAATTTGGTGAGATTCCATTGAACCAATAAATACTATAATGCCTGATAAGTTATAGAAATTAACTATTAATCTACTAATTCTAAAATATCAATAAATAAATCTAAAATATTCATAAATCTATACTAATATATTAAATTTTGTATGATATTATAAGATTTACTCACGTTTTCCTCGTTGTTCGTTTTTTGTTATAGCCATATTGAAATAAATACAAAAAATTAGTAACAGAAACACGTGCGTAGTATCAACCATAGCGTTATCTGAAAAATTAAGTAACTAGTTTAATACATTACATCATAATAAAGGAAAATTATTAAAACTGGTCTGCAATTAATCAAACAAACAATAAGTATTTGTGTTATTTGTTTGGATAATATACACCTTTTTGTCACAAAATAATAACTAGGGATGCATTTAGAATTTATAAAGGAGGAAGGGAGTACAAATAAAAATTTTCAATCGACAATTTATATTAAATATGTATAGTATTCATTAGAAATTATAACTTACCACTCGATACGTCATATCGGTGGTAAGTTCGTTACCAGAAAAGGGATGCCGTCTTTAATTACTGTTATCTGATGTCTCTCTCTTCAAATGAAACCGTTCGCTACCATAAGGCATTACTTCATGGCGACCCTAGTCGTCTTAAAACTCACACCGTTGTGTTGCGCTTTAGGCCAAAATTAATCAAGAGCCGAATCACAACATGACATAGCCTACCACGTTAACCGGACCCCAGAGTGGAATTCATTTCTCGGGCTGCACCACGTGTAGGTGAAGCAGGACATCGTGAATGGTTAAATAACTCATAAAAACATATATTACACACAAATAAATTGCGCTAAGGTGCTGGACTGAACCAGTGCCTCAAGTCTTTCTGCTTTGGATCTAAGGGCTGTCTACGTCTCAGGCGTTCTACTCTTTCCTTGCCGATTCAGAGACCACCTCTCCTGGACCTTCAACATAAGGTCCACTATAGACCCCACCCCGAAGAGGACCTAAGACTAGACACTCCAACTCCTCCCGTTCATGAATCCACGCCAGAAAAACGTATACAATGCATTATTCGCTTCTCCCAGACGATTATGACAGTGGTCGCATACGGCTGCTTTCCAAATACTATGGAGGTATTCATTGAAGATATCATAACATTGCTATCACCCATACTACAGTCGATTTATTCCTAGTTATTAATTCTAATTCTGATTTTATCATAATCTAGTATGATAATAAAAAAGATACGCGATTTGATTGCGCTAATTTTGGTTATCATCCACAGCCGTGGTATTCATCCGTAATTGTCACCAATTCATCATTCAACAGCTGCACCTGTTGCTGCTACTATTATAAGTGCTATTTGTATAACAACCAGTAAATGTTATAATTTTAAACTTTTGAACTTAGTTAACTTTTTAATATACTTCACACACATAACAAAATTAGAATTATTTATATTACATAATATTTTTTGAGTTTCTTTATACTGTTAAATCAAGTAAAGTTAACATTTATTATACATGTTATAATAAAGAGGTTGTAATATAATTATTAATAATTTCAATAAAAAAAGGTATTTTTATGTTATAAAAAAATGGACACCCTGTAAATATTCACTAAAAAATACCCTGTCCGGTACCGGTTGACCAGGCCGTTCTTATAATATTATTATTATTATACTGACATAAACTTTTATAGGGATATTGAAGGTTATTCTAAAAGGAGAGGTGATGCTTAAAGGAAACTTAACAAAAAGGTTAACGATTAAAAAAAATCTAGCATAGAAAATAAATATTTTGCCCTTCTATTTTAAGTGTATTTAAAACTCATGATAAATTGACTAACGTGTTAAATATCAATGCAACCCAACTTCAAAATAGTTACATAAAAAATATTTAATGAAAAGAAAAAATTAGAAAAAAGGTTGGACAATAATATTTTAGATTAATCAAAATTTAAATGTTTGCGTATTGTTATATACCTTTGTGTCCACTTGCTATTTTTATTTGCACTAATTTTTATTTCGCGCGTATGTTACCAAATACCACTAATGTTGTTTACTGACCAAAACATAAAAAATATTTTATTTATAGCACATACGTACTAACGTATTTCAAATCATACTAGAAAATTTTAATAATTCAATATGATAATTAAAATCCTTTATTCTCAAATCAAAACATAATTATATTAAATATATTTTTATACTTTACGTCATCTGTGACGGATAGGTTAAATTAGTATTAGTATTTCATAAAAAGAGCAAAAATTACTTCTAAGTATATAAGACCTTCCCTTTTTTGAAGGGAAAAGGCCTAAAGAGGAGGGTCTACCAAGATTTCTTTGTTAGTGGACCTTTGTGCTTCCCGAATCATTCACTAACACTGAAGAAATGTCATACGAGATTTTTTTTAATTTGTTAATAAACAAATAATAAAAACCGTAACATAGTGGGGTCGCGGCACAGTGTGAGGGTGACATAGTTGGGACAATTATAGATGATATCTGATAGTGATTATAATCAACATCATAAGAAACTCTTCGATGCAAATCTGTAGATAGTGTTAATTTTAAGAAATTGATGGATTATTTAAAAGCAAAATTCTAACTCAAAACGAAATATGGAAAAATTACAAAAATATCAATGCCACAAGCAACGATTTTTATTGAATCAACAAATGTTTGTTAAATTTGTCATTTGATAAAATTGTCAATTTAAGCTGATTCAAATGTTAAAATTACTTTTTCGACTAAAAAAAAAAAATTTAAATAAGTTTAACTTTATATTCTATGTCAATTATATTTATATAATATTCATGAAAATCAGTGTACTCCCCTTATAAGGTAACCTTATAAGGTTATACTAAAATACAATACCAAGAATTTTAACACAAAATCAGCATATTTTTGAATATGATAACCATTTTCACTATATTTTGAAATTTTGTTTTCATAATTAAGTATATTACAAAAGGTTTAATTTAAGATAAAATAAAAGTGTCAATATTTCCGAAACACTTACAAAAGTTAAATTGAAAAAGTTCTACTTTCTATATGCATTTTTAAGATTTGAACCCCCCCTGTATTAAGGGAAATGGTTCAATTTAAAAAAAGTAAATCGAATGAAAGCAATATATAAATATTATTTCTCATAAAAAAATTGTGTTGATCCATACACTTTTCAATAAGTTATAGCATTATAAAGTTAAAAATTAAAAAAAATAAAAACGAGAATTTTCACACAAAAAAAGCATTTGGTAGCCATTTTCACCGTGAAGACAAAATAAAGTCCAATTTTTTTTTTCCATAATAAAGTATATTACATAAGCTCTAATTTAAGGTATATATAAAAGTGTCAGTATTTCCGGAACACTTTCAAAAGTTAAGTTGAAAAAGTTAATGTTTTGTGAAAAAGTTGTCATTTTAAATACACTCTGTGGGCAGTTAAAGGGTCATATTTATAAAAAAAATATATCAAATGATAGGTAAAGACATCATGCATCTATAAAAAAAATTATATTGATGTGTTAATTTTTGAAAAAGTTATGGCAGTGTTAAGTAAAAAAATTGAAAACATTTCGAAATTTGTGATTTTTAAATTTGTAATTTTTTTGGAGATTTCCTCCATTTACGGAAAACAAGGGAAATTTTTTCAATTTTTGAGGATAATGTCTTCGACTAGATACGATTTGTGATCTTTTGACATATCGTTGAAAGAAATCGGTTCGGTGAGAGCTAAGAAAAAGTGGTAACAGACACAAAAAAATAAATTAATTAATAAACACATCATAGTAAGCATCAGTTTAGCATCGAAGCTAAAAAATGAAAAAAATTTACTGATTTTAAAAATAGTTAGTTTTTGGGAGAATTTTCAGCATTTACAGGGAACGAGGGGAAAATGTTCAAGTTTTGAGGGTAATCTCTTCAACTAGATACGATTTATGACCATTTGAAATAGTGTTGAGAAAAATCGGTTAAGTGAAAGCTGAGAAAAAGTAGTGACAGACACAAAAAAAAAATAATTATTTACAGGAAAAGGGAATTAAATTTCGGCCTCCCACCACAGTGAAAAATTCACCATTCTACACTTATGAATACAACTATTTAAAAGTGATGCAAGATTGAATAAGAGTATAAAAAATGTTTAAATCTCAATCTAGTAATAAATTTAAAGTCAAAATTAGAATCAGTAACAAAATTCCATTCAGAATCTACTACAATTTTGTTTAGCGTAGAAATGTTGTGCAGTATATTTTGTTAATTTTTAAGGTTAAATTTTTAGATAACTCATTTACGCATGATAAATCTAAATATTGTATAATTATTTATTATATAAATTGTGATCGAACCAAAATGTATAATAAAATATTAATTAGAGCATCTGAACTCGGTTCTTATTGTTTAGCCGCCGATCATTTGTAGCGCCACTTGTATACAACCGGTTAACGCGATGGAAATTGTTGCGCGTCGTGGTGTACGGCGAGTATGTGTTTGGTACCTATGCTGGGACGATCCTATGACGGACGGTGGGTGCCTCAACTTGAGAGTCCACAACTCAGAGATCCGTGATCGTCAATTTAATACCAAAGGTGGATTTGGATACCCATCCACTAGTTTATGGTGTCAAAAAACGTGTCTGGTGCTGGTCTACGAAGAACTGAAGTAACCAGGTTGCATATAAACCATTTAACTATAGTTGTGTACTAATGGTAGATTAATTTATGTATTGTGGTATTTAAGAATAATAAAATTTACATTTGTGTTGTCAAAGAATATTGTTCCCTTTAGTTAAGTAAAAGCAAGTCGTGTCCACTTAGGCGAAAATACTGGGTGCCCCGACCAATAAGTGTATTTGAGTCGGTGGAATACCACTTATTATAAGTAGTTTTAATTGTAAATGCTACTAACAAAAAATGCGATCAAGGGATGTATTGACTGTGCTATTTTAAAATTATAGTTTCAATGCAAAGTTGAGAAAGAATTGATTTTACCATGATGCCTTTATTTATATAATTAATACTTAGTTTGATATGATTTATTTCAAGTCATTAATTAACTAAATTTTAACAGAATTTAATAACTAACTATTAAAAAATTTTGTTTAGAAAAAAAAAAACCAACGGTTTAATTTCATGTTTTAGTTATCTAAGTTATAATTACCATGTAATAAATAATAAAATGATAATAGTAAAACAGCCTAAAAAGGTAGTACGGCATTCGAGAATACCATAAAATGAGATGGAAACTATCAATTATATAAAGTAAAAAATCTAAGGTAGCACACTCTTCTCTCCTTTATTAGTGCATCAGAACAGTAGTGCAGTAGTCACTGAGTAGAGTAGAATAGCGTAGAACTGTATAAATTCTTAAATTGTTTTTCCTTTTTTTACTTCGTAAAGGGTCGAAATACAACACGTTTTTCTAAATTTCATCTCAATGCATTCCAGCGAGATAATTCTTAAGTAATAGAGCTTCAACCATTTAATAGCAGACCAATAATTCGATAAAGAAATAGACACCTACATAATAATATAACGCAACGGTCTATTGAAATAATTATTGCCGGTCTCAAAGTAGGTTAACTGAGATATATGTTTTAAACACCGCGCTAAATTTTTAAGTTTTCAGACGGGTTTTTTCTTAAGCTATTTTTTTATTTACTTCACAATAATAAAATATTGGGTCCCAGATTCTGTAAAAACTATGATTGATCTACAAAACAATAACGCTTTCTAATAAATTTCCCAGCAAACATTTCAATGATTCGTACAATCAAGATGATAGTGTAATAAATCAAAAATGTTGATTTTCAGTTATAAATATTTTCTTATTGTAAAAATTATATTCTAGACGATACACTTAGGAAATTTACTTAAATGAATTTTCAAAACTATAATTACGTTTTGTTAAATATCTTTAAATAAACCCAGTAAATTTCTTTGGTTATTCAGATTATTTTTTGAATTTTTAACTCAAAAATTTAATTTTACAATCACAAAAAATACTATAAAATATAACTGGAAAGTGATACTTGAGAATTTTTTATACTTTAGTAAAAGAACAAATATATAAATACTACTTGTAATCATAGAGTTATAGAATTAATGGAGATTTAATCTAGATTAAATACATAAAATTTCATAGCGCAGATTTAAGTGTCAAATGAAAACCGCAATGATGTACGATGGATATGTGTTTCGACGATTTGCAGTGATATAGATAATCCTAACAAGAGTATAAATAATTGTGTACACAAACAACATGTTGGATGAACTTTTAAAATCTTTTAGCTTTGATACAAAGCTGAGAAAGGTATTGATTTTACTATGATGTGTTTATTAATTAATTTATTTTTTTGTGTCTGTTACCACTTTTTCTTAGCTCTCACCGAACCGATTTCTTTCAACGATACGTCAAAAGATCACAAATCGTATCTAGTCGAAGACATTATCCTCAAAAATTGAAAAAATTTCCCTCGTTCTCCGTAAATGGAGGAAATCTCCAAAAAAATTACAAATTTAAAAATCTCAAATTTCGAAATGTTTTCAATTTTTTTACTTAAAACTGCCATAACTTTTTCAAAAATTAACACATCAATATAATTTTTTTTATAGATGCATGATGTCTTTACCTATCATTTGATATATTTTTTTTATAAATATGACCCTTTAACTGCCCACAGAGTGTATTTAAAATGACAACTTTTTCACAAAACATTAACTTTTTCAACTTAACTTTTGAAAGTATCTGGAAAGTTTGACACTTTTATATATATCTTAAATTAAAGCTAATGTAATATACTTTATTATGGAAAAAAAAATTCGGACTTTATTTTGTCTTAACGGTGAAAATGGCTACCAAATACTATTTTTGTGTGAAAATTCTCGATTTTATTTTTTACATTTTTAACTTTATAATGCTATTTGTAATTTATTGAAAAGTGTATGGATCAACACAATTTTTTATGAGAAATAATATTTATATCCCTTTTTCATTCGATATACTTCATCTTAATCAGGATATAAATAAGGAAATAGCAGTTCATGTAGCTTTTGGAATAATCCATCAATTTTTTAAAATTAAACACTATCTAAAGATTTGCATCGAAGCGTGAATACATCGAATACATGATCTAACTATGCCACGACCTCCCTGTGCTGGGTTTTTTTTTTTATTGCTATTTAATACTATAAAATTTTTTTGATAAACGGCGGCTGTACAAATTACAAACAATTTTCATACTACTATGTTCCTCATTCATATTACTTGAAAATTAGTTAATATTATTACTAAGATCAATAATTTTTTCTTATTTGTAGAATTTTGAACAAATCTATGATTTTTGAGAATATATTATTTAATTTGTGAATGACACCAAACATGTTTTATAGCTTTTTATTTTTAACAAATTTTAGTTAAAAAAATTTGATGTTAGAGAATGGATTACGAAATAACTAATCATTGTAACATTGATAATTTTTTAGCTTAGATGTGCAGCTGAGAAGATATTGGTTTTATGATAGTGTATTTTTTTAATGTCTATCCATGAACATTCTCAACTCTCACTAGATCGAATTTGTTGGTCTGTGTTAATACAGTGTTAAGGTGTTTTAATAAACACCTTAATTTTAATCAAATCAAATTCCAATATTTCAGTGAAATTTTAAAATTTAAGCAATTGTAAAACTACAAATATACAAATTATTGTAATTTTCATTGATACGCATCAAAGCGTTTTTATGATTGAAATGTTAATCACTGTCAGATATCATACATATTTACTCCAACTATGCCGCGTCCTCACTGTGCTGGATTTTTATTTTAAGGCAACAGGGTATTTAGAAAAAAAATAATAACACATATATAAAGAATTATTTAGTAGTTATTTACTTAACTTAAGTTCTATGAAGTGTCAACATTAATTAATTAATATGTAGCGAGTAAATTATGTATCGTTTATAATTTGTATTTTCTTCAGAAATATGCAAATTCATTTAAGGTACAATACTAATTTCCTTTGGAAATTACCAAAACACTGTATTTAACTGTCAGAAACCATATTACATAATTATGAGAGTACTAAATTTTAATTTAATATCAGTTGCTAATAAATAGATGTAATGTGCACAAATACAATTTTTCTTATAAGCATTATATTATTGATATGTACAATTTTTATAAAACGGCGATATACGTATACGATTCATCATACGACTTCCCATTACTCGTTTATTCGCTGAATATTTGGTATTCGTCGAAGTTTGTTAAATAATGGGGACGGTGTTGTTGTGCGAATATTTGTTATTTGTCTCCTTTCGACCGGTTGTCCGTTTTTGTGACATATTTGGTGAAAATATGAACCGAAAAGAAAAATATAGCGAATGCTGATTATTCGCAAAAGAACGCCGTTGCCACTACTTGACAAACATTGAATACCAAATATTTGGCGAATAAACTAGTAATGAGGACCCGGTTTAAGATATTTCAAAACGCTGATAGATTTTTATCAAGTGTCAGTTTATTTTTTAGAATCTCACAAGTGTCAATGTTCTTCCACAGTGTTTAAAAATCTAACATGCGCGGATGTTACTTCATAGTTATATATTCTATCGTTTTATTAACCATCATATTTTGCTCTACACATATAACAAACTTATATACTCTGTTTACTTATTTAAATGTGCAGTATTTTTATTATACACGAAAAATCCGTACAAATAATGTAGCAATCTTGTCGATCAATTCTACGTAAAAATAAAATAAATATTTTTAAGGATACTGTCTAAAATTTAATAACAAAAAAAAAGTGTTTATTTATAGAATATTCATGTATTGTAAGCTTTAAAAACTTTTACAAGAAAATTAGTACTTATTTATAAAAGTAAAGTTATATATGTTGTTACATGTTATTACTAAGTATATGTAACCTTTCGAGAGTAACAATTGTAGACGATTTATTCAACACAGAGTTCAAAAAAAAACTTTTTTTTGCATACCCCATAATATTTTATTGGTTAGAGAATATTTATATTATTTGTCAAATTTTGAAATATTAAGTCATCTGTAGGAAAAATATGCTGATTTATTTTGATTTTCATAAAAAGGTACTTGAAAAAAATATTAATATAATTTTGGTAACCATAGGGTTATATAGAATGATTTTTTTATCATAATCCACTAAATTATTTACAGAATAAAAATTGTTTAAATTGTTTTTTTTTTTTGTTACCTTTAGTTACATATTAATTTTGAATTATTTGCTATGTAATACTTTTTAAGTTTATTTCTTATGCCTTGTAAGAGTGTAAACTTTGTTTTTTCAAACATGAACACATATTTTGAATTAAATAAAATCTTTGAGCTTTTATTTTAATAATAAATGGCATTTGAATTTTTAATACAACTTTATTCGTCCATTATATATAAAACTTTAAAGTTTCAACTTTTTGAGTTATATACATGCATAGTACTCGAGAGATTACAAATACATGTAACTAATTGTTAAGATACTAAGATATATAAGTCTATATTCGCAGATATAGACAAATATATCTAAACGTTAAGTAAAAAAGGCATTTTAAATTAAGAGTTATTTTTTTGAAAACATTGGTTAATGACAAAAAAAGATGTTTCAACAGTTGTTAATTCTCAACTGACTAATGTACTTTTAATTTATTAAAGTTGTCCTCAAAAAGTCAAACGGAACAGAAGTTCCTTTTATCCCACTTAAATGTTAATTGTCACGTCTGAGTGCTTTCTTTAATTTTTATTCATGTTTTTGTCTTCATAAATAATTTTACAATAAAAGTCAAATATGTATGGAAATAAAAGTATTATAATAATATCTTACTATAAATTTAAAATTTAAAAGTTAATTAAAAAATTTGTTGAATAATTATTTTTTCAAATATGATTCAACTTTTTTCATAAAAACAATAATAGAAAAATAAATAACTTTTTAAAGATTAGTTCATATTTATTAAATAATAAAAAAAAATAGTACATATAGTACTGTCTTATACTAAAACTTAATTTTTTAGACAGGTAGTTAAACTTGTACGAATATTCATGTAATTTCCTAGTTACATGTGTTAATTTAACATGTAGTCAATTAAAAGAACAAAATATTCTATGAAGAAGACAACAAAAGAAATTTATTACAATTATTTTACCTCGTACGATAGTATATAACTATACATTGATTCGTTTTAACTTAGTTTCTAATTTTTTATTAAAACTGATCGAATTATAAGGAAGCTTAAATATTTCAAAAAATGATTTTGTAGAAAATAAGTTATCAAACGCTAAATAATAAGTATAAGGTATTTGATAAAAAAATTATTCACGTTAAAACAATATCATCAACGTATCCACTCCAAATTATTAGTTCCAAATACTTAATAATACACCAAAAGTTAAACTAAAAAAAATTACTAAATACCAGTTAAAAGTTTTTTTGGGTTTATGGTAAATTTAAAAAAAATTTGATTACTATAATCAACAAGGAAATATTTTACTACTTTATCCAATCGGCATTTTTCATCTTGAATTTTTTTTAAAAATAATTAACTGCATAAGAGATCATATACTATTTAAATAATATTATTAGATATTTACTGCAATGCGTTTAAGTGAAGATGTTGATTTTATAAGATGTTAAGTATTCACTTGCGATTAATGAAATTATTTTTTTTTATCGTAAACTTATTATTCGTTCTCCCCTAATATTAGTACAATTAATTGCCTATTAATATATTAAACATTTCTACAAAAGTTTGAAAGAACTACTTATATCACTACCTCTAAAATTATTATGGATGTCCAACGTGACAAAATCAAAATTAGTGTTTTATTAAATTAAAGTAATTTGATATTTTATCATAAGCGATTTTTCTCGAAAAATCCCATAATGAAAAATGAATTATTCTAACCAAATGTATTTAATATTATAAAATATCAAAAAATATATAAAATTTATTTATATTTAAATAAATGTAAAAAACAACACAAAATATAAAGCTTTTTACTTACTTCAATTTGATCCGGGTAAAACTAATATTACAAAAAATTTTGAACGATTTGGTCACTGCCAACATTAAAATTATTTAATGTAAAAACGAAAAACACTGAGTGCCAAGCTATTATATTACTTCAATATTTTCGTTAATTACATGTTGTATTTCAATTTTGAAATATATTTTGGTATATAATCTCGTGTAGTATATTTTAATTAAAAAAACATTATGTAGTATTTAAGATAAATTGCGTTATACAGGCGAAACAGGGTGTGGTACACCTGAACAATAAAATTAATGATGCAATTAGGTATGTGTGTATATAGGTATAAAAATAAAAATAAGGGTGAAACATATGAATATAAAAATAAAAATTTATACGTTATACATCGTAAAAACAAAAGTATTCCTCGTAATATTTTAAGTAAAAACATTATGAATTAGGTATGGGAATAACTAATTAACGCGAAAAACATATATTATATAACATATAATTAATAACATATATTCAAATATACGATAAAAATTCATATTTGGAAATTTTTAAATATTCTATTGTTTTTGGCGTTACAAAGAATTTTAAACCGATCCCTATCAAAAGTTGAACAATGCGGATAAATAATTCGTTTATTTAATGAGCTATTTTATCACACTAAAACAAGTAATAAATTGTTGAGTATTTATAAGCAAGTAGAAATTATTTACCTATGAAGGTACAGATATTCTTGAGTAATGACCAAATGACTACTTATGACAATTGTCACTTAAACAATTTCGATGTCCGAATCGTATGCATTTTTTGTCGGTTAAATTTTAAATATACGATAATTTTAACGGAAGACTAACACGAAAATATAAGACTTTCGGTACGACAAGCGCCCGCGACGACTAAAATGCGCCGTCATGTTCCGCCAGACAGCTACTGACTGTTATCCGTACCGCTCTTAACGACAAAAGCTACTCCGGTAAAATATAAGCCGACGGTAGCGCAGGTTTCGAGTTTCGCAATACGAATCATCTCGTCAACAATGTTAAGTACATTTACTTTTTAATTATATACCATGTGTAATTTTCAATTACTTAGTACTGCTGCAACTTGAAATTATCTCACTTTAGACCAGCACCCTCTCAATATGAATGCTAGATAAACACACCCAAAGTCATGTACCTCCATTGCAGAGGTGTCTTCTTGACAGTTATATGGGGAGGTGAATTTTAAATATTTTAGTTTGGAAATAATTGGCTCAAATAATGTATTGAACTTTTGAGAGTGTTACATCTTTAAAAAACAAAAAAAAAAATTGTTTTCCCTACGCTCGAAATAATATGCCCAGCTTCATTTTTATTTGATAAATATGTGGCTAACCTGCATCAAATTAGAAATAAACTATATTAATATTCAGAATATGACTAATAATACAAATCTTATATTATTAGACCAAAAAAATACTTCGTTAAGAATCACTTTTACTATCAATTGTTAATAAGACAATTCCAAATTGTATAATTTTTTTTATTCATAACCTTAAAACATAATAATGAACAAGTAACATACAAATAAACTATTACTAACTTTAACAAGAAAGTTGCAATGCTCTTTTTTTTCAAAAAATTCAATTTAGGAATTACTTCATTTGTTTATACGCGTATGTAAAAATACAAAAAAAATATGTATGTACTTATTACAGCTAAGATATACAGGGTGGCCCACCACTCACTGACAACTTAAATAACTTTTGATCCAGTTAATATTTTTAGTTGATTTTTTTTTTAAATAATATTTATACGTTAGGTCTATAGCTATATCTCAATAATTAATTTTTTTACATTTTATTAAAAATATTAATTATTTTAAAATTTTAAAAAAAATGTAAAAAAAAAATCTAAGATAGCTATTTTGTAGAGTAGAATTTAAGAAAAATTTTAGTAAAAAAATATCTTATTAATATTCAGTAGTAAATATTCTGTAGCGTTTTGAAGTTTGTGAAAATTTGAATTTTCATGTACTATTTTACGGTATTAAACATTGAAATACGTATTGAGAAAAGGACAGAAGAAAACGCTATCTTTTCATGATTACTGTGTATACATATGATGATAGTGTGTATACATTACAAACTTGGCATAAATACCATGATAAGAAATTAGATAAGGCAATTATTACTTATCACTCTCATTCAAAAGTATATTGAAAAGATAGCGTTTTCTTCTGTCCTTTTCTCAATACGTATTTCAATGTTTAATACCGTAAAATAGTACATGAAAATTCAAATTTTCACAAACTTCAAAACGCTACAGAATATTTACTACTGAATATTAATAAGATATTTTTTTACTAAAATTTTTCTTAAATTCTACTCTACAAAATAGCTATCTTAGATTTTTTTTTTACATTTTATTTAAAATTTAAAAATAATTAATATTTTTAATAAAATGTAAAAAAATTAATTATTGAGATATAGCTATAGACCTAACGTATAACTATTATTTAAAAAAAAAATCAACTAAAAATATTAACTGGATCAAAAGTTATTTAAGTTGTCAGTGAGTGGTGGGCCACTCTGTATATTGAATTTAAATTAGATAAAATGCAATAATATAACTAGTTAAATTTCTAATAAGACAGTTGTTCTTATATTATTTTAATAAACCAAGATAAATCAGGATTGTTAAGTAACATTGGAAACGTTGTTTTCCACAAATGGAAGAAAATAATCAAGAATAGCAATTATTGCTCGCAAAAGTAAAATTACTATTATAGTGGTCATTATGATAAATGCATCTATTTTTAACATTAATAAGTGTAATTATATTTATTGGTATATCAATATGCTGGACACCTATTCAACTTCTCAGAAATTCGAAATCCTCGTTTAAAAGTACTTACTTAGGCATTTAATATTCCACGAACCAATGTTTAAATAATCCATAATTATTTATATAAACTATTTTTATTTCTATAACTCAAACATCTTTATACAACTAAAAAGTATAAATAAGTACACACAACAATTTTTGAGAAAAATAAATAGATTCTAGTACATTTTTTAACTAACGGCGCACAGTGGGACCAAACGCTGATTTAGCCGGCCAAAAGTACCATTTTTAAATCAACTAATAAAAATTTTTTTTTTAGCAAATTTTTTTTATTATATCCTTATAAGGTCATGTACAAAAATTCAAGGCCAAAAATTGATATAGTAATGGTTGGGTGCTATTTAAATATCATAACACTGTATTTTTTTGTTATTTTTCTAGGATTTTTATTATTTCTTCAATCATTTTTTCCTGCTTAATTAAAAACCTAAATTTTTTTTTTTTTAATTTAAAATGTTTAAAAAGTCATCGGCTTTCAAATTTACTAAGAAAAAATTTTTATTTCTTTTTTTTTTTAATTTTAATAATTTTTTACACACAAAAAAATGCAAATACTTATTTTACATTGTTTTTTAAAGAGTTTAACTCAAAATTACGCAATATTACGATTACACCAATACATGCATGTTGTAGAAGAACTCTTAAGCTACAATTACAAAAAAAAAAATTTTGCGTCAGATTGCATTTGAGCCCTGCACATAGAATTTCCCTATAATAAACGTGTATTTTTGTAAAAATTGTAATTTTAATAATTTCATTGGTTTTATCAGTTCGATCAAGTTTTAAGCTGATAAAGTTTATCAGCTTAAAAGTTGTAAAAATTAGATGTAATTAAAACTAATGATTCGTTAAAATTAAGTTTAAATAAAGTTTTTAATAATA
>NW_026099573.1:32725663-32730836 GCF_025091365.1 Daktulosphaira vitifoliae | reverse complement strand
AAAAAAAAAATCAACTAAAAATATTAACTGGATCAAAAGTTATTTAAGTTGTCAGTGAGTGGTGGGCCACTCTGTATATTGAATTTAAATTAGATAAAATGCAATAATATAACTAGTTAAATTTCTAATAAGACAGTTGTTCTTATATTATTTTAATAAACCAAGATAAATCAGGATTGTTAAGTAACATTGGAAACGTTGTTTTCCACAAATGGAAGAAAATAATCAAGAATAGCAATTATTGCTCGCAAAAGTAAAATTACTATTATAGTGGTCATTATGATAAATGCATCTATTTTTAACATTAATAAGTGTAATTATATTTATTGGTATATCAATATGCTGGACACCTATTCAACTTCTCAGAAATTCGAAATCCTCGTTTAAAAGTACTTACTTAGGCATTTAATATTCCACGAACCAATGTTTAAATAATCCATAATTATTTATATAAACTATTTTTATTTCTATAACTCAAACATCTTTATACAACTAAAAAGTATAAATAAGTACACACAACAATTTTTGAGAAAAATAAATAGATTCTAGTACATTTTTTAACTAACGGCGCATTCAAATTTTTTTTTCGGGGAATATACATAATACAAATTTTTACAACCCCTCCAAAAAAAAAAATTAAATAATAATAATTGATATATTCACTATAAGGTTGTTTTTTTGTCGTGTCTTCCACATGGGTAAACCCATGTATTAAATTAAACTGGTCTCAAATTCGTTTTTTAATAAAAAAAAGCTAATAACAAACTATTGATGGAGTAACCGCCAAAATTGCTCCTCTGGGGCATTTGATATAGTGACAATATTTCTTATCCGACAGTTTTATAGAACTTCTCATTTGTTTGTGACAACAGCTTTTTTGGGGTAAGGGCAATTCTTAGTTATTAACGATTTAAAATAATTGTTAGAGGTGAGGCCCGAGTGTTATATTTATCACTAGAGGTTACAACCCCAAATATTTGTAAATGTTTTAAGATTTCTCTAACAATTAGGTAAAAAAATAAATATAACATACATTATCAATGAATAAAATCATAAGTACAAGGTGATCCAAATATGGTTAGACAATAATTTTCTTTAATTATGGGAAAAACGGGTCAATTAGATGATTCAATTAATGACAATCGACATTATGAATAATTCGAATATGACAATATGAACATTTAAATGTTCATATGACTCTTACGATAACTGACTTTAGTTGATAATAAAATGTAATTTTAACAGATTTCAATTTTTTTTGGATATAAATTGTATAATTTATTATTTTTATGTAAAATTTATAGGAATTTTACAATGTGAGTAACACTATTTAAATTATTTTATACATTTCTCGATTCATTAACTAGTTTTTATTTCACCCCTTATACCTTATAAGGGCGTCACCATTATTTTTTTTTTAATGGCAACATACATATTTAACTAGCTTATAAAATAAAAATGATCTAATTTTGAAAAGTACTTCGGAAATTATTATCATTTTAAAATATAAAGTGGTCGAAGAACGTGCCAGAGTAATGCGTAATGATAAAAATAATATAACTCTACCTGACATAAAAAATGTGTAATATAATTTATCTCTTGATTCGTTTGACCATCGGTGCCATATTTTCTTTTGCCCGTACAAAGCATATCATAAAAACGATTAGCGCCAAAAAGCGCACGTCGGGGTTCAGTAATGGACAGATTAGTCGCAGAATATTATTTGGAATAGCATACAAGTCAATGATTACCGTAGCTGCTAAATTATTTGATATTCGCTATAAACAATTGAACACGATAAATTTAGATTAAAATCATTAGACTGCATTGTCTGATAATTCTTCACGCGAGTACCTAACACACGTCAACTAACTCTATGACCTCAAATACTAGTTATCTATTTTCTATAAGTTTTATTACTTCTTCGACCGTTGGCAATTTATCAGTAGGCGATTTAGTTTCACATTCTCTTAAGGTATTCCCGTCCAATTCCGCTGTTATGACACGGCCCCCATTCAAACGGCTTATGTCGTCAGTGCGCTTACTAGTATATGACCATTTAATGTGTCTATGAATTTGACACGGTATTGGGATATTAACTAATAAAATATATTTCACGCCGTCATTAATATAAAATGTGTAGTCAGTTTATTGTGTACTGAAATTTTACAATGATAGTCAAAAACTAAAAATTCCATGAAAAACACGGTGAACAATTAGCAGCGTATATACATACGATTCGTCGGCACGTGCGGCGGATTAAGTCACAAGTGAACTTGTTTTCATAGTCGCCGACGTGTCTCGCGGTGCTGAACCCCCTGGCCAGTCCTGTCTACCGACCACCGGACAGGACGAACTTGGTGTTATAGTCAACACTGACGAGTGCGACGGTGGACAGCTGATAATCACGACCGGGTAACGTGCTAATTCACAATAAATTAATAGTGCGCTATTACGGGCCGTGTCAAATTGCCACGATTTAGTCGCCTATTTACCGGTAACAGCGACCCACAATCGCATTTGCATGTGTTTGTACTAATATTTTGCTATTGCTATACCGATCGGTCAACGTACTGCTGAAGAATTACCAGCTGTCGTCTCTACGCATTTAAACAAATGCAACCGATTACAATTGAACGCAAATAGTAGAATTTTTTCACGGGTGACGACAATTGTTCTTATGTATTAGACTGTTAAAAATAACATAATACCGTTCCCATTTTAAATAAGATACGCGCTAGGTTGGCACCTTTATTTAGAAGAGCTTCATTGCATCCCTAAATGAACCTCAAACATGGCCATCGTTCCAAACGGCCCTTTCATCGTCTCCCCTTATAACCCAGGTTACTTTGCCTTTCATTTGCATATTTTCCGCTATGCCTTAAAATACAATTCCTCAAACTCTAATCTATACGTTGACTGTTCCTCTTCGGTAAATTATCAATCGTTTTTTGAACTTGATCATATTCACATCTCGAACGTCTTCTATTTTCTTAAATTTAATTTAAAAATATTAGAGTACTTGACAGCTGTTGTTATTGTTTGTTGTTAAAGAATTTACAATACTCCACAACCAATTTTAGTGTTAAACACTACTTTACTACTATAAGGTAAATACTTTAGTGCAAACCAACTCAGAAATGATGCTTTTTCAAGAAACACCCGCACAACACAAATCCTTATTATAATATATCTTTTTTAATAGCAAGTTTAAACTCAACAAAACATGAAAATAAGAGTTTTTCCTACCTCTGTTTTTTTCGTTGTTGATATTCCAACCTTAGCTTGAGATGAGGTTAATCCAACTTTATTTGAGATGATGATACTCTAATTCAACTCGAGAAGATACTGATTGTGAGAATTTTCTTTGCGTTATAAACAAGTAGTGTCTCGCCCTAACCGATAAACCTTATAACTTTTAATACAATTATCATTTTGTTAAACATTTTTTTTTATTTTTAATTGTCTTCTTATAATACACAAAAAGTATATTTTTAAATTATTTATCATTAATAATAGAGAAATAAATATTTTGTATTTTTTTTTTTAATTTTTTTATTACCCATTTTTTGGCATAAAATGTTATGGATCGATTTTAGGACAAGTACTCATTGAGTTACAAGCATTTTAATACACAGATCATCATCTCGAGTATGGAACGTAGGCGAACTTTTTGATAATTTTACAATAGAATAACTAGATTGTTTGGGCGAAATCATGAAAATAGTTCCGCCGGAACTATTTTTTAAATGTGGAATAAAAATATAATGACTACTAGGTCCTTGATTGTTACAAAGCTAAAAAAGCGGGTGAAGTTATTTATTTGGCGAGTCTGGTAATTTATGAGATACTCAAAATCCCACTTTTTAATCAGAATAACTTTTATTATATAACAAATAAAATGTAGAAGTATATAAATGAAGTGCTAATTAAAAAACATATAATTTTTGACAAAAATTTGATTGAAATTTTAATTTGATTAATAAAGTTTAATAATTTAATAACAATAAACATGGGATAATAGCAAAATCTAATATCGATACACGATTTTTTTAGCTTCGATGCGAAGCTGAGAAGGTATTAGTTTTACTATGATGTGTTTTTTTTTTGTGTCTGTTATCACTTTTTCTCAGCTCATACCGAACGGATTTCTTTCAACGATACGTCAAAAAATCACAAATCGTATCTAGTCAAAGACATTACCCTTCAAAATTGAAAAAATTTCCCTCGTTCCCCGTAAATGGGGGAAATCTCCAAAAAAATTACAAATTTAAAAATCGCTAATTTTCGAAATTTTTTCTAATAAAAACTGCCGTACCTTTTTCAAAAATGATCATATCAATATAATTTTTTTTTATAGATGCTTGATGTCCTTACCTATCATTTTGTATATTTTTTTTGTAAATTTAACCCTTTATCTGACCACAGGGGGAGATTTAAAAAGACAACTTTTTTACAAAAAATTAACTTTTTCAACTTNATGACAACTTTTTCACAAAAAATTAACTTTTTCAACTTAACTTTTGAAAATGTTCCGGAAGGTCTGACACTTTTATATATATCTTAAAATAAAGCTTATGTAATATACTTTAATTTGAAAAAAAAAAATTTGACCTCTGGACTTGTCTTCGTGGTGAAAGTTGACATCAAAGTTAATAAAAAATTACGATTTTTGTAAAATAATTTTTTTTTAAATTTTTAACTTAAAAATGCTCTGACTTTTTCAAAAATGAACATATCAATATAATTTTTTTTATATAGATGCTTCATGTCTTTACTTATCATTTAGTATATTTTTTATGTAAATCTGACACTTAACCTACCCACAGGGGGGCATTTAAAATGACAACTTTTTCACAACAAATTTACTTTTTCAACATAACTTTTGAAAATGTTCTGGAAGGTCTGACACTTTTATATATATCTTAAATTAAAGCTAATGTAATGTACTTTAATTTGAAAAAAAAAAATTTGACCTCTGGACTTTTCTTCACGGCGAAAATGGCTACCGAATGCTATTTTCGTGTGAAAATTCTCGATTTTATTATTTATATTATATTTAACTTTATAATGCTATAACTTATTGAAAAGTTTATGGATCCACACAATTTTTTTATGAGAAATAATATTTTTTAATAAACCCTTTTTCATTCGACATACTTTATCTTAATCG